>NW_024104651.1:57552-459121 GCF_003945595.2 Pipra filicauda | reverse complement strand
GAACTTTATCATATATATATTTTTCCATTAAATATGCAACCAAGTCAAGTTAAAAAGATTTAAATAGATGAAAGTAGAGAGGAAGTAGAAAGTTAATAACAAAGGAAATATAAAACCACCATTTCATGCAGCTTGTCCAGTGAAAAGGTAATGGAAAAATACATGTTTCAACAGCAAGGAGACACAAATAATTAATTTTCTACATCCTTCTAGTTAAATTAATTGCTCAGAAAGGTGACTGAGAAAATCAAGATTGAGCTTTCTTCTTTCCACTTGTGGATAACACACAGATATACAAACCACTTAAAAAGTGGATGGGGTAAAATAGAACACAGTAAGAAAAAACACCACCACATCTCCGAAGAGTTGGGAACAAAGCTGATGACAACACAACTGACAGTTCACTCAGAAAAAAAGGTAATTTCAATTTTGGTTATGTTTACCTTAAATAACTTGCTCACATTTGATAAATGGTAAAATAATCTGAGAAAAAATAGCAAGAATAAGGAGAAGAATAAAAAGTAAAAAGACACATAAGTGAGTGTCATCAACACATAGATAATATCATGAGCTGTGGAGTAAGACAAAAAAAAGAACAGCAGGCTGAAAAAAATTCTCACTAAACACAAAGTGCAAAAGATGCTTATTAAAATCAGAAATCTTGAACCTATAGCTACTAGGAAGATCACTGGAGTATAGATGCACTATTAAATTACACAGAAATCAAGTGTGAGAAAGATGAACATGAGCCTCAGGACTAAGTATTTGCTCCAGGTATGAAAATGTCTTCAAGGGAACATCATATTCTAATCACAATGGAAGGAGCAGTGGGAACAAGGGGGCCCATAATTCAACTTTAAATCACCACTTCATTGTGAAGATTTGAGATAACAGCGATGCTATGAAAAAGCTCAAATGTTATTTCTTTTTCTCATTTTGGCACAAGTGAATGGTCTGGAGCAGTGTCAATGATTCATGGAACTTTGCACCTCTAGGTTACATGTTGAACATCATTCAAATTATTAATTAGTGGAGGTCAGTGACACCTGGCAACCTAGTATTAGCAACATTAAATAGGTAATTTCTATTCAATTTCTATAAGACAAACACTCAGATCCAAATTGGCCATTTTTGCAGAGACAATAGAACAGCTTAGAGAGAAAACATACCCCTGTTACATATAAAGGTGTTTAACTCATTTTACATAGACTTGTAGGAAGCTCTACTCAACCTTCAGACTCAGAGACCTTTGAGCGTTGAGAAAAGCATCTCCTAAATTTCAGTGACACGCAGAAATTTTAGAAAATATCTCACATAGGGAGCCCAACCGAAGAAATTTATTTCTGAACCAGCTGTGTGATGTTTTTCCTCCTCCTGTAACCTCTTTTCCATTTTTCTTGATTTGATTGCTACACTGGAAGAACAATATTGTACTTTGGTATTTTTCTCCCACTGTAGCTGAAAGCTCAGTGGCAGTAACTATAAAAACATGATAAATAAACTCATTCAACAGGTTGCCCAGTGCAACTGTTAATAAGGCACTTCTATGCAGCCTTGGGGCTCTTATTTCTTCTTGCAGATATCACCAGCTTTCCCCTTTCAAATTATACTTTATTAACAATTTGTCCCCTGATGGGTATGTTATAGCTCTTAGCTTTTTAACAGTGGTTTATACTGGATGCTAGTTTATAATTATAAACAGAAAGTAACAAAACCTATTTCATTACTGGAAATTAGTTCTTAAAAAATTCTCCTGTGCCTTTTCTGCTAAAATGAGTCCTTTGAAGTCACTGTTCCAAATCCCAGAGCTTTTACTATAGCAAAGCACTTCAAAATCAAAGCGAGTTTTGTCTAAGAACAGAAGAAAGGCAAGAAATTGTAAACAGTTTCAATATCCACTACAGAAAAGGGACAGCTTCTGCACAGTAGTCCATAATAGGAAAGCCCCTTAGTATATGACTGAAGTACTGAGGAACTTGAGAATCAGACCAAAGTCCACTCATTTTAGCTTTTACTGTGAACAGTGGAATGGATTTGAAAATCAGATCAGGCTATTCTGAGAGCAACACTACAAAACAGTGAAGTTGAAAAGCTCCATATATTCAAAAATAATTTTCTATTTTAAGTGCAAGATATATAAAAATAAAGATTTCTCAGTGTTCTTGAGGGAAAAAATAAAGCATAATCTTTATCCTTTGTTAAGAAAAATAACAACAAACAAAACTTCATATGAAAAACACCACTGGATTTTTATCTGCCCTAAACTGCAGGAAGGAATATGTTTTATTTCAAAACAATTCAATGCCACAAATATTTGCTTAGCTTTTCTCCAAAACAGTCCGTGTGATGCTCAGTCAAGGATCTCTAGGGATTTATAACAGCCAAATTAAAATTCACAAAGTTCAAGAAATAAGGCTCATGCTTTTAAAAGGTACTTTGAGATTTTAATAACAACATTCTGAATAGTCTGTCAGTCTCCTTGCAGATTCTATAACCTCTCCTTGCAGTGGAGGTCTTTTGCAACGGAAAACACTTACTGAAATTTTTCAATGCCTACTGAAATTATCCAGTTCTTTTACCCAAATTATGAGTAATTCAAGCTCTCACAGAGACCCCAAGCAAAGTTTGCACCTATAGACATGTCTCTTTCACTCTGAAAGCAGAATGACTACAAATAAAAAAGAATTGGGAGAAAAAAGCAAACTTAAAGAACAGAAAGATTTAAGGAAGAAGAAGGAACTCACATACTTAAAATGAATCTGCAATGCAAGCAAGGCTATTGCCTTCTTGGGGAGGATATTTGATGTCTAAACTCCAACAGAACCAAATCAAACTTTCCTGCAATGACTCTTCCTGAAGCACACTTCAGTCCTGAATTTTCAACTGTTTCACAGCACACAGAGTCTTATACTACCTGGGATCTTCAAGGAGAGAATAAGGCTTTGCCTGAAGTTACCTGCAGGACTAGGATATGAGTCTATATTAAAGGAAAGAGATGAATAGCTGCATTTTAGTTTTGCAATAGACAAACTCTCCTACACAAAAAAGGAGCAAGTATATCAGTGAATCTTGCTTGCTCTGTGTGGCAAAGGAAAATTGAGTTTTGGTCTTCATGTTAACTGTGACTGAGAACCTACATAACCATTTCCTCAAGCAGAACTGAAATTTCACGTCAGCAACATAAGATAAGTCCTGTCCACTAGAAGATCTTTTCAAGGACATTACAAACATAACTTTTCAGATGGATAAAATAATGCATTCTTCCCTACTCATGTTCCTAAATATAGCACAATTTTTGGCTACATTCATCCAGACCATCAGCAGTTCTGTGTCAAACATGGTGCTTTGAATTCAGATACTTCCAATATTAATCTGTCAGTTTCTGGAGAAAGCAGAGGGAAGGTAGGAAGGACATTTTATTGCCAATTAAAAATAGAGTCTGATGGTCAGAAACAGATAAATCTAAAACACTTTCCCACCACTACCACCACATTTTCACAGGAGCAAATTCATCCTTTCAGGACTCCTGTACCTCCTCCAAGCCAGCAGCACAGGAGTACAGGGAATGAGGACACATAACGTGCCACTCCGTCCTCCTCACACTTTTCCCTACTCCATACAACATTGATACAACTCTTTTTGTTTTAGACCAAAATGATTTTGAAAGTTGTAGTTATCTTAGAAAACAGTTCCCATTCTTCCCACAAAATCTATACTAGAGTGAGATGCGGCACATCTTTCTGTAACCTCTCCCATTTAGCTAGAAAGAGAAATATGAACAAAATAAATGATTTTTTGTAAAAATGAGAGTACAGGGAAAAAAACTTTTTTAATTGCTCTATTTGCAAAACTTTTCTGTCCCTTTCTTCCACACACTATATCACAAAGTAATTGGGATAAAAATAAGATAAGATAGTAGGCAGCTTTTTGAAAAATTCTATTCTGTGCATGACTGGAAAAAACTTCTAATTTTACAAAGCTATTAGGGTAGCAGAACAGAATTAAAATTTTGAATGTACATGAATTGGATCTTGCATTTTTTTGCTCATTTTTCTGGAACAATTAAATAACATCTCAATAACTTTATAGTGATGGCAGATGTCCTCAGGCAAGAAAATTCAATTGTTCAAAGTAAATTCTTCTGCACATTAAAAAAAAGAAAAATGCCCTTGGCAAGGATATCATACATTCCCTAAAAGAAAAACTGCTAGTACTAGTAACTGCAGTAACAATAAAGCAAATAATAGCCATATTGAAACACATTAGTAAACAATACAACAAAAAAGGGGTGCCTCAAAATGAGATGGGTGTATGCTTCATTTTGGAGCACTGACTGCCCCCTTTACAGCTGGAACTAACTGCTAAAGCAGGAGAACACTTGAAGCACAGCTGTATTAACAGAATATTAAAGAACCTAAACTAAAAGTAATGCAAAATAAAAGCTATCATACCAATAAACAAACATAGGAAGAGCAAGAGGAAGACATAAGGCTTTCTTTGCTAGTTTTCATATACTCTTACTTCACAGTCCCTAATCCACTGACAACAAACTGCTGCATTGCAATAATGGCAGTTAGAAATTAATTCTTTACTCCTCAGTCCAATTCCTTCTTTCTACACATACCTACAAACTCCTCTATAGTGAATTAACTCACTAAACCTGCTAATGAAATTAGCACATTTTACCTTGTCAGTCCAGTAACCCACCAAAGGTCTCCTAATGTTCAGAGGAGCAACTTCTAGTATACAGGAGTCGTAACATCAATAAATAAAAACTTGTCTAATAAATGGAGTAATGCATCTGCAATGTTTTTAATCTCAATCTAAATACAAAATCATGTTTGAGGTTCTGCTAGCTGAAAGTTATTTTCTAACATACATTATTTTTCTAGTATAGATGTAGCTTGTCATGTCTTACTGTCAAAAGAATGTTAGTTTTCCAAATGTGATAAGTCAAGCAGGAATCTCAATCATTTGGCTGTTGTTCTTCTTTTAATGAAGAGAGATTGGTATCTCAAGAATTCTGGGGGGATAATGCAGATGTGATGCAAGGCAGAGTACAGATAACCATTCTGACTTGGTAACAGACTGAACATACTTAAAATGCATGCTTGCAAATCCCTCCCACTGTCGCCACCACAATAACATCTTTTATCAAAGTTTTGTCTATTTTAGTAGGTCAGTTCTCCACAAATGTTAATCTGTTCTCATTGAATTCCAAACTGCAACATGCACTTGTATAAATCAAAACAACAGAACAAAACAAAAATGTCAACAGGTTGGCTACTTTCTGCACACAAGATGCAAATGTATTTTGCTGTACAGGGAGTACAGAAGGAATATCTTTCATATCTTAGCAAAGCAAGGCAACGCAATTTTAATTTGTCTTCCCACATTACATGCTTCATACATGCTCCTCAACCTAAACACCAGAAATGGAAGCAGGACTGGATCAAGTGAGGGTACTAGCTAACATTACCAGCAGTCACACAGAGTAAACACGCTGTACCTCTTAAAGGGCAGAATATTTCATTATCACATCTGTGACCTAGTGAGCAGACAGAACAGCATCCTTAGGTCTTTTCTGAGAAAATTACATGCTGCAGTTGGATTCACTCTAAATGCCTACAAAGGGACAGTGGAAGCATTGAACTGTTGAAGAGTTAGGTAAAGATATTTAGGAATCTAATCTGTTGAGATGACCTTCAGGGACACTCCAGAATGGTACTATGCCCAAGAAAGGTCACTCTGTGATGTGGTAGCAGGTGAGTGAGCAGAAGGAGAGGAAAATGAGCCTGGCATCAAGAGTAAACTTTTAGACATAAATCAAGGTTTTTATGAAGTGACTTAACATGACGCTGAAGAGTGAAGAAGCAACTCAACTTCTTTTCTGAGCAGCATGCAGGAATAGCACTGTAATAGCAACCAACACGTTCTTAGATTCAGCGTCACTGCAAAAGCAACTGAATACACAAATCCACTACAGAATGTTCTGCTTCATAATAGGGAACTTCAGGATGAAGCAGATTGATAAAAAGGGGCTAACTGTGGTAGCTGAGAGTTAAAGTTTTGCAGCATTCAAGAACACCAAGCTGAAGACAAAGGACAAATTAATACTACCTATCAAAAAAAGAAAAAAAAAGACCTGAGAGAAAGGGCAACAGTTAGTTTGGCATAGATTAACAACAGCACAGAAGTAGTTAACAAAAGGAAGTAAGCATCTTTCAAAAACTAAAGCACTGTCAAAATGAAAACAAAGATCTCGAAGAATAATTTGCAAAAGCCATTAATATTATGAATAAATCCTTCTTCAAACACATTAAAAGCAGGAATCTTGACAGTTCAAAGAAGGACTAAATGATCAAATGATTAAGAAGATAAAACCACACCAGGAAAAAACATATTTCTCCCCCTGACCAAGTTAATCATGGCAGAGCTCAAGGACGTTCTTGTCTCAGAATGGGTCGGGTTGCTCATGAAAAACTCTAATCTCAAACCATAGTGTTGTTACAAGGGGCTATAGAATACAGATAAAAGACAAAACAACACATTTTCAGGATGGCTATTTATGCAAGAATTTTAAAAGTAATCCAGAGATGAAAGCTCTGAACTATTAAGCGATGTATAACCTTTAGCTTACAACTGCTGTGGTACCTGAGGTCTGGAAGATGGCAAATGTAATATATATTTCTAAAATGGGCTCCAGGAAGATCCAAGAAACTGGCAGCACTGATATCTGTATCAAGCAAATTATAAAAAATTATATAATAAGTAATAAACATAGTGAACAAAGATGCAAGCCCTGCTATGTGAATTCAACCACCCTGGGTATAAACCATCCAGGAGATTTCTGAAATACATCAATGGCAATTCCTTGATAAAGGTGAGTGTCAGCCCAGCCAGGGAAGATGATCCTACGGACTTGTTTTTATGAAGCAGGCATGTGAAAGTAGAAGTCTGCCCTGGCTGCAGTGATCAGAGTGGAGTTGACAATTTTGAGAAAAGTAAGTAAAAAAAATAGTAGAACTACAGTCATGGACTTCAGAATAGCAGATATCGGCTTGTTTAGGGATATTCTTGGTTCTGTCCCATGTGAGATTGCTCTGAAAGGCATAGGGCATCGGGATAGCTGGTTGATGCTCAGGAACAACTCCTCACATCACAAGACTGGTCCATTCCAATGTATAAATATCTGAGCAGGCACAGCAGAAGGCCAGTATATATGAACATTATATATATATAAAATATATATATACCTGTATATGTTATATATATATATAATATACAAGAATATAAGGTATAAGTTCTCCCTGAAAAAATCCAGAGGCATTCCCTGAATATGTAAGAATGGAGCTAGGAAAGACAAATCTCAACAGAAACCCTATGAAAAGTGAATAGCATCAGACAAGCATGTGTAAGTACACCAGCCTGTGGTTCCGTGGGAAGGGGATATAATGAAAAGTGATACACAAAAAAAATCCAAAAAATCCTGAAGTACTTAGTGCCTTCTTTGCCTCAGTTTTCACTGATAAGCCCTGCCCACAGGTCTGTCAGGTCCCTGAGCCTATTACCATAGTTTGTGGAAGGAAAGCATTGCTAATACAGAGGAAGATCAGAGTTAGGAGACATGTAAACTAACTGAATAAAATTAACTATACAAGTCTATGGGATCAGACTAGAATCATCTAAGTGTACTGAAGGAGTTGACTGAAGCCATCGCAAAGCCATTCTTTATCAAATTTGCAAGGAAACAACCAGCATGAATCTGACAATGTAAAGTCACTCCTTACCAAACTAATTGCCTTCTTTGATAAGAGCAGAGGCCACTATTTTACCTTACCTTTAGCAATATCTTTGCCACTGTCTCCTGTAGTATCCTTAGAGTTCAGCTATTGAGTTATTGACTGGAATAATGATGATAACACAAACGAAAAGCTGTCTGAAACATGAGGCTTAAAGGGTTGCATTCAGTAGCACAGAATCCAACTGCTAATGAGTTATCAGTCAGTTGAAGACTGATACTTGGGCCAATAGTATTTAATGTCTTTATTAATAACCCAGACAACGGGACACAGTGCAGTCTCAGTAGGTTCATAAATTACAGTAAAATCTAAGAAAATGGGAGACCAACATGCTGCAGAGCTCAAAATGCTTTGTTTTTTCAGAGGTACCTCAACAGACTGCAGAAATATGCTGACAGGAGCCTCATTAAGCACAATAAAGGCCAAGTTCTGCATCTGGAATGGAATAACCTCCAAAAAAAAAACACCACTGTCTAGAAAAATAAATATGGATATGAACAAAGTATGATTAAAGGATATCCAGAAGATATATTCTGTTTGGATTTGTAATAGGCATTGGACAAGTTCTCTTATGAAAGGACTTTGAAGAACCTCTTCAGGAAAATCAGGGCACGAGGCAACATTCTTCAATGGATAAAGAAGAGGTTAAAAAGTAGGTGGGTAGGTATATGGTCAATTTTCAGAGGGGAGGAAGTCAGCAAGTGAGATACACAGTAATCTATGGAAGAATTCATAAATGCTGAACATATCCTGAGGTGATACAGAAAAGAGAATGAACCGTGAAGTGACAGTACTTGCTAAAGACACCAAGTTATTGAGATTAGCAAAGAACTGACTGCATAGAGTTCTAGGAAACTCACACAAATCTGAATGGCTAACTATCTGTATTGAATTTAATTTGTCGTTTTAATAAATGAAGCGTTGCACACCAGGAAAAAATACCTTAACTAGTGAAATTATTTAATTTCATGTGTTCAGTGATGAGCTCTGAACTGAACATTACTATTCAAAAATTAGATCTTGAATTACAATAACAAAAAAGTAATTAGCAATAAATTATGAGAAATACAAAACACTAGAGAACATCATTGTACCATGGAACAAATCCATTTACCACCTTGTTTTGAATAGTTTGTGCGTTTCTGTCCCAACCCATAATTTGAAATATTAAAGTAAAACTAGGAAAGATTCACAGAAAAGGGACAAAAGACTTCCAGCTTTTTGTATTTTCTCTACAGAGTAGGATTAAATAGACGGATTCCTCAACCTAGAAAAAAAGTAGGCATCTGAGGAGAGAGGTTACAGACAGTTATACAGTCATGAGGAATGTGCATGGGGAAAACTGTTCACTTATTTTTAACGGTGAATTAAAAGTGTATTCACCGTTCTTTGAATAGTAAAGAATATTTAAGTATATAAACCCCAGAACAACTTATTTCAAATGATGAGCTGCAGAACTCTCTTCTACAGGACAACAAAATGCAAAAAGTGAGTTAAATGTCACAGGGTGAAGTTGATATGAAAATATCCTTCAGGTAAATGAGCTCTAGATTAAATCTGTCCTGCTCTCAGCACCTCATTCTATTTTGCGCTACAAAACCAAATAAAACACAGAATATTGTTTAATTATTATTAAAATTTCTGCCACTGAGTAGTGTGATTTTGTTCCTGTGGTTACCCCACTTTGCATGTCCATTGTGACAGCTGAAAAGCTGACTGCATAAAAATCCATCCAAGGCACTACCTTCATCTCAGAAAGCTCCTGGGTTCAAATAGCTGAGAAAGTTTTCTAAGGAACTATCATTACAAGTTTAGGCTTTTCCCAGGCACCTGCCGAAGGCAGAAGACAAGATAGTACAACACGTGTGATCTGACCTTTTACTGGAATTGATATAACCTTCAAACTCCAAATAGAGAGACATCACCCAGTATTTAGCTTAAGTTACTTCAAAGGAGCAATAAACTTTCATCAAAATTATATATTTTCATGCTCTTCAGAAAGAATTTCAGCAAAAATGAAAGAAAATTGAACATCATTTATAATTAATATCACTAAAATTATTATTATAGCAAGGGAAATAATATGAAATGCTTATCAAATATGGACCAAGTTTGGGGGTTTTTAAACTAAAATAATAAAATCTACAAACAAAATCCTATCTTAAGCCTTGACTACATCGAGGATATGTTCTGGTTTTATCATAACATCAAGATTGTGCCTTGTCCTTGGTCTGTATAATAAATAGGTTCACTGTCTCAAGGAACTAGCTGTGGACCTGCCAGGCAAAAGCACCATGTTTGAAATAGATGTCAAATTCAGAGTTTTTAATTTCTCTGAACAAATAATGAAAGTAATGCCCCACATTTCAAAGCACCCACCAAATAAAAAAGGAAAGGATTTGTTTCTGGGGTACATTTCGAAAATCAAACCTAATCAAACTGTAATGTTAGTAAATCCAAGCCCTGAAGGTAAAGGGAATCAATACCCAAAAAGTCTCCCAAAGAAATAAGAGTTAGCATTTGGAAGTCCAAATGGAATTATACATTCAACTCTCCAATAGTTACAGAGTTTTTTCATCTAGCTAATATTTTTGAGCTGTAAGGTCATAAGGCCACACAAAAGGAGAAAAAGGGTCCTGAGAGTTTCCTGGAAAAACCCCTTCACCTGGGGAGACATTCCCAGAAAGTTATAAAAGGATTAAATGAGGAAAGGAGTGATATGGAGATAACATGTCCTTTTCTTGAAACCATCCTGCCTGCCGGGAACTCAGGAAGTGGACCCTTGGGCCTCTGTCATCCATCACCCCAAAATTAATTTATTGACTATAGCCACTCAAACTTCCTAAAGAAAAAAAGTATCAAAAGATATTGGATACAAGCAAAAATTGGGGAGAAGTCCTATCAACTCTGCTGAGGTAACCACCAGGCTACCTTTTCTCCCTCCACTCTCTTGGGAGGCCTTGGGGTGAGCGATCGCTTTATAGATATATATAGATATATATAGATATATATAGATATATATAGATATATATAGATATATATAGATATATATATATATGTACTAATTTTACTTTTGTTTCATAATAATTTGTAAGTTGCTTTTTCTTTAGTGTGTGTGCTTAAGTTTTTGCTTTACTTTTTCTTTGTAAGTTGTCTTACTTATTTGCAAGTTGCTTTTGCTTTAGTTGCTTTAGAGCGTGTGCTTTGTAAGTGGCTTTGCTTTAGAGTTTTTGCTTAGGTTTTCTGGTATTAGTATTCTTTGTAAGTGACTTTGCCTTAGAGCATGTGCTTATGCCCGGCCTTGTTGTTGTTGCTACATGCTTTCAGTATAATTTTTGCAGTTAAACGTTATCACCGAAGACACAAACCCTATAAATAGTCACAAATTTATATTAATAAACATGTTATTTCATGAACTGCTAGAGTCAGTCTGTTTTTAGGTGTTGATTGTTTCGTTGATGGCAAAATAACTCATAGGAGAAACTGGTTAAGGGGTTTCCCTTTTGCTATTAAGAATTGTCCCCATATAACTGGTATCAAATGTCCTTTCCATTTCAGTGAATCTGTTGAGCAAAAAGTCTAACAGACTGTTTGGACATTAGAAGGCTTTGATCTTCTGCAGAGGACACTGATAGTAAAAAAAAAAATTAAAACAGGTTGGACAGAAAGTTCTTCTTTTCTGTTTCTTTTAACATTACATGAGCCAATCTAGCGGTAGTCATGCCTACCAATTTTTACCTGAACGCTTACGCCCATATAAGTTTATCAATATCTATCTAAAGTCTATAAACTACCTCACTTCCACTCTTCCTGTCCTGATCAAAGCATTTCTAGTTGCCAGCACAACACCACAACAACCAGCAGGACAGAGCTGTAAAAACAATGGATATTTCAGTTTGTCTACCAGAGCAAATACAAAAATTTTCTTGTTTATTCTTCTAAATAATTCAGTATCAATTGAATGCTCAATTTAATCCAAAACGTTTAGACTGTTCCTTGTTTGAGTTTCTAAAGCTGTTTTCCCTCTCAGTATAAACAAAAGGCTATTCAAAATCAAACTATTCTAGAAGAAAAATTCAAAATGCTTCATTCAAGAATGTTAAAATATGCTTGATTCCCTTACTTTGGCTACTATAGCTCATTAAGATTGGACAGAATTGTCCTTTTTGTCATCATCAAAATTCTCATCTAGCCTCAAAAATTATCAAGTAGCAGTCTTCACCTAGTTCTATTTCTCTGATGTTTCCAATAGTCTCCTATCTACCCTGAAGGTCCTGTGACCATCATATTTGTGACCATACAATGAATTCCACGATTTTCAGAAAGTTGCTTTTTATCGATATAGCCTGTAGGCCAATAAAAAAAAGGAGTGAAAAAATAGAGAATGAGCAAGGAGAAAAAGCCATAGACCAATTTGAGATTAAAAATAAAGGGGATGTTTATCCCTTATCAATCTCCAATCAGGAAGAGAATGATTTATCCTTTTCATGGCTAAGCCCTGGATTGGAAACCCTTCTGAAAATATTGAAGATCTGCTTGTCTAAAAACAGACAGACAAGTGGGAAATTAGAGACTGCTCAGAGTCAGCAAGTACTATCAGGCAAGAAAGGAGACATACAGATTAAGAGATCCCTCAGGAATCCAGATAACCTACAACTGGAAATTAGCTGGAGAAAAAAGGAATAAACAAATAATTACAGCAAAAAGCTGAGGTTACAATAAGAATTGATTCATGATTAAATGCCTTTTTATTGTTTTTAGCTTTAACTCTGCCTTGTATGTTTAGGAACAGGGTTAAACAATCTTTTATTTTGGAGATGCTGTTTCTGAATAGATTCAGCCATCTTATTAGTCTTTCATTCATAATAAAGTTTACATAATGCCAAACAGAGGTAGGATTTCTTTTTGATCCAAAGAGAAACAGTGTGTCTGGTCACTGTGATTCCACTGTCACCAAGGGAAAACCAAGGAGAGAGACTCTGAAGGAGACTTAAAGAGATATAAAACATAATTTTGTCCTGTGGTTATTAGACTGTTGGAACAACCAGTCTAATACTGGTTTTATAACACACGCAGGTCTTTCCCATTTTCTTCCTTTAACAACATTACCCCAAATTACATTATATGACATTGTTATTAATGTCAATGTAAAATGAGACAACTAAAATTACATAAAATTGGATGAACAACTACTTAATGAAATAAGTATCAAGAAAAACCCAGTACATTGCTAAATGTCTCAGATGGAAAAACTACACTTGGTGAGTTTTTCCCACATGAATAAGCATAAATGTAAATAAAGAATCTTATCTTTCTTATTCTGGTCATTAGTAGCTCTGCACATCTGATACAATGAGGCATTGTTCAAATTCTCTGTCTGAGTCTCACATGAGTACTGTTTTTACTGAAATATTTTCAGGCTTCCAGCTGAGATGCTCAAGAAGCAGTCACAATTCTGAAATACAGCCAAGTTATTAAAATTTAGTTTAGTCACAAACTATGTAACATGGCATTTTGGTTTTGAATTTTTTATTTATTTCTTTTTTTTGATGGTGGCTTTTTGGCATTAGCCAAGTTACTATTTGCTTTCCATTTGAGACCTTTTATTACTTAAAGCCAGGATGCAGATTTAAAGAGAGAAACATGCTTCTGTGATCAAACCAGTGTTTCTTATAAGGATCACACTGGATTGAGTTTATTATCAGAGAGAAGTCTGCCAGGTAGGTCCTTGAAATGAAAGTAAGTAGGGCACAGAACAAAGACACACATAGCTGCAAATTTTGCCAATAAAAATGACAGAGGAGCTTGCCAAGGACCAGAAGCAACTGGGTTTTTTTAAGCATAAAACTATTTTCCTAGGTGTCTATCCAGCTTCTGTGCTAGCCATTCTACATAAAATATTGAGGCATGGTGTAAATTCAAACATAAAACAGTACCTTATCTTATGGTTAGTGTATGAAAATACAATTTGAACAACCTGAAAGACACTGCTTAAATATTGCAGCGTGGGGAGCAGATGGGAATCAATCCAAAAAGTGTAGGAGAGGAGGCGGAAATTACATACCTACTTTGAAAATAAATGTGATACAGTGTAAAATAATTGCAAATAAGTGTAAATGAAGTGACTTTCCTCATTCATCTTTCTTTACATATTCAAAACCATGATTTGAGTCATTGTTCCTCAGTTGCGTATTTATAAAATCCCTTACTACCAATGTATTGTTCATTAGCATGACAGGCACATGGTATTTTGAGAATCTCCAAATTCATGGAGCTCATAGCATACAACTCTCATGATGAAAAGTGCCATCCCTGGAACATTACTTAACAGGGAGATTTGGGGCACTTGCATAACAGCCCTGTGTCAATATCAGCACTTGACTGCAAAACTACCCAGCATCATCAACTTATTATGAGAATAGTTTCCTCTACTGTGCCCAGAAGCTTTATTTGGAGTTGGGTTTGCTTTCTGACTATTTCTTATTTCCTTATTACTCTTCTACATTCTTGAGAGAGCAAGATACCTCAAAGTAATTAAATTCTGAAATTTCGAAGGGTAGTTTAACAACTTCAGTTGGAAGAAAGACATGGATAAAACAGATTTATAAACTGGCAGAGTGGATTTTCAATTGAAGTAACTGTGTTTGAAAAGAAACTAGCTATTTCAATACCATTTTTCAGTCCAGCTGCATTCAGAGACATGGATTATACGAAATGGCAGAGACAAAAATGCTTTCAAGGAGATAACATTTAAGAGGAAAAATAATAGTACGGGTTTGGAATCTTATAAGTAAAGAAAAAACAATGCTATTTATTCTCTCTCGAGCTCTAAATTGTTGTAGCTTTTGACCTTTCAGGATGTGCTGTAATCTCTAGCAACAGCACTTGAAAAGAGCAGCTGAAAGGCAGGAGAGTTCTGCCATACTACTATTTTCCAAGCTGATGTCACCATCTCTACTGGTAGATCAGAAATTCAGATTTTTATTTTCTTTTTAAATTTAATTTTAAAAGAGTACGTGTTCCTAAGAGGGTGTAGATTCTTTTGGGAGTTTAGATTGACTGATTTTCTTTAGCAGTACATACATTCAAAACCATTGTATTTTTACCTACTACTCAGCTCTTTCCCCTTCCTCTTTGGATAAACAGAAAAAAAAAAAACAAAAAACAAACAACAAAAAGGATGAGTTCATGTCTAGTAATAATGTGATTTGAAGACAGGATTCTGCTCTCCATTCCCAGTTCTGCCCTAGGATGAGAGTGCTGTGGTTCCATGATCCCTTCAGGAAGTCCTTTCAGTGCTCCCCTTAAACTCAAACTCATCTTGCTCAAAAGGCAATGTTCAGCCACAAATAGAGCAAGAGAATATAGGTAGGAACGCTGACATGCCCAATTAAACCAGATTACATTGCCACTCTGAGAAGCTTGGCCACTCGAGGATGTGTAAGTGTAACACTACCATCACTCTTAAATCCCATAAGGAGTTTTATTTCCTAATTTTTTTGAAAATATTTGGTGATCCTTTAAAGAAAGTTACTAGACCTGAGGAAAATATGAGGCCTAGACACTCAAAATTAGAAAACTACTGTTTGGATGGATGCAGCCTCAACTTGCAGATAAGAGGGATGGAGATAAAGAAAAGCCACCTCAATTAATCCTTTCTTTTCTGCCAGTTTCCAAAGTAGATCTACCCCAGAGTGAGAAGACTCTTTAATTAAGTATTTAAACTGACTTTAAAATAAATGCATCATGCCCCACAACTCCTACTTTCCGTAACAGAGAAGAATTAAGAACTCAGCATCTTGAGTGCTACCTCTTCACTGTCTAACAACAAATTTAGGATTTTAAGAATCTGAAAATGCCAAATGTTAAGGCGAAGATATCCAACATGAGGCTGTTCTTTATACGCCCCTCTGGCAGTAGAGTAGTCAGACATCTTGATCGCACACACATAAAGCCTCTTTTGACACAAATGTGAATTTTGCCCAAGTCAGGATTACATGCTCAAACCTTCAGTATATCACGAAAGATTGAAGTTTGTGAAAAAGATCAGTACACTTTTTTATCCTCAACCTTTCATATGTTGCAAGTTATTTTAATGAACAGTGGAAAGGAGTGGCAGTGGCATGTGGCAGCTCCTAAAACGCTATCCAGCTGTTGGATAAAAAGTTTAACATTTGAGTACTATCATCACCATTCCTCTAATCTTTACCATCTACACTGTCAGGGTATTATAGTTCTCAAACAGGAGAACAGAGTATTTCTCTCTGAACTTTAATATCAAGGGAGCCATAAATTCCCCATTTATTGAACTTATAAAGGCATATGGGACATAATAATTTGTGATTTAAACCTTCAGAATTTAAACTTGAAACCAAGCTGTCTGAACACTTTATCATAAAGACCTTGTTATAAGAGCTGCAGCTGATAATGCAGTTTGTTGTACTTGTATGCCATCATTCCATTAAATAAATGGTCTAGAACCCGAGCAGAAATATTTCATAAGCAACCTTGAAACAATAATGAGTGCCCCCTCCAGCTGTCCTGCACACAAGGAAAGTTGAGCAAGTGAGAAGGACAGACATATAGCAAACACAGTATCAAATAAATCTATGGATTTCTATGGAAAGTTTGCTTCTATTAGCATACACCGCAGGACTCATACTAATTATACAATTCTTCTCAATGTTTGGACTTAGTGCTCTGTGAAATCTTCTCACTAACTGTTTCAATTTCTCTACACTGTCAAAAACTGGAAAGATCTTACTGTAATGTAAGAAGAGAAACATTCAGTCCAGGTATATGTAGACACTGGATATCCTTAAACCAATGAAAGAAGGTTTCTCGAATGAAATTTTCTTTAACGTTAGAAATGTTGAATATTTGAGCAGAAATAGTAAACCCTGAACCATACAAAGAAGAATGCTAGAAATAAATAAATAAATATTGCCTATGTTGATTTGTTGTTTACATGTAAATCTGTGTTGAGAAGCCCCGCAAGATGGCTTTTATCATTTAATGTGGCTCTTTTAGAAAAACAGGTTTTAAATGTCAAGTTTGAATTACTAAATTAGAATTTACTGAATTACTAAATTAGAATTTAAATCGAGGCATATATATTGTGCAGAAGTTTTGCACTTTTCCACTCTAATTCTGTTTCCTCTACAAGCAGAACGTAGACAAAGGGTCACAAATTTGATGCAGTTTCTGGTATCTGCTGTGTGGACTTCTGACATTATCACCTTGTCAGTACAGTCATTACTCTAATTAACTCTCTCCTCCATACTCATCATGCATGAACTTACTTCCACACAAACACTAAGGACGGTAAGCTGCTTCTCATTAAATAATGCCCATAAGGACTTTTCAAATGTTCATATCGGAAAGCTCTGTACACAAAACATTTTATTTTCTCAACTTGTTTTTAACACAACTAAGTCAGTAACAAACTATAGTCCAGCTCACATTTGACACAGTTCTTTCATGGCAGGCCACATATTTTTAATACAGACTGTCTGCTCTCCTCTTCCTTAATGTTACTTAAGGCTTTTCTCTTTTGTGTTTAAAATACACTTGCTGCTGTGCTCTGCTGCGTGCTATGACATCTGTTCACAAAAACATGACTCTCAGTTTTGTCAAAAAAATAAGTGCTATCACAGAGTCCTGTCCAGAACCAGTAGAGTAAGTAAAAGATTAGTGTCTTCTCGGTATTATGTTTTCCCTTATCTATTTAAGAGTTAAACTTCTGAGACATCTGTTTGTTTCCTAAGACCAGAACAAATGTCCTCTCTGCTTGCTTGAAGTCCTGACTACGGTCTCAGAGTTTAAAATGACAAAACTAGACCTGGATGATAGTTCAGTCTTATAAGAACACATGGAAGCCAAGAATCACCCTGGAGAGAACTTCAAGAAGAGATATTGTAGCATATTTCTTAAAATTTTTAGGTAATAGTAATTATTATTATTATAATCATTATCTCTATCTTTATCATTATTAAGTTTGTGAAGTCAAGAAAGCAAAATTGTTAAAATTCCTTGCATAAGACTACAGTAAAATTGACCACGATATTAAATAGGCCTCCAATAGCAAGAGTGGTAAGCATTCCAGAAATGGTATTAGGGGTCTCATACTTTCCACATGAAGAAAGTAATAGTTTACAATAGACATGAAATTTGTGGATGGTAAACATTTAGGCTTGCCACTGACTCATGTGAGGAGGATGCTTCCATACAAACAATGTTATATGCCTCCTCTTCCAAAGGGTAATAGCTATCCATGGAGACAGCTGAAAAGCTTCCAATCTTATAAGTATTGATTCTCAGGTCCTGTAAAATAATGCTAAAAGCCTCCTGAAAGAAGTAAAAGTGATGAAAAATTTCTTTTCATTAAGTAGATACTAAAGCATATCAAGAGATAAGTAGCTATGCCTATTAAAAGCAGCAACCCACTCCCAGCATTAATCAGTTTATAAATCAATTACTTGTGTGTAATCAGATCCCCATCTGTTTTTCAATGAAAGAGCAACCTCAGGTCTGCTTTTTCTTTGTCTACCAGCAGGATTATTCATCAGATTTCCAATCAGTCAGCTCATTTTTATAAGCTCTTTTCAGGATTCTCTATTATCAAGCATAGAATTCAACCTGACAGACTGTTGGTACTAGCAATAAAGCATGGGAAGGAAAGAATATATCCTAGATGGAGTCTTGTAAGGGTGGCATTTCTGCTTGCTTTTCCTTACAAGAGCTTTGCAGAGTGGTTGCACTGCATAATGCATACATGGGAGACAAAGAGGGATACATTGCTGCTCTCTGAGTCATTTCTTCAAGAAGAAGCATACTTTCTTTTCCAGTCCAATTATCCTAGTATTTATGACAGCAACAGCAGCAGAACTCATATGAGACACCCTCCCTGAGAGGCCCTTGCTTCCCACTGTCCAGAATTAAACACTTTTCATGGTCTCAGGCATGTTACAGAGGTCCCTACTAATCAAGCAGATGACAAATAAAAAAGAAGTCAATCTACTTATCCAAAAATTGCTGTAGGTCCCTGTTACAGTCTATTTACTTTCAAGACTAGAAAAAGTAGATTTATATACCTCTCTTTTGAACTGACTTATAACACATATGGTCCGACTGCTCCGAAGCCTATGTCACAGAATTTGCCTTTGTGCTCCTCTTCTGAAAACAAAACAGGAGGCAAAACAGATTCCAGTAGGAAAAGGAGCTCAACCAATATTCCCATGGCTTTCATAACAGTGCATTAATATCAAAATCGTAAATTCAGTATTTATAAACTCCCACACAATAATTACACTATCTGTTCAACAGGCATTTTAAAGCAATGTCTATACCACAGACAGGTAAAGAATATCTCAATATGCTTCAATTAACACAAACATCTGCTACTCCAGTCCCATGGTATTAGGAATTCTGGTGCACAGTCTAAGTCCATGCTCCTACAGCTAATGCTGCCATCAATCCACATGCTAGACAGATAAATGCACCTCCAGTGTACTGCATATATGCACAGCCACTACAGTGCTTCTAGAAAGATCTACATTGAACTGTAAGAGTAGCAGACCAACATTATTCAAATCTATCCACTTGTTCATCTTAACAGTGATTCAAGAGGAGAGACCTGACTGTCAGCATAACAAACACTAGCCAGCACTAACAGCACATTGCCCTGTGATCCCAGAAGCATGACACAGACAAATTTGAGAAGTCCTGCCTTAAAACCATAATCCTATACCATGCAAATACCTTAAATCTGGTCAAGACTTTTCTAAGAATAGTAACAATGATGCCTATGGAAAGTGCTGATTTGACACACACACAAAAAAAAATTCACCAAAACCTTCTCCAACTTTCATTACAAATTTACTTAAAAAGCTTCTTGGAGCTTGAATCTGCAAAATGCAAAAAAGCAGTGTCTTCTCAACTCTATTGTTTAGGAAATTCAATTAAGCTACAAAAGAGACAGATCCAAATCTATGCTGTGAATCAGATGACAGATAAAGACACAAGTCAATCTCTTATTAAGACAGTATACTATCTATTAACACTATTTCTAGACTCTATCTCACTTTCCAGCCCCTACTTGCCTCTTTGAGATGTTCTACTTCACAGAGAAATCCAAAATGTTTATTAGCAATATGACAAACTACCTCTGAATGGGACAGAAAAGTAGTTACTCTCTTCAATTATTCCAATCCATTAGATGTTTTCAGTGGCCATCTCTGAAGAATCACAGAATGGGGGATTGGAAGGGTGGGAAGGGACCTCTGGAGATCATCAGGTCCACTTTCCCTTCTAATGCAGGTTCACCCAGAGCAGAGTGTGCGGGATCACATCCAGGTAGGTTTTTATCTCCCGAGATCTCTATACTGTTTTATCCCAGAATCAAGTTCATTTTTGGGAATGAGATTGATACAATGCAATCTTCCAATTAAACTGTCTTAATTTTATTCTAGCTACATTTTGCTTTGGGGTTGTGGTGGCCCAAAATTGGGTTTCATTCCAGTAGATTTAACACTTCTAAAAATGGGATTTGATATTTGTGTTTTACACCCTGCCCTGCATAAGAAGAGCATGTAGGCTCATTAGCTGTACTAAGTACATAAGAAAATTAACAGTGGTTTTCCTACAGGAAGAGCAATTTGGGAATCATTTGATTTAGGTGCTCTTTTTTTCAGTTTTCCCTTTTCTACCTTTGGCATGAAAGGTATTTTTATTTAAGCACTCCATTTCACTGCCTGCATCAGTCTTGTATCATTTAAGAGGTCAGTTACAGGTATCAGAGTAATTGCATTGCTCTGTGTAATCCCAGATGCAGAGTACCCTGAATGCAGATTTAAGAGGTTGTGAGTAACTTCAGATAGTCCCTGGGCCTTGCTCAACTCTCAGCAGACTATGTTTCAGCCAAGAAACTTGAATGACTACATCCAGGATCCACAGTCATTTGCAGATCTTCATATAGATGTACTTCTGGAGAGTCTCAATCACCTGTTCTGTAACAATACTGGCTGAAAATTAAGCATATCAGCCTGGTAAACACAGCATTAACCTTTTTCCTTAAGTCTGCTCATCATATATCTGCACTGTCTCCAACTTGCTCCAGAACTCTATGAGTCTTCTCTGCCATGGTCATCAGGTGGGTTTTGTTCTCTCAAGCTTTTCTTGTTGGCTGGTTTCCAGAGATACTCTGATTTTGTGACCATTTTGTAGTCATTTTAAAAGGGCTGCTTGTTGTGCAATGTGTTCAGCCAGACCAGATGTTCTTGAAGAAATTACTGGGTTTAATCCTCTTTTCTCCTCAGACTTTATCTTATGGGACTCCATTTCCTGGGCTACGCTGACTAAAGCCCTTTCATCTATTTGGCTCTGATTTCCTATACAAACCAGATTCAATCTGTGCATTTTTTTCAAAAGGTTACCTCCAGTTTTCTGGTACTTTTCCTTCAGTTGGTTACTTAGAATCAACAGGGAGTTTATACATGGCTGGTTTTCCCAGCAAGGACTTCAAGATGCTTTCTGTTATGTTCTGCACTGCCCATATGCCCGCTGTTCTGATAAATATTACTTTTTTTTCACAGAAAAAAAACCAAATAATACATTTTTACTTACTTCTTGCAGTAAGATCAAACTTTCTGTCCTGTGAACTCCCTGACTCCATCTGAAAGATGCATTTTCCTAGCATGACTGGTTTCTCAGGCTAAAGGATGTATTTTCTTTCCTAATTCACAAGGGTGATTAGCAGAGACAGGCTTTCCATAGCACTGCATTGTGCATGAGCTTTGTACGTCGCATCAACTCTAAAATGCATTTACAGTGCTTCAGTTTGATCAGATTCATTCACAGTAATATATTCTTTACCTGTGTTCCATCCTGTCTAGCTGTTCTTCCCTACAACTTGCAAGTCCCAGAGAGAATATAACTTGTAGAAACCCGCTTTTCATCATGCTATCCGTTATTTCATCACAGATGTTAATGAAGTTTTGGCAAGTTTTGGTGATGGAAACACAAATATTTCTTCAACATTCACCTGGCTAGATTTATCGTTCCTTATTCCCTAACTTTAATGTCACTTACATTAAAATGCATTCATACAATGAATAATTTCTTATATTTTATATATAATTTTACAGAAATAAGAATGATTTGACTTTTTTTCTTCCTCTCCAATTTAAAATAAAAACAATTCTTCCTTTTGTATGTCATAGCTGGCCATGTAGCAGAAAAATCAATGAAACTAAAAATTTTAGTGAATATTCTTGGTTTATGCAGCAAGCCTGATTTTGTAGATTATTTGGACATGATTTTTCATGCACCAGTTCCCAAGTTTCAACTTTACTTCTCAGCCTCCTTTACTGGATAGCTAAAGTCTAACAACCTGAATACAATTTCAAGAGAAACATGACAGTAGCTGGTTCTTATCTGATTTGTTTCTTTTAAAATAATGTTCTTGTTGCTCTTCCCATCCCTCACAGGATTCAACTACATGTGTGCCTTGGATTTCCTCATCCCAACCCAGTCTGCTTGGACAGCAGTTTCTATATTTCTCCTGAGTCACCTGTCCCTGCTTCCACCACTAGAATACTTCCTTTTTTGCATAAGTTTAGTTGAAAACTCATTGTGCATCCATGCAGGTCTTCTGATGCCTTTGCTGAACCATCTGTTCTCCAGTATGGATCGTATTATGTAAAAAAAAAAAGAGAAAAAAAAAAAGCCAGCTTATGGAGAATTTTGTCTACATACATATTAGCATGTCAAATTGTCCACTCAGCTTTTATTTGTTAATGCATATGCAGAGTTTTGTTGAGTATAACTCATTCAGCTTTATTTTCTCATGCTGAGTAGCACAATATTCTACAAGTAACACTACTGACAGATGTGTGAGGAAAGACTGTGGAATCATGCCTAGATAAGTCTTTATAAATACATGATGACATATTTTTGATCTTCAGTGAATGTACAGAATTATTGTTTCTTCAGTCCTGTCCTGACATATTATAAAAGCTTCATTAATAAAACCTAGCCTAATTAAAGTAAAAAAAAAAAAAGCCTCTGCAAAAGGTTTTGTGTGTGCTTGACAGTATAAAACTTAATTCAGGTGTTTTTATTGCCCAGATATTCAGACAAAACTACACAAAATTCTACTGTGTAACAAAAATAACCATGCACCTAGGAAACAGAAAGAGTTTCACTGAGAAAGATTTCATCTCATCAGTGGAAAGTGTGCAAAAATCTGAACATTGATGCAGATGAACTTCCCAGTTCCACTTCCCACAGTGTCTCTCTTCTCATTAGATCTCATTTTCTTCTAATAGTAACAAAGTGGGGAAAAAAGTAAGGAACAGTTTGACCTTTCATCTTTTCAGCTCTCTGAGATGAGCTTAAGGAGGCACAGAATCGCTGCCCAGAATTGTCAAAATATCTAGGCAAAAACTCGGAGCTTACAGGGTATAACTCTTTATAAGCAGGATTCTCACAGACAGATATTCTAAAAGCAATGGTATGTACAAATATTGGGCAGCTTCTGCTTTTTCCACTGTGGCTTCAGAATGAATGCATTCTGTCATTCATATTTAAATGCAATTAACAGAAATCAGTGTGAAGTGCAAATACTATGCAAATACTAGACACTATTTAATTTAAAATGCTTAATTTAAATGCTTACAAAGTCAAAAAATATAAGAGCATAAATTTGTACATTTTTCTAAAAGAGTGGAAAAGAGAGATTCAACTTAATATCTGCCCCAATCCCAGAAATATTTACTAATTAATCAAATTTTCTCCAAGGTGATTTCAAAATTCTGAAAACTCATGTTCACCTTAGTTTTCATTTAGAAACTTAGTATCAATCACATGATTAAGTATGAATCACATACCACAAAAAATGGTCAATGCCACAATGAAGTTGTTATTTAACTAATAATTAACAGAAATTTGTTTTATTTCTGACCCAGTTACCGGTTTTTCCTAGAATTGATTACCATAACATTGTTTTATCCTGGGTACCACATAAACATGGAATTCTGAGATTTCCTCAGGTCTTTCATTTGACTTTTAATAAACCTAACCAAATCAGACAATTTTATACCTAAACCAAAACACAAACAATTTTGTGGCTATTTCTGATTACTACAATGGTAGCCGTACCCTGGGAAAAAGACTAATAGGTTTTCATCAAGGAGGTAATTTTCAAAATTGAATGGACACATAACTGCAGGCATAAATATTAACTTCTAGTAAAACTCTTTTTCTTTAATTCACTTGTTTTCTTTGAATTATATTGTTGTCATTACTTATATCACGATAAAATATCATAAATATCTCAAGATACATGAGCAGGCCTAAGTATAGACCCTAGTCTGTTACAGGATGAGGATGGTCACCTCACAAACAGGGACAGAGACAAGGCAGAGATGTTTAAATGCTTTCTTTGCCTCTATCTTCAACATGAATGACAGACCAAGGGGGTCTCAGTGCCCTGAGCTGGAGGACCATGACTGTGAGAATGATAACTCTGTCAGCCCTGAAATTGTGCTGGATCTGCTGCTCCAGCTGAATCCCTACAAATCTAAGGAGCCTGATGGAATTCATCCAGAATCCTCAAAGAGCTGGTTGATGTCATCGCAAAACCTCTCTCAATGATTTTTGAGCAGCCTGGGGAATCCAGAGAGGTCCTAGCTGATCGGAAACTGGCAAAAGTTGTCCTGATTTTTCAAGAAGGGCAAGAAAGAGGAACCTGAAAACTACAGGCCTGTCAGTCTCACTTCAGTGCCTGGTAAAGCAATGATGAAGAGTATTCTGGGAGATATTGAAAAACACCTGAAAGGCAACGCAGTCGTCGGTTACAGCCAGCACGGTTTCATGAGTGAAAAGTCCTGCTTATCAAACCTAATTTCCTTTTATGACAAGCTAACACACTTAGCTGATCAAGGGAAGCCAGTTGATGTCATCTTTTTGAATTTCAGCAAAGCATTCAATACTGTCTCTCACAGGATTCTTCTGGACAGAATGTCCAGCCCACAGTTGGATAAACACATCATGTGGTGGGTGAGCAATTGGCTCACAGGTCAAGCACAGACGGTAATAGTGAATGGGGAAACATCAGACTGGCAACCCATCACTAGTGGGGTTCTGGAGGGCTCCATCGTGGGCCTTGTGCTCTTCAACATCTCCATAAATGACTTGGATGGAGCCCTGGAAGGGACACTAACCAAGTTTGTAGATGACACAAAACTGGGAGGAGCTGTTGACTCCCAGGGAGACCCTGCAGGGAGGCCCTGCAGAGAGACCTTGATAAATTACAGGACTGGGAAATCAGGTAAGTGCCAGATTCTGCATCTGGGATGGGGCAACCCCAGATGTACATACAGGCTGGGGAATGAGATGCTGGAAAGCAGTGACACGGAAAGGGACCTGGGTGTCCTGGTCGATGGCAGGTTGAACATGAGTCAGCAGTGCCCTGGCAGCCAGGAGGGCCAACTGTGTGCTGGGGGGCATCAGGCAAAGCATCGCCAGCCAGTCGAGGGAGGGAATTGTCCCGCTCTGCTCTACACTGGGGAGGCCTCACCTGGAATATTGTGTGCAGTTTTGGGCACCACAATATAAGAAAAGTATTAAACTGTTAGAGAGTGTCCAAAGGAGGGCAACACAGATGGTGAAGGGCCTTGAGGGGAAGCCATATGAGGAGCAGCTGAGGTCACTTGGTCTGTTCAGCCTGGAGAAGAGAAGACTGAGGGGAGACCTCATTGCAGTCTAGAACTTTCTCAGGAGGGGAAGAATGGGGGAAGGCACTGATCTCTTCTCCCTCGTGACCAGTGACAGAACTCAAGGGAATGGTATGAAGTTGTGTCAGGGGAGGTTTAGGCTTGATATTAGAAGGAGGTTCTTCACCCAGCACGTGGATGGGTACTAGAACAAGCCCCCCAGGGAAGTGGTCACAGCACCAAGCCTGACAGAGTTCAAGAGGTGTTTGGACTCAGACCTCCACAGATCACATGCAATTCCCAAATGCTCAGTAGAGAAAATTGCCCTCTAAAGGCCATAGTCTTAACCAGGAAGCAATTAAGAGAAATAACATTGTTAATTATGTCAGTATATTACTTAAATAAATCATGTTTTCAGTTTGCCTGTCTTCAAATAAATCCAAAATAACAGCTGAACCAAAAATTTCATACAAAACTCTCACATACCTGTCTAAATCCAGATATTTCAAAGGACATTTAGTTTTCAAATTTAATAAATTGATTGATTTCCATAGTTTGACATGATTTATGTCTCCCAGATATGACAGCAGAAACATCATATTGTGGTACCATCTGGGATGGGTAAAACAATACATGCCAAAGCAGAAAAGAACTAACAGGAAAAGGCAATAGGAAAATAAGGATAGGTAAAATGAAGGCAAAAGCTGTCCCAAAATATTGGATAAGCCTATCGGAGAAAAACTCAAAACAACTTTAGTCTTCTATTCTCAATTCAGAACAGGACTAGCTTCCTATTCTTTGACTAAGAAGTGACTCTATCAAACATTTAGGAGCAACAATTCACCTCTTGCACTGGACAGAATAATGTTGACCAGGCAAGTAAAATCCTGGAAGCAGCATAGACCCTTTCTTTGTGCCCTGAATCATTTAGGAGAGTAGGCTGTTTTGTTTCTTTGAATGCTTAAAAATCCTTAATTTCACTAGCAAAAAACTAGTCTCCTAACCTTGAAATTTTTTCTACCTCTTCCCTAGGAGTGAAGAGAGCAGAACTTTTGCCTTATGGAAACAGCCAGTTCTTCCCATAGTTCAGCAGTTGGGTGCATCCTTTAACAGCACTATGTCAAAAGCTCCGTAGAGCTTAGGGTCAAGATGTGTATCTTAAATTTTTCTGCCCTGTGGCAAGGGGACAAGAGGCTGCTCTACCATTTTCTATTGGTTGGGCTTTTTAATTTTATGTTTTGCTTTGTTTGTTTATTGAGGTTTTTTTAATTTCAACAAGCAACTTCTTGTTGAAATACTGCAGCCTTTATGCTAGGTACTGTTGAACCCTAACACGCAGGTGTAAGCTGAACTCATCTCCTGTATGGTAGAATTAGCCAAAACATTCTATGCTCCGTCCCACCTCGCCTAGCAGAACTGCAGTACTGGAAAACACAATTCTCCCTGTGACTCAGAAGACGTGTCTTTAAGCCTGCTATTTGAATATACATGGCACACAAAGTGTGGTTGAACTCTAATTAGTTGTTACAGGCCAAAACAGACAATGAAGTTCCATATCAGCATCTATAAGCAAAAATCAATAAACTTGTTTGCAGATACTGTATTACAGATATAATCTTTTCCAAAGCATAATGTATATTCCATCTCTTTTCTAAATTGCTCAGCACTGCAGCTTTTAGGTGCCAAAGAGCTGAAAGTCTCTATCAGCAGCTGCTTGTGGCAGACTCTCCACCTGGGCAAGACAATATAGGAATTAAGACAATCTGTTTTCAGTCTCTATATTAGTATTTTCTACTTTCTTTTTGTGCAATGTGCTAACATTCCTGCACTTTTTCATTACATTGAAAGAGGTTGGTTCTCAAAGAGAGCCCATATCCCTCCATAAATATCACCCTGTTGTCACAGAATACTGCTTTTGTCCAGAATTAGCTGAAATACACCATGGTCCTATACAGTCCAGATATTTGGAAAGCAGCAGCCTGATTTCTTTTGAAACAAATGCTAATTGGCAATTCCTGTTCTGCAACTATATCAATATAACGTCTTTGGGGAAATGGAGACATGGATGTCACCTTCTTAGAAGAAGACATTTCCACAATGACCTTTTGTGAATATAATGCAGTCTGGTTGACCACCATACATACCAGGAAAAAATATCCCAAAGGACTAAATTATACCACTATAAAATTCAGATCAGCTGTTTCATGAACATCTGCTGTACAATGTACATGCATGCTTTTTGATATCATCTCTATTTCACGTGACAAGTGCACTCATATTAGATATTCAGGTGATCCAGGCTTCCCCTTAATCTTAAAAACAAAACACAAATGTTTAACATCTAAAGAAAAGAGGAGCTTTACTCCAGTGGAACTGAAAATTTTAGTACCCATTTTTCTCCTTTACTGTAAAATCAGAACAGAAAACTACTGTAAACACACAAGAAATGCAGCCTAACAAGAAGAGTTAAGAAAGAAAAAACAGAACAAAAAAAGGCAGGCTTCTTGGCTAAATGGATTAATTTGTCTAGAAATGCACTTGCACATGTACTTCAATACCAGCACAAAACAATGAAAGACACAGCAAATGAAAAATTCCATCTCTGCCTGCCTTTCTTTTTCTTCTCTTTCCCCCCATCTCTCAAAATACTAACACATACCAACAAGCCAAAGCAGCAGCAAAGCCCTGCCAATTTGCCAGTATTCTTTTCCTTCAGTTAGACTCTTTCTAAATTTACATGAAAAATTTCAGCTATACTGAAGGGTAGGAAATTACAATTTCTGGAGACTAAAACCTTACAATTTTAGAGAAGCAGAAATGAGTAAAAGAGGAGTCATACAGCAAATTGGCTGCCTCACATGCCCTCTCATCCAGTTTTTTAATGGGCGGTCTGCATATGAACCTAGAACATCACACATCAGAAAAAACTCTCAAACAATTAGCCAATATATGTAACTACATCTCTGGGGATGGAAAAATCCTATGCATGGAAAGAACACTCATAATGCAGAGTGGATCAGTACTTGGCCAAATATGACCAAATATTGTTATAGAACAGTAGTCATCTTCTGATTAATATATAGGTGAATTTGTGACACCAGCTGTTTCAGTAGCAATTTTTTTTTAATCAGAAATGGAGCACTGTCTGCTGGTAATTGATCTCTGCACAAATACACCATAAAATGAATATCAGGATTTGTGTTATCTAACATATTTTATCTAGCTTGAGGATCTAACATGTTTTATCTAGCTTTCAGCTGCATGCAAACAAGGTCATTTGGGTAAAGATTAGACATATGTGAAATTAAGCACTGCTAGCCAAATTCATCCTTTTCTGGCTTAAACCAAGTTATAAGTTTAGTCAGAAACTATTGTTATGCAAGCAGAAAACACCACAATGCAAATACTAAGGGTATCACAAAAAAAGTACTGGAATGCACTGAAAACATCAACAAGTCCATCTATAGCTGCCACAAAGAACTAGCTCTGACTTCACAAATATTTCTAACTCTTCTTTAAATTTCCAATTGTCTAATTTAATTATCTGTGCACTTGCTATACAATCAAATCCAACAGTCTGCCACCATAAAAGTATCAACAAGAGGAAGTACTGTATAGAGGTATCATTGTGATATGCAGATGCACTGCCCTTTGCTATTTTTTTCTTTTTCTTTTTGAAACTGTGCTTTCAACACCAACTCAGACTAAGACAACATTTCAAATACCTCTGCACATTTTGCTCATTCCTAGCTCGAAATCAGAATTTTGCATGTGCAAACTATCATCCTTTGGTCACTTTGCAACTTAGTCACCTCAGTTGTCTTTGGAAAATTTTATGAGCAAACTCAAGCATGTGCCGTGTAAATGCCTTAACCACCTGAGTTTGTAAAGAAGTTCATCTTATGGAAGAATAAAAGATGCATATGTTCTATCAGGTTTATGAAAAGATTATGCATGCTGGCTTGTAAAAATGTTTATGGCAATTGTGGCATAAAGACTTATAAAGGCCAGGAAGTATAGCTTTTCACTCTTTACAGACACATTAGCAAACTTGTCATGCAGGTAGACACAAAAAAATGTTTGAATTTAGAAGCTCTCTTTCCAAAAAACTTGGAAAAAAAAAAAGGTAAAAACAGACACTTGTGACAGACATCCTCCACATGATGTCAAAAGTCCACTATTAATGCTGACCTTTGCTAGACATCATCTTTTTTAAAAAATATTTTTGAAAAAAAATGTATTCATTTAAACACTACTATTTAGATTTCTGCTTTTATATTTTAAGAAAAACAACAAAGTTTTCAGGAAATACAGCTTTCATCTTGGCCAACATTTTTATGGATCATTCTACTGTTGCTTGAGGTGAGCGATAACAAAGCAAAGCTCACAAAACAAATCCATGCAGAGTCAGGTCTTCTATGTCTGTAAGCCTACTATTGCTGTAGCTAGTGATAAAATATTTGCCCTTCTACAACCACAGCCCAATGAGTGCTTCTTTCCTAATCCATAATCATTATGCATGCATTGTTCCAACAGTCAGCTCTGAACAATTTGACTCTTAGGCTTCTCCGTTAAGAGCTTAAAAGGCTTTCACTCGCTGTACTCTTCTTTATTTTGCTACACAAAGAAAATTGCTGAGATACATCAAATACTGGTTTGCTAAAGATATTATCATATGAAACCTGCTTACTCAAACAACATGCTCGTCCTATAAAGTACAGAGCACAGAACCATGACATGCAGGATGACAGTTTTGATGTACTCACAATGGGCAATGGTATCTCAGTGCATGTCCCCAGCTCACGTTTAAATGCACATCCTGTCTCATGCAGTCTAGTAGCACTCTAACCCTCACTTTTACAAGGGATTAACTTTCACTAAACTGAAACTGTATCCTTTCAATACATGAATCTCTGTTCTGCATTCCTTTTGTGATAACTTGCATTTCAAATGGCTGCCTGGTTTTGATTTTGGTGGACTTCTTTTCTTTGTTTATTTATATTTTTAAAGGAAGGTTATCCTGAGTTTCCAAACTATTTTCCAGGCATACACTCGTAAAAAATAGGACTTCAGCCCAAAGTAATTTTTTCAAAAGTTTGCAAACAAGAAATCATTATTTAAATTTATTCCTCTTTAGAGAGCTTTCCTATTAAAAAAAAAATCTGATAATATTCCAAAATAATACTTTATTTATAAAATGTCTTGATTTTCAAAAAATACATAGAAATTTGTAAACAAAATTTTGCAAAGATTTTTTTGCTATGATATTATTACTGTTCCAGTTTGTTACATGTAACATGAAGCCTATTGTCTTCACACCGGCAGCATGTGCAAAAACTAACATCATATTCTAAGAGACATTTAGGCATGACAGATGAGGAAAACTTGCTTAGACAAAAATAACTGAAGTTCATCAATGGTCAAAAGTTTGAGGCATTCCCTTTTTTTTCCAAACAGAAAAGTACGATGAGAACGATTCAACTGATGAATCAAACTAAAAAAACAAAACAAAACAAAACAAAACACAAAACAAAACAACCAAACAAAAAAAAAATGCATCAATTAAAGAAAATAAACAGTTACAGAAGTCTGATTGAAAACTGTAGAAAAGGAGGATGCAAATTGTTCCAATTTGCTTTCATGCTGAGAGTATTTGCCATGCAGGAGGAAAAGTCAGTAATTTTTCTCCCACTTCCAACACACAATAACAAAGACAGACCTTGAGCAATTTTCTAAGATACTTAAAGAACAGATGTATAGGTTGTCTTGTTTCTAGCCTTTTTGTCTTGTTATTGAGCTACACTGAAAGCTTCTTACAGCTAGCACTTTCACCATGCAACTTTTCTTCCAGATGTGAAAGCACGGTTTATTACCTTGTAAAACATCTGCATGTTTTTACAAAGGCTGATTCATGCAAAAAAATCAAAGCAAGCAACATAAGTAGAAGAATTAGATTTTTTTTGCATTATTATTACAACAAAAACTGTGTGAAGAAAAAAATGCTAAAAGCAAATTTCTTCTGTCCATACATAAAGTGTCAAAGCGTTCAGTCCCTCAGCAAACAAATATTAACTAGCACATAGAATATTGAGTTAAACCATGATCTGCTTTATTTCTCCTCTGAAATTCCATCATTCTGTTTTGCAAGGATTTCATATAACTTCTGCTTTGTTTCTCACTTTTTTCCCCTATCTTTTCAACCATAATACCAGATTACAAAGCAACCTAAATATGTCGTTTAGTTAGTTTGGAAGTCCTAAACAATACAACTTAAAAATCAAAACAAAGGCTTCAGCCCCCTCACAGCTGATTTGGAGCTGCCAGAACTCGCACACCCAAGGAAACACATCTTTTGAATACTGGTTGTTCTAGGGCACTCTAACAGAACCAGAAGGGAAGTAGAGGGAAAGAAGAGGAAGAAAAGATCTGTGAAGGAAAAATATGAAGGATTCATAATGAAAGGCTTGAAAATTAGGGAAAAAACTTGAAGATTAAGTGTATGGATAGTAAAGATATGCTGGTGAAAGAAAAAAATTCACACTTTCATTTTGATTTAGAAACACAAGTACTCTAAAGGTTCGTGGAAAAACGTTTGAAGATATAGAGACAAATCAGTGGTGCTACAACACTGAAGACGGAATAAGAAACTTCACCAAAAGTCAGCTTGAGAAGACTGTTTAAAGGCTTCTTAACATTCATAAGACTAAAACCTAGTAACCCAGTATAATTTCACAGTATGATTTCTGGGCTCATTTTGTATTGTTTTGCTGATTGGGGTGAGGGGATGTCTGGTTGAGTTACTCAGCACAATTATAAATCTCTGTAATCTCCAGATTTCTTCCTAATTAGTGAATTTAGCCTATTGATACATATTCTAACAGAGAAAAGTCGTGAACTTCAATCTATGAATTAGCAGGATAAACTATAATGGCATCATCAGAGACCTCTGAATGCAGTCTCGCAACAAGAATCTTTAGGACTTAAATTATTTGCCAGGATATTGAGTATGGCACAGAAGGTGAAAGTAGACAGCCCGAATTCTGTATATTAAAAGTGCTTGGTGTGTCACAGCCTTAAACACTACCAAAAAAATTGAATATTTATTAATACTGCAATTTTGGTTAAATATAAGCTAACTTCAGATCTTGTTTCTAGTAGTTTAGGAAGGTAGATAAAGTCTGCAAACTTAATTAAATCATACACAAAATGTTCTACAAATCACAAGGATGGCCTTACCTGAACGCATTTTACTTTTCTGTGTTCAACTATATAGTATTACTTTATGAATTGAAAGGGACAATACTGAATCTAAATGTAGTTAATGTTAAATTGCATTAATGAAAAGACTATGAAAATCCACTCTAAAGCAATCACAGCAGAATAACACTAGGTCTGTATTGCCTGGGACAAAGGCTAATCCAGAATTAAAATGGATAATATGACTTATATAATAAGAGGCCTCAAAAAGGACAAAAACAGATGCATATTTATGTGTAGTCATGAAGCTTATGAATATCTTGATTATCTGCTTTAAAACATCAGCTTACCTACATCATGCAGAGAAACTAAGGAAATAAATAAAACATACCTGTATTAGAGAGAGATCCTCAAGGTTCAATCTGAAGAGGTAGTTTCTGGGGTTAAAAAAATAGTAGATAAAAATTAATTGTTACTAGTGTTGCTTAAAAAAGTGTTGCTAGTGTTTAAATAAAAGCAAAATTAATGCATGTAAAAGACAGGAAAAATATTAAAAAGTAACAGGTATTCAGGGCTTCAAATTCTTTCAGGGACTGTCTTAATGTATAGCCCTTTGGGCTAAGGATTAAGTTAATTTCTAAAACAGATTTTCAGTTTGAAGAACTGGCTGAATGTGAATAATGTAGATATTTATACTGCATGAATGTACATCTGATTCATTGTTTCAGTCTTCCTTTAGAATCAATGGGAAGAAATACTCTGTGCTTTGGCAGATTCATTTCACCAGGGTCAGATACCTACATGAGAATAAGAGGACAGGTAGGTTAAAGCTGTCCATTTCTCTCCACAAAGAGATGCAATTAGCTCAGCCACATATATGTAAAGTTTGAAGCAAAGGATCCCAGTATGATGGACTACCTATAGAAGCCTCAAAGCTTACACAATTCCAAATGAAGTCCTGTCATACATGATTTAATTTCTTTGAAACCTGAGATTTTTTTCCCCACGGACAGCAGGAACTACACACAAACCAACCAAGCATTTTCAAAAGCCTGTGTGTTTATTGCAAAAATATTTCTCACTCCACTTTTTCTTAACAGCAATATCACTGCAGCTACAGAACTTGGGAAGAGTTCAGGCAAACTGCAAGACATTACACAAAGGCACTGCTTGAAACCTGGGAAAGGATGGGGTTGGTAGACTCAGAAAGGTGAGGGTGCCCCACTGACCAAAACCACTTCCTCCAGTACATACTGGTGCAATATGTGCATGCTATCACAACTCCTTCTAATACGTTGTGTCTATTGAGTTAAAGCAGCTGTCTTATTACCCATGTTCTGATAAACCAAGTGCATTGGTAGCCCTCATGGTGTCAGTCTGCGACCCTCAAAAAAATGAGCAAATATCACACCATCTTTCACCTGATTTCAGCACATCCTTCCCTAGCATAGATTGTCTTTTTTGCTAGGTCTGAATACGGCTTTTCTATGTTCCATGTCCATATCCCTCCTGCACCATTTTTTTTCTTTCTTTCTTAGTTTCTTCTCACACTTCTTCTTTTCATTATTGTTTTTTTTCCTACATTTTCACAGAAATAGCATTCTTCATTCCTCGTCTGCCCAATTTTTACCTTATTTAAATCAATTTTGATTTTCCAATGCCACTACAGAGTGATTATGTCTTAGAGATTAAATAATTTTTTAAATAATAATATAAATTACTTCAATTTTAATTTAGTCATAAAATATCTGTAACATCAATTTATAAGATTTTAACAGATTCACTGAAAGTAACAAAAAACACATGATAAAGAGATGAGCAAATTTAAACTTTAAATATTTGCAATATTCACAGATTATCTGCAATATTACATCCATGCGAGTAGTAGAGGTGTAATCAAAATTAAAATTAGGCCACATGTTGAGATAAAAATTCTTTCCAAAGAGGTATGAGGTATTGTTAATGGGCACAGATGGTCAGGACCTGCAGTTTACATCCCTCTTAATTTCTTTTAAATGAGACAGTAGGGAAGCAGAAAGGAACAAAACCAAATTGTATCTTACTCAGAAACACAATCAATGTCATGGCAAATTTAATTTATGGACTTTGGGAAACAGCTATGTGTATTTATTTATCAACTCTGGTACTTCTATGGTCTACTTAAATTGTGGCTGTACGGGAATCAGGTCACTAGTTTTTCCTAGGAGTATTGCTAAAGAGGGTTACTAAAAATACAGGAGTCGGCCTAATAAGGGCAAGAATTCATGATAAAGTAAAATAAAGACAGAATATTTATTATTAGCACAGGTAAATCACCACAAAGAAATAACTAAAATACTTGGGTTTGAGTGAGACCTGAAGTGGGTAAACAAAGAAAACAGTACATTGCAGAACAATGTTTACACAAAGCTTCACCAACAAGCTACATGCAAGTGGACTTGAAAGACTTTCATCAAAACACCAGGAAGCAATGCATTTCTAACACATCTCCACCCTCTCTGTAAGGACAAAAAAATACCTTAACTTCTGCAAAATGTCTTGCTCAGAATTATTCAGCAGGGAACATAAATACTTAGTCTGCTCCTCATCTCAGTATATATACATTGTCACTGTACTTCTTTCACTCCAGATATCATAGAAACCTACTTCATTGCTGTTGCAAATATTTTTTTTCACCTACAGAAACAAAACTTTTTTTCTTCCAGAGAAACCGAACTGCATCCTCAGCAGGTATAAACTGTTTTCTTAACCCAGTGGTATCAGACTTACAAGAGTGGTACAGAAATGCCCCATCTCACTCTACAAATGCAGTCTTTGTTGCAGAATATATGAGCAGACAGTGTTGCTCACACTTTTAAGTTTAGGGTCAGTACTTCATGTAGTGCCATTTCCATCTGTATGTGTACTTTATCTTCAGATATCTACTGAAGATTTATCTGTGATGAGGCCTTTTTAGGACAGATTATCAAATTATTAATGTCTTTTTATGGTCTTTCATTCTGACATCATTTCAGCCTATTAAAAAGTAATCTATTGTCCCAAACTGTAAAAATTCTAAACTAATAAATGCATAAACATAGTGTCAGCCTGAAGAAAAACACAGATTCAACATTTTCCTTGTTTTTTTCCTGAAAAATGAGATTTGTATCCTAGTCAGTAGAGCACAACACTTCTACACATTAATATATTCAGTGTGACATTAGAAAAATTCACCCTGTAAGTGTTAGTGAGACTAAAATGTATATTTTCATGTGAGTGAGTCAAGAGACTGAGCTAATTAGTTGACATTTTTCAACTTCCTGTGGCTGCCAATAACCAATTAAAATATTATTTTCAGCTTCATAAAACCAACAGAAAGAAAATGGAATAGCAATGTGCAAGAGACAGTACAACATTACACCTTAGCAACATAAACTGGGCAAATGGACAGCACAGATTGGCTGTGACTACACAAATAATGCTAGGATAAGTGGCAAACTAGCACTCCGAGAGCAATCAGAGCTCTTCCTACCTAGATGGGCCCATTTCAGTAAAACTTGCAGGACTACACTTAGCTCCACAAATACAACAGTTGAACCTTCTAAGACGTGCATCTCTAACATGCGAGAACTCCTTCACTCATTCAGATAGGGCACATATGAGAAAAAAATATTAAAAAAAAAAAAAGGCATGCCAGTAAAAAAGCACAATGGAAATGTAGAATTAATATATCTGCCAGTCCAAAGAAAAAGTCAGTGCCAATTTTCATTACATATGCAGAGCTGTTACGGTGACATAGGTGACAACACTTTTTGCAATGTGTTATTGAGATTATGCCCTGGACCACCATTTTTCGACCGCTGGTCAGTTTTATTCTAGTGCATTTATGCTCGAAGGCAACAAAGGATGTAAAATAAGAATGAAATTACATTTTTGAAACACAGATACAGACTTCTTAGCACACAGGCCTGTCTCATTTCCAAATATGGTAATAATAAGCAAGACAAATACAACTTTGCATGCTGGAATTAAAGTGATTTGACACTGGTGATAATTGGTAAATTTGTTTTCATTTGGTGCTTAATGAATGAGGAAAGTAAATATGTTACATAAATCTGCAAACAGAAGGACACTTAATGAGAAGAAAACACAACTAACACTGAGAAAAAGCAGTATCCTGTACTCCTTCAGAGATCCAGCAGGCAATAAGCATTTTGCTTTACATTCATGGCACTGAACAACTTTTCTAGCTCAACTATGATTACTAAACCTGTTAGTCATGAGCCTGTTCAAATCCAAAGGCAAAGACTTCCACTGATATCAGTGGGAACTGAATGAAAACACACAAAAAGTGTGCTCCAGTCACGTCCTTGATGACAATATATTTTAATTTATTGCAGTGTGACTACGGATAAAAGTACAAAACTAATCTTCTTTACGTTCCTAAACAAGTCTGTGTCAAAAAACAACTGAAAACCCATAAAGATTTAAAAGTATATCAGGTTGTTAAACCCATAAAGATTCAAAAGTATATCAGGTTGTTAAATCCAGCATTTTACCCTTTTCTCTGTGAAATTGCAATAATAAATACTCTTGCATTAAACACAGGCATGAATTAGAAGAACATTAAGATGGCACATACAATTCAGGAAAATATGGATTCAGGACAAAGCTTTTGAAAAAAAAGATGGCAAAATATATGCCATAACATAGCATAAAAACCTCCAAACCCCATCCTAAGCCCCCACATGCATCTGCAATTGGAAGTCTGAATCAATAAATAGGGGTTGCAACAAACTCAGAAACTCCAGGTAAGACCAGACATGCTGCAAATCTCCTGAAAATAAACCAGTAAGAGATTCCTTTCTCTTCACTTCTTTCAAGAAACTATTTCACCTGAAAGAAGAAAATTTTATTTAATTTGTTGGAAGGAAAAATATTACAAGTGAAAATGAAAAGTATGAGCTCTGGAAGAATCAACCATTAAGCAAAAAGTCACAATTCCACAATTGAGATGGTGAAGTTCTGTGTGGTAGCCAATTCTAATTCTGCAATGTAGTAAAATCAGCAATTGGAAATAAAATTTAAAAAAAAAATTAAGAATAGGACAAAAGGAGATAATCAATATAAATTAAAAAATATGATGTAAAAAATTCATTTGGTTATATTAAGAAACCATAGGAAAAATACCTGAAAAATCCAGCGATGAAACACTGGAAATAAGAGAAACCTAATCAAAGTGGTCTAGTTGAACCATTTATGAAAATGGTCAATTTACAATAATAAAAAGAAGAATAGTCAAAAGTAATATTTTGTCTGCACTTTGCAGGAAATGAAAGCCTCAGCAAACCAGAATAATGAAATGAGCGTCTTACTGGTAAACGTTACAGCTGTGAAAACAGCATATGCACAGATTTAAGTATTTTCAGACTAGTAGATCATGATAATTCAACTTAAAAATTATGGAGAAGTGATTTTTTTTTGTTCTTATTGCTCTTTTTAAATAATTTCTAGAATTACAGGTGTTGTTGAGGAATGAAGATGAACCATGTTTTAGTAACATTTAAAAGGGCAAAGGGAAGACTCAGGTGATCACAGGCCGATCAGTGAGACAACGAGCTGATCAAGCAGAATAAGAAAAACACTACTGTAGTCTATTAGGAAAGAATCCCATTAACCATTAAATGAATCCATTCTAAAATCTGATTTCCTTCTCTGATGTTTGCTCCTCAGGATTACCAAATCTTACTACATTCACTTCTCTGTGCCTCCTCATTCAACCTCAGCAATGACTGGAGATCCTAGAACATAGGACTCTCACACAGATTTTCAACAACAGCCAGGTATCATTTCTATGTATTTCTTGCCCTGGGCATATCCAGAAAAAGCAGAAAGGCACCAGTGGCTCCTGCAGCTCTGGAGCTCACCCTCTTCCTGAAGTCCCATCGTGCCATGTCATCCCAAATATGCATTAACATCTCCTGTTGGCCCTGGCTTCTCACATACAGCACTCAAGTTCCCCAGCTGACAATGGCCTTGGAATATTTGCCACCTGTCTGCCTCCAGTGCATGCAGATCAAGGATTTTTCTGAATATTATGCTTTAGTATAGATGAATCCAGGAGATTATTCAGCTATTTATTTAGTAAGCTGTCTTTGGATTCAACTTTATCCTGAAATATCACCTCAACCAAAATCTTAATCCTGTACTTTGGCTAACCAAATCAGTAATATTATTTTATTGCTACCACACATATGTCAAAGTACATGCCCCCAGTTTTTACATCCTGGAAGATATTGCATATACTACACAGTACCCACTCATATTAAGAGCCATGCAAATTCTATGTGGTGTTACCATTTCATTGTTCAATATATTAATCTGTTTATTTGAAATTAAATTTAAATGCAGCTGTTATATCTCCTCCAAAAAAATGGAAATGGGATTAAAACCAGAAATTTTAGACAGTTTAAACTTTTTGTGGTCTCTTCTCCTACAGTAACCAAGTTCAGCACATAAAGTTTTCTTGAATTGTTTGGGGTTTTTTGTGGGAGAAAGGTTGGGGGAGAAAGTTAAGAGTCTAATGTAGCAAACATTTGGATTCTTTTTAATTTTTCTTATTTTATTAAGAAGATAAACTGCAACAATAAAATTATCAAAAAATTATGTAAGTGATCACATTAATGTTAAAGGTACTAAAGGAAGGAGAATCTAAGCTTGATGGCCCAAATTTTCAAAGCTAGCCTTGAATTTCCCTCCTGTGATGCCACTTTAGTCCTCTGATAGAGTCATTAATTTCCAACAGAGCCCTTTCCTTTAGTAAAAGCTCACTGTACATGACGTACAAAAGCAGGATTCATACCAAGGTAAGCACATGATGTTAACAAATCTCTATATAAAACGCAATCTTGCTCCCATCAGACTTTGAGAGGTGAAGGTCATGTGCACAGCATGCATCATTGCACTGTTAAATTTTCTGATTGCACACTTGGAATGAGGACTGAGACCTACACACCTACTTAGCATCCGATCAATCCTCTCACAACATGAGTGCAGTCACTCAAATTAATCCATAAGGGCACTGTAAGTAACTAATGCAAGGCAACAAAGTTTCAGAGGCAGCTGAGAGTCCTTCACAGAACTGACTGCAGCTCCATGTGATACCTCTCTAGGACTTGTATATCATGTCTGTCAGCCTCTGGCCAGCTGGTAGCTCCCTGCCCTGCACTTCAGTGCTGTAAAGGCACACACACCCAGCCAAGTTCAGCAAGGAGCAAACTGCTGGAAGTGTAGCGCAGAAACGCTGTGTTTGGACTAACACTCATTGAGAAAAAAAGGAGCAGCTAACTGAAATAAGAACGTGGTCAAACATGGAACCAACAATAGATATAACTTGCCACATTCTGCGGTAGGACATGTACTACTTCCAACACACGTGTGTATATATTAAGTCATGACTTGAATTAAATACAGGTACCTTCAGAATACCACTCTTCTGATATAATTTCTAAAGACATGTATGGTCAGTCTTCGCAAACGAAGATTTGGGAAAGGTCATTACCCTTCGAGCCTGCGCAGTGGATTTTTTAGGTGAGACACAGTGTGCGCTGAACTGAGCCCACCCTTTAATCCTAAGGCTCATCTGCCGGGGCCGAGCAAGCTTGGACAGTGGTAGTGAGGTCCCCAGGACGTAGGTTTGTTTAGAGTGACCTTCTCTTAGATGGGTGGCCTTACGGGGTTGACGAGCTCCATCCTGGAGGGGTTCCCCGACCGGGAATCGAACGTGGGCTGCGGCGGTGAGAGTGCTGCATCCTAACCACTAGACCACCAGGGGGCCCACAATTTCTAAAGACAGCTTACACTGAAACAGCAGTGTTCTCTGCCAAAGAAGTTCCATTTACCACTGCCATTTCTCTTTTCATCTTACCCTGAGTCAACTCCAGGGCTTCTCTGATGATGCATCATGTTAGCTACTCTAATTAAAATGCCAAGACATTAAATCAGCACAAGAAAACAAGTGATTTTTGTGGACTTAATGAACTGACTAGTGCTACTCTGCAACCAGACTATTACCAGTGTTGGTGCAAAGGAGGAGAAAATTGCATAGTGGAACCAGACATGAGCAGGAGAGGTAAAAAGCATGAGCTTTTAAAAATATTCAGGTACCTGTTAGCAAGATAGAAAAGAGAAGCAGTAGGAGGAGAAAGACCTTTCTCTTTCTGCAGAGGTAGGATGATAATTTCTCATAGATTTAACATTAAACCATACTTAAGATTAGATTAGATTAGCCCAGTTCAATCAGTGGAAGGACAGACACTGATTACCCTGAACCGAGTGTTAAATGAGCAATGAAACCCAGATGGACGTTCAAAGAATATAGTATTACTTTCCGGTGCCTGTATGTTCTCCCAGTATGTAGTCCTCAGAGCATCTCATTAACAAGAAGGTCTCATATTTTCCTGCTGGGAACAGACAACGGCAAGAAACAAACCTGTACAGTTATTTATTCCTTTATTAGAGATTCTTAAGCCACTCTTAATGAATCCTTTAATTTGCTTTTCTGTTATTATGGAAAGGAGTGGTAATGGTTCAAATTAACGTTCCCAAACACACATCTAATTAAGTGAGCAGGCATACTGTTACAGTCCTTCATCAGCGAGATAAGGAGTGACTGAGGCAATAAGCCACCTCAAAGTAAGTCATAATCCTAAAAAGTAAGTTTAATTAACTTGCAGGAGAATACACAGGAGAGAGTCACCATTATTAGGATGCTCTGTATAAAAAAATAATGTCATATATGTCTAAATATATATTAGCCAATTAAAAAGAAAGTTGAATAGCTTTGAGACCTATTTCTGATAGTAACTATATCATTTAAAAGCATAGCTGAACTAGCCCAACTTAAATTAAAAAAAATTTAAAAATTACCACATCTCAAGAATGAACTCAAGCTAGGCTGCTACCACTTCATAATTTCAAACATAAGAGGCTTGGGAAAAGAGGATAACTTCATTTTCCCTTTAAAAATAGACATAATTCTTCTTTCATGGTTTGAATAAAACCATTAAGGAAAAAAGAACAGATTGAAAGGAAAATGTAACTTATTACTTTGAATTTCAACATTTTTCCCTAACCTACTGGGTTTGAGACATGCTTCTAGTTGATTCTCTTTTTACCAAAATGGTTGGAACACTTTTAGCAATTTCTCATTTATAAAAACTAGAGCTGCTCTGTGTTAAGTGTATTGCCAAGAAAGAAGGAGAAAAAAAGGTAATGCACAATTTGCCTGAGAAATTCAGACACTGTTGTATCCTTCCTCTAATCTGGTCTATTCCCCTTTCAATTGACCTTTCCAAAGAAACATATGACAAAGCACTTTCACACAGCAAAAGAAGGCAAGGTTGTTATTGGGGAAATCTGTGAATCTCTATGCTTACTGGTATTTCAAAATACAGAAATCATTATAATATTTGTTTACATGCTAAGTTAGTCCACTAAGTAACACACAGAGAAATATTCATCTGAATATTTTATAGGATTTATCAGGATAAGATAAATAAGCAGTCTCTCACTTCCTTGAGCTTACTGAGGAGCTAATGCCCTGAGAGTAATCCTTCATTGATGCCACTTAATTATAAAAGTAAATTCTGCCCTACCATGTGGGTTAGGTTTTTTTAAGAAAACAAATGAATTCCCAAGAAGGTTTCAGATCACTGTACAACTCATTTATTTTTATCTGCAAGGTCGTATGCAATATTAAGAACAATGCCTGTGGCAAATTTAAAGATACAGTTTCATGAGAACATGGATTGGATGATTAACTTGAAGGTACTAGTGTGGGGCCCCCTGGTGGTCTAGTGGTTAGGATGCCGTGCTCTCACCACCGCGGCCCACGTTCGATTCCCAGTCAGGGAACCCCTCCGGGCAGATGGAGCTCGTCAGCCCTGTAAGGCCATCCATCTAAGAGAAGGTCACTCTAAACAAACCTACGTCCTGAGGACCTCGCTGCCACCGTCCAAGCTTCGCTCAGCCCCGGCAGATGAACCTTAGGATTAAAGGGTGGGCTCAGTTCAGCACACACTGTGTCTCACCTAAAAAATCCACTGCGCAGGCTCGAAGGGTAATGACCTTTCCCAAATCTTCATTTGCGAAGACTGGCCATACCTACCTACTAGTGTTGGAATGGTACCATTCATAGATTACTGCAGAAGGTGTAAAGAAACCTAAACAAGGTTTCAAAACTCCAATTTAACCAGCTCGAGACCTATAGGAGAACGGGATGTTTTGCATAAAAAAAAAAAATTATCAACCAGCAATAACCGTCTCACAAGGACTGAAAGACGACCCGCAGAAGCTGGGGGTGGGGAAAGAGGAGCAGATACAATTGTTAACAATCTATTTTTGCACAGCAACTACAGAATGGCCACAGACATCAGAAGACCACCTTTATTTCCCAAACTGGACAGGCAAGACTAATCTTCACAGTATAGGACTAGTAATTACCTTCCCAGTTATTGCCTACTTTAGCAAAATATTATGGAATAATGTCCCTTTTGATCTCTATCTCAAAATATTTCTGTTCTTATTTTGCTCGCCCCGGCAAAATGTAACAAAAGTCATTGTTTCCTGACTAAATTACCATGACCAACTTAAACTGATTTGGTTGTCTGCCAACACTACTGTATAGCTCATACTGCTGTTTCCTTCCTTAGATGTACCTGCTGACGGATTTATGGGCAGGTACTGCACACACACTCAGTCCTTGTTATCCTGCACTACAATTCCACCAACCCTCTTCATTTGCCTTCCAGTAGTCCTTCCCTACACTTCTAACTAGTTTCAGTTAATTTTTTTTAAGCATATATAAACAGAATAATACACACTACTACGGTTTAAAGTCTTTCAAGAACCTTGTGCAACGAGATCAAAAGTTCTCTGTCACTCCAGGAGACACCCTCTGAGGCATCATAGGATCACAGAATCACACAGAATCACAGAATCAACCATGTTGGAAAAGACCTTCGAGACCATTGAGTCCCAACACCACCCTGTCAACTAGACCATGGGACTAAGTGCACATCCAGTCTCTTCTTAAATACTTCCAAGGATGGTGACTCCACCACCTCCCTGAGCAGCCCATTCCAATGTCTGATCACTCTTTCTGTAAGAATTTCTTTCTAATGTCTACCCTAAACCTCCCCTGGCACAGCTTAAGACTGTGTCCTCTCGTCCTACTGCTGGTTGCCTGGGAGAAGAGACTGACCTCCACCTCACTCCAACCTCCTTTCAGAAAGATGTAGAGAGTGATGAGGTCTCCCCTGAGCCTCTTCTTCTCCAGGTTAAACAACCCCAGTTCTCTCAGCCGCTCCTCATAGGCCCTGTGTTCCAGTTCCTCCATCAGCCTCACTGCACTTTGGACACTCTCCAGCACTTCAGTGTCCTTCCTGAACTGAGGGGCCCAGAACTGGACACAATACTCAAGGTGCTGCCTAACTAGTGCCGAGTACAGGGGCAAAATCACTGCCCTGGTCCTGCTGGCCACACTATTCCTGATACGGGCCAGGATACCATTGGCCTTCTTGGCCACCTGAGCACACTGTTGGCTCATGTTCAGCTTCCTGTTGATTAGAACCCCCAGGTCTCTCTCTGCCTGGTTGCTTTCCAGCCATTCTGTCCCCAGCCTGCAGGGCTGCATGGGGTTGTTGTGGCCAAAGTGCAGGACCCGGCACTTGGCCTTGTTAAACATCATATCACTGGATTCAGCCCATTAATCCAGCCTGTCCAGGTCCCTCTGCAGAGCCCTCCTACTCTCCAGCAGATTGACACTCCCCTGCAACTTGATGTCATCTGCAAATTTGCTGATGGTACACTCAATCCCCTCGTCTAGATCATCAATAAAGATATTAAACAGAACTGGGCCCAACACTGATCCCTGGGGGACACCACTAGTGACCGGCCACCAGCTGGATGCAGCACCGTTCACCACCACTCTCTGGGCCCGGCCCTCCAGCCAGTTCCTAACCCAGCACAGAGTGCCCCTGTCCAAGCCATGGGCTGCCAGCTTTTTCAGGCATATGGTATGGGAGATGGTGTCAAAGGCTTTGCTGAAATCCAGATAGACCACATCCACAGCCTTCCCCTCATCCACCAGGTGGATCACCCAATCATAAAAGGAGATCAGGTTGATCAGAGAGGACTTGCCCTTCCTAAACTCGTGCTGGCTGGGTCTGATCCTTTGTCCATCCTGTAGGTGTCGTGTGATTGCACTTAGGATGATCTGTTCCATAACCTCATCAAGCACCGAGGTCAGGCTAACAGGTCTGTAGTTTCCTGGGTCTTCCTTCCTGCCCTTCTTGTGGATGGGTGTCACATTAGCCAGCTTCCAATCATCTGGGACCTCCCCGGTGGGCCAGGACTGCTGAGAAATGATAGGGAGCGGCTTGGCAAGGTCTTTTGTCAGTTCCCTCATTACACTAGGATGGATCCCATCTGGTCCCATAGACTTGTGAGGATTCAAGTGGCTCAGCAAGTCACTAATTTCTTCCTCCTGGATAACAGGGGGGTTATTTGGCTCCCTGTCTTTGTCTACCAACCCAGTAAGCCAGCTGTCCTGATGACAACCTGTCTTCTTGTTGAAAACTGAGGCATATAAGGTGTTAAGTATCTCAGCCTTATCCTTTGGTAACTGTCTTTGGTAACTATGTTCCTCTCCACGTCCTTGCCCTTCCTTTTGCTATCAATGTATTTATAAAAATACTTTTTGTTGTCCTTAACAGAAGGGGCTAGATTAAGTTCAAATTGTGCTTTTGCCTCTTTAATTTTCTTTCTACATGACCTAAGAACATTCCTAAACACTTCATGTGCCTGCCCTTTTTTCCAAAGGTGATAGACTCTCTTTTTTTCCCTACTTTCCTGCAAAATCTCCATGTTCAGCCAGGTTGGTCATCTTCCCCACCGTCTCGCCTTTCGGCGCATAGGCACAGCCTGCTCCTGTGCCTTCAAGATTTCTTTCTTGAAGTATGCCCATCCTTCCGAGACCCGTTTGTTTTTAAGGGCTGTTTCCCAAGATACTCTCTGAACTAGCCTTCTGAACAGGCCGTAGTCTGCCTTCCAGAAGTCCAGGGTAGAGGCTTTGTTGATGTCCTTCCTTACTTCACTGAGTATTGAAAACTCTATCATTTTGTGGTCACTGTACCCCAGACAGCCTCCGATCACCACATCTCCCACCAGCCTTCTCGGTTTGGGAACATCAGGTCCAATGGGGTCCCAGCTTTGGTAGGTTCATTTATCAGCTGCAACAGGAAATTATCCTCCATACACTCTAAGAATCTCCTAGACTGCCTCTTCTCCTCCGTGTTGAGTTTCCAGCAGACATCCGGCAGGTTAAAGTCACCCACAGGAACAAGGGCTGGTGCTTTTGAAACCTCCACCAGCTGCTTGTAGAATAATTCATCACCCTCTTCATCTTGGTTGGGTGGTCTGTAACAGACTCCCACCAGGATGTCAGCCTTGTTGGCCTCCCCCTGATTCTAACCCATATGCACTCAACCTCATTGTCACTGACCACGAGTTCTACAGAATTAGGAGGCTCTCTAACATATAGAACCATCCCTCCACCTCTCCTACCTCACCTATCTCTTCTGAAGAGCTTGTAGCCATCCATTGAAGCATTCCAGTCATGTGAGTCATCCCGCCACATTTCTGTGATGGCGACTATGTCATAGCTTTCCTGCTGCACAGTGCCTTCCATCTCTCTTGCTGGTTTCCCAAACTGCGTGCATTAGTGCACATGCACTTCAGCTAGGCTGTTGCTATCACTCCTAACCCTGGCTTTCCACGCTTAGGCTCTTCTCAGGAGAGCCTGGTTTCAACCCCTTCCCCCTTCAAACCTAGTTTAAAGCCCTCTTGATCAGCTCTGACAACTTATAAGCTAGGGTTCTTTTGCCCTTGCTAGGTAGATGAAGCCCATCTGACTCTAGCAGGTGTGCTACCATATTTTGCCCCATGATCAAAAAAAACAAAATTCTGTTGGTGGCACCAATCCTTTAGCCACCTATTCATAAAATCGGTTTTCCTACTCCCCTCATTCAACTCTGCTACTGCACGAATTGAGGCAAACACCACCTGTGCTCCTGTCCCATCAACTAATCGATCCAAAGCCTTAAAGTCCTTTTTAATTGCCCTGGTACCTCTTTTATTGATCTCATCACTGCCAACCTGTACTACTAACAGTGAGTAATAATCAGAGGGATGAATTATCTCGGGGAGTGTCCTGCTAATGTCCCTCAGCCCAGCCTCAGGAAGGCAAGCAGATTTCCCTGTGGGATGGGTCCGGATGGCATACAGGGCCCTCACTTCCACTCAGAAGGGAATCACCAACTACAACTACCCTTCATTTTTTCTTAATAGCTGCAGTTGTGATCCATCTAATAGATGGGGTGCAACTGAGAGACCCTCCAGACAGATCTTCTTCTTGAGTGTCATCTGCCTGACACTCTAGGTCCAGGGCCTCATTCTTTAAGGGCACCTGGGGAGGTGATGGGGGTAGGAAGGGGATTCTTTTACCTCCTTGACCTGTTTCCATTTCCCCCCATCTACTTGGTCTGTTCCATCTGCCTGATGGCAAGAGGGGCAGGGCTTCTCCAACTTCTGCTGAACTTCTTTTGGGGTCAAAAGGGTATGACTCCACCAGTGTATTTCCCTTCCACTTTCCCTAATACTCCTTAGCCTCTCTACTTCTTCCTTAAGCTCTGCCACTAAATAGAGCAAATCATTCACCTGACTACACCGTATGCAGGTGTCTTTTGCACTGTCCTCTGGTACTAACACCAGGCTCAGACATGCCCTATAGCCAGTGACCTGGACAGCTGCATCCTTCTTGGGGGGTTCTGTCTGTGTTAAAATACTGCTGCTGGCAGCAACAGCAATGGCTTTTGATCATTTGGAAACCATTGCTGGAACTAGCTGAGTTTGAGGGAGAAGAAAAAAAACAAACAAAAAACAAAAAACCAAAAAAACACAGCCACCAAACAAAACCACAAACATCTACCACACAACCCACCAAGAGCCAGGAGAGTGGTTGTGCCCTTCTTGGTCACCCTGCCTGTGCGAACTGCCATGCAAAATGCCCTCACTGGCGTGCCACGTCCCTGTTTGCCCACTCCGGGTCACCATGCTCCCTAGAGATTCTTTAAATCACCTGCAAATGGGCCTGGCAATGCTCCTTGCTCTCCTGGTTTGCTCCCAAGAGTAGCCAAGCCAGGGTGGGGAAAAAAAAAAAAAAAGAAAAAAAATAGCAGCGTCTTCCTGTGCCTTTTTCATCTAATTTTCTAGTTTTTTTTTCCTCCTGCCCTTCAGACAGTCACCATCTTAACTCTGCTATTTCCCATTCCACGTTCTGCCGGTATTGGTTCCACTGAGCTCATTCCTGCTCCAACCCGTGGTGATACTGGAGCTCACAGTCACAGTCTCTTTCATAATGGCCTGCATTGAAGCTACTTCTTCTTATCACCGCTTCTTCACTTAATCAATGGCTTCCTGCTTGGTGGTCTCTGACACCGTAGCTATTGGTTTGATGTTCTCCATCTCTGCATGAGCTTCCATCAGCTGAGTCCTCAGCTGGCTCAGATCATCCTGGGCTGCCTGCAGCACTGCATTTTGTCTTATCAGATCCTCTTCCTTAGTCAGGTATAACCCCTTAAATTTTGCTCTCTTTTTATGAAATTCTTGCTCAAGTTGCTGCTGTCTTTCCACGTAGCTGCATGACATTGGCAACTCCCAACAGGAGTGCAGTCTGTATCCCCACTGGGATCTTTGCTACCATTCTTGGTAAGACAAACAAATCATAAATTTCTTTAGAGGTTGTAGAACTTCAAAAAGGAAAAACAGTCACCTACAGTGAATATCAGTGATGGAAAAGGGATTTAAGAATTTCCAACAGTGTGAAATTTTCACAAAACTATTTTGTTTGGTTTCTAAGACAGAGAAATGTAGGCTGGTTGATAATTTGGGAAGACTTCACTAAACTCCACTAAGGTGGAAAAAACCAATTATGAACTTAAGCTGAGACAGGACACAGCTCCCGGCTGTGAAAATCATTCCTCTGGTTTAGAGCACTACCAACTTACTAAAACAGAAGCCTAGAGGTGCAAGCATGTGGAGGACTGACCCTTGCTGTAGGCTATTTACCCACCAAAGCTGCTCTATCACTCCCCTCCTCAACTGGGCAGGAGAAAGAAAATATAACAAAAGATTCATGAGTTAAGAGCAGGGAGAGATCACTCACCGAATACCATCACAGGCAAAACAGAATCAATTGAAAGAAATTAACTAAACTTATTACCAATCAAGATCAGAGTGGGATAAGAAAAGTAAAAGAAATCTTAAGAACATCTTCCCCCACCCCTCCCTCCCTCATGGGCTTAACTTTATTCCTGATTCTCTATCTCCTGATTCTCTACCTCCTCCCTGCCAGCAGCACAGGGAGATGGAGGAATGGGGGTTATGGTCAGTTCATCACAAGTGCTTTCTGCTTTCTCGTCAGGAAGAGGAGTCCTTCCTCTCCTGCAGCATGGGGTCTCTCCCATGGGAGACAGTCCTCCAGGAATTTCTCTAATGTGGATCCTTTCCACAGGCTGCAGTTCTTCATGAACTGCATGGACCCATTCCACGGGGTGTAGTCCCTCAGGAATGGACTTCTGGTTTCTCCATGGATCATAAGTCCTGCCAGCAAACTGGCAATGTGGGATCCTCCGTCCACAGAGCCACAGGTCCTGTCAGGAGACTGCTCTAGCACAGGCTTCCCACAGGGTCACAGCCTCCTTTGGGCATGGGCTGCAGGTGGATCTCTGCTCCCCACAGACCTTCATGTGCTGCAGGGTGACAGCCTATCTCACCACAGTCTGCACCACAGGCTGCAGGGGAATCTCTGCTCTGCTCTGTTGGAGCACCTCCTCCACCTTCGTCTTCACTGACCTTGGTGTCTGCAGGGCTGCTCCTCTCACATATTCCCACTTCTCTCTTCTGCGGCCACAATTACTTCTGCACAATAATTTTTCTTCCTTCTTAAATATCTTATCACAGAGGCATCATCATTGCTGATGGGCTCAGCCTTGGCCAGTGGCAGGTCCATCTTGGAGCCCGCTGGCACTGGCTCTGTTGGACATGGGAGAAGCTTCTAGATGAAGCTTTTAGCTGCTTCTCAGAGATGCCAACCCTGTAGCCCCCTCCAGTACCAGAGGCTTGCCACACAAACACAATACCTCTGGTTTTGTTGGGATGCCAGACAAGTAAATCATAATGGGACTACTTCTCTTGGCAGTGCAAATTGCATAATCTAAGTTCATTTGTAGCTTTATCACGTGCCACACTGCACTTTTCCCTTCTCTACTCGGTAGCAAATACAAAACCATGTTAGAGGACTACAAATTATCATTTTTACAAATGAACAGGAACTTTTAATTGTTCAGATCTTACTGAAATCACATTACACGTGGTTATTAATTTTTCACTAATGCAGTGTTAGTACAAGAAGATAACAGAAAAAAAAGTTGGAATATTTTAGAGAAATAACTGTATATCAAAAGATACTTCACCAGGGAGGAGGAATTAACAATGCGTTCTCTTCAATGTCTTTATGAGAGCATATTTGTGGCTTAGGACAGAAAATTAATTCTTTAAATGGCTCTTCAAAGAGGCAGTGTGAATCCAGTGAGGTAGACACGCAAGAAAACTACTAACATTTTGTCCACAGGCCATAGCACAAGTATGGTAACATTAATGCTCAATTCAGATGGCCCTGGATGAAAGATAAGTAAAAAACAGTGCAGTAAGGAAAAAAAAAAAACATATCAGTGCAGCCAGTTGACACTATGAAAGGCTGCAAAATCCATTCCTGCAAATAAGCAGAAAACTTGACATCATATTCACAGTGAACGGATTCGTTCTATGTGTAGGGGGAACTACATGCAAAAGGTGTATAATCAGTAAGATCAACACCTGCAATTTTGGGACTACAGCATCCTGACAATTGGTTGCTAGTCTCTGAATTTAGGACTTCATGACATATAACAATTTTAACCATATAGTCTGGCACAATGGTTAAAGAACAGAAAAGTGTGCAGTGAAAAGGAGATATTAGTATCAATAACATGTACAATTAGAGAAACCTGCTGACAAATGCAGTCATTCTAAAGTAAGGTCTCCATGGCCAAACACAACAGTGCCATGGAAAAGGTTAAAATTTAGAATGAAAATGCAGAATAAGGAAAAGAAAAATCTAACAAATTCTACTAACAAATAACAGCCAACTATACTGAACTCTGGAAAACAAAATTTCTGTTGTAATTTTAAAAACACTGAATATTTTTAATTTTGCAATTTTAGAACAAGAGATATGAAGCTCAGAAACAGCATTGACTTATACAGAAACCAAAATAATCTTTTAAATGTACTAGATCTTTTCCAAAAAGCAGAATTGACAGCTGGCATTTTTTGTAGTCACTGCTTATTCAACAAAATCATCCAAAGCTTATCCCATAGTGATTCAAAAGCACAAGTTTAAACAAACATATTTTTTTGCTGAGATTTGGAGCCAAGATTAACCGTATGGAGAATAAAAAAAGAGAGCAGAGAAAATTGTTTTTTTTTCAACAGTGACTAGAGCTTTGTTAATTCAAGGGTAAAATATATTCAGAAGACAGGTTTGAATAATAAGTTTAGATGATTACTTTTTTTTGCCAACCAAAATGTTTTACTATACTTCATGTGCTAAGACAAAAAAATGGTTCTCAAGGACTGTCACTGCTTCAATGTTAACATCTAAGACAGTGTCACTGTCGATCACAGCTTGCAAAGTACTGTCCCACCGTGCAAAAAGTATAATTAACACTTTACCACTAATTCTGCAGTCTTTAACAGATCACTTCTGGCACTGTAGTGAATAATTATTAGAATCATTCAAGAACAAAGAGCCATATTGTGTAGCCAAATTTGGGATCATCATAAGTTTCATGCAGTGGTAACTTTAGTTACATTGTCATACAGTATCTGCCTGTCCTACTGTATGCATCCAAAGTTTGTGTACTCCAGGACAGTCCTCTTAAAAATGAGAACAGTGTAAGCTACTATGAACTTTGACACCAGGCAATCCATCTTTTAACTTTGGTCAGGGAAAAGAGAAATAAACATATATAACATTCAGTTTAGTGGGTCTAGAAGGTAAGGGAGTCACATGAGAGCAAGCTGATACTGGAATATGGTTGAATATTACTTATCAACAAAGAGTAAAATCCAGTTTGATGCAACATGAAAAGAAAATAGATTTCTCACCTTGCTCCAGCAATAAGCTCTTTTTGTCCTGGGTCAAATGTTAACTGTGAGAAGTCCACAGCATCTTCTGCTTTGAACACATGTAACCAAGGGGCGATTTCTAAAATCAATCAAGAAATACAACTGTTACTATAAATGTTCTAGATGTAGTACGTCAGATACCATTAAATTTGCAGATATGGTGGGGCTGCAAGTTTTCTCCATATGGTTCTCTAAGGAAACATAGGAGACTTTCACCACCATGCCATGTAATTTATAACACAGGCCTGTAAAATATATAGAGCAGCCACCCAACACACACTTGAACGAAGTATCCATATTTTGGTCTCATTTGTAAGCCAGATATGTTTTTCCTCCTTAGGTAAAGCAGAAAACACCAGAGTGCAATTGCAATTCACTGGTACATACTCAAGTGAAGTCAAATTTATTTTCCATGCATCAGAAGCAGCTGAGGACTAGGGTTTTATCTAGCTAGCTGTTTATTTAGTTATTTATTTTCTCTACAAAAGTATCCAATCAAGTGAAAAACAATGAGAAAAACAAATAAATTTGACGTTTCACCATTTTCGCAATAAAAAGGTTGAGAAATGAGGGATGAAAAAGAAAAAATGCTTGACATTCACTGAACTTTTTTTTTTCACCCGCCTTTCTCAGACCAATTTAGTGCTACATTAAGCAGGGCAGACAAAGTGAGTGAGTTGCTGAAAATCAGCAAGGAGCATTACTGGTATTCAGAATACAAACTTGTTCCTACTTTCAAACTTAAACACACATAAATAGTTGCACATCAAATCCTTAAATATTTTCATTAGTAGTAGTTATTTTTGCATTCATATCACGAACTGGACACACAACAGTTTGTCTACATGAACACAGTGTTCTGGAAACAGAGCATGATTTTTTTTTAATTTTACTTTTTTTAAATAGACACACAGAATACTTAAAATTGCTATAACAATATAAATGGCTCTCAAAAAAAGGTCCAGTTGTACAAAAACCCTCATCCTCTAGAGTTTTACAGTTCTCAGGATGCTGATTGAAGTTTGTTTTTGTTTTTTTTTTTTTAATGTAGTCACAAAGCAGTGGTCTGGAACTTATGTGAAAGGTGAAGAGGGCTAGGTATGTATGGCACAACAGGCTGTGGAACCATCTATTTGAAGACTACAGATGTGAAACATTCAACAGAAAGACCAAAGGTGAGCACACGGTCATGACCATCTAAAATACAGAGTAAAAACCGATCCACTCTCGAGGGTGCTGTAGAAGTATAATTTCTGATACTGGTATCATCAGTTGCAGCTCAGGTTGACAAGATCCATTCTAAACTTCTTTCTTCACTCATGAGCATATTTTTCCTTTTGCAAATATCTGAGTTGAACAAATCCATGTCTAGTGCCTGTTTCAGGATGATTTGTTCCTCATTTAAATATTAAAATTTTAGCACAAGTGGGCTATCCATTCCTAAGGAATGGGCCCAGGAGAAAAATGTTATTCTGTGTCAAAACGTGTTCAGCCATTGCAGACAACCATTAAAAGCACTGTGCAGAAGCTGTAGCATCATATACTTTGGAAAAAACAGATGGAACTGTGAAGTAGAATCACTTGGGTGTCAGAAAACTAACTTCTGCATTTTTAATGGCAGCCTGTATACATCTGGGCAATTTCAGGCATGCAATGCCAGTTGTACATGTTCTGCAGTACTTGTAGCTAAATTCACTGTTGATTCCATCTGTGTTGGATAGGTTCTCAAATCAGGATCTGAACACTGTAGGGGAAAGGGGATGTGGCCGCATATTAGATAACTATGATTACAACTGACATCAGCTGTTACTGCAGATGCTGTACATAAAACCTATCAAGATTCTGAAGAAGGAAAAGCAATATACACACACATATACATTATAGGTCTGTGTAGCCTTATACATACTTATTTATCTACTTATATTTATATATATAAGGCTACACAGGTAAGCCCAAAATAAGTGTTTCTTAACTTTTTTGTACTTGATTTTGCAACCTTAAATTTTCAGTCATGCATTTCATACGAAAAAATCAATTGCGAAGTTCTAAAAAGTTAAGAAAGTAGATAGGACATGAAGATGAAAAAATTCAGACGTAAGTCATGAAGAATTTCACATACTGGAAAAAAGACAAAAAAAAAGAGAGAACAAAAAATGAAAGCTAAATGCAATTAAGTTTATCAGTTTATCAGCCAATGCATCTGAAATCTCAATTAATTCCCTCAGACATTTCCCGCATGGACACAGAATATCCACACAGTTTTCACAGAAAAAATACATACATACACACACAGTCCCAATCAGGAAGAGCTCTCAGTTCTGAGAGATGCAAAGAGGCTACATTTCCTTGTATTAAGCACTGTGACTGAGACAGAAATGGATAGAAAACCATTTTATAAAGTAGCAGAAATTCAGACAAAATCATAATACTGATAAATAACCACTAAAATCAAAACCCCAAATATACTATGATAAAAAACAGGGCTTTAAAAAAAAAAGAATAGAATACCCATCCTGAGAGTCCAGCCAAGCCAATGGGCAGAAATTGCAAAAGGGTCTGTTAGGACAGACAAGGATATGGGTTTAGACCCTTGGCTGCTATGTTCCTCTTCCAAATGGTTGCACGAGCCATGGGAAGGGCTGCTGCACACATACAGGGAATTTTCACTCTTTGAGATGGAAGTCATGGCTCCCTGGGCTCCCTCTACCTTTGCTTGCACCCAGAGTTACTGTCTTTGAGGAACAGTTTTGCAGAACCACACACAAACCTACTAAACCGACAAAGTGCAGTTCAGGTTATCAGTGTACTAACACTCAAATTTATACTGCTGTGTGCAAATAAGTACAGCTGAGAATGCCACTGGCTCCCCAGCAGATCTGCACACAAGTAAAACCAGACCCGCTCTAGAAACATCAGTCTCTGAAAGAGAAACAGGGTGAGCAGTTGAGAATGGAATTACCTCAGCTCCATACTGGTAGAACGAGTGAGACCCTTAGTTTTCTGAAAGAAGAGGAAAGGAGTAGCTCCCCACAGCATGGGGAGGCCAGAGACATCTCAGTACACAGTGCCAGAAGACTACAGGGACAACTGAGATTCGAATACTCAATTTCCTTCCACTCGTCAAGCTGTCTCAGCAAGACACAATAAAGCTTCAAGGTACAGCAAGCAGGTGATTGAGACCATTACAAGGTTTGGAGCAAGTGAGTAGGGGCCAGGAGGGCAAGGCAAGCCTAGGCTAGAGAACAAGAAGAGAGAACTTGCTAAGAAAGACCATGCTAAAAAATGTCTCTGAAATCTGATTCCTCTCTATCTCTCCAAAATATAAATTATTTTATCCTGTCTTTGTTGCATTCAGCAGTGTTCTTGCTTGAGGGAATAAGGTCAGGGAGAGTAAATGGCTGTTAGAGCTCTTTTTTTTCGGCAAACACTCTGAAACTGTATCTCATGTGTCACAGTGGCATCATGTGTTGTCCAGGAATAAGCCTTTAGGAGATAAAGCTACAACTTCGTGACCCTTTTGTAAGGGAACATGAATACAAAAACAGTGCCTGTTAAAAAAAAAACCAAAAACAATCAACAAACCCATGTCCACTGTAAAAGTAAGAGCTTATTAGTGAAATTCTGTTGTGAGTTATGCTACAGAAGAATTATGTAACTAATTAACAGAATAATTATATTTCTTTTCACCAAAACAGCAAAATCTAGCTGAAAACCCAAAGGTGAAACAAGACTTTTCAGTTTTGTTATGAGTTATCAAGTTAAAGTCAAAATTCATAAAAAGCTATTAAAGGTGTATAAATTATTTTTTTCAATTAAAAGAATAATGGTAAAGTAGCAAGCAGTTATAATTTCACCTTATTAATGGTTTTTATGCAGATGCGACTTGACAGGCTTTACAAAATAACATAGCTGTACATTTTGTATACTACAGCAGTACCATAAATAAATGTGTAAGTTAATTAAGCTGGCCTGCCAACACGTAACCTAATCGTATTGCTTGCCGATCACAGGTGACAAACAGTAACATCTCTACCTTTTCCAATTCTAATCCTCCCCTTTCTGGCATTCCACTCCCTTTCCTCTGCCCTCAATTCATGTGCAACACAGTAAAACACCAAGCCCTTTATTGACTTCTCTCTTCTTTCTCCTGATACTGAAAGCACTTATTCAAACACACCTTCAGCCTGGACTTCTTAAAACTAAGTGGGTATTTTTACCATTCTGCAGATATTGGTCTAAGAGTTAAAGTTATCCACAGAAAACTGTGTTATGGCGTACATACAGTCATGACTACAGCCAATCTCTAACACACGCTGGGTCCTTCTGGTACATTTAAGGCATAATTACCCTTAGCAAAGAAAAATATTTTTTTAATTGCTATTACAGTACTGAAATCTGCAGGCCTTATAACTCAAAGACATTCCCAGAAGAAACACTTTCCCATGGAACTAAAATATGGATATTGAAAAAAAAATCTTTCTGAGAAAGCTACAGCTCTCTTTAACATGCTGGGAATCACGTGCTATGGGTTTTCCTGGGGGGTTCAGGTTTTGGGAGCATGGGGGGTTAATAGCTTAGATTTAATATGAAACAAAGTTTGGCATCGTCCATAAATCTACAGCAAAGCAAACACACTGAAGTCCCCTCAGCTCTTAGGAAAGGTCAAAGGAGTCTCCTAAAGAGGTTTAAAGACAAAGGAGGTTAACAATCAAAGCTGGGCAGGAGGACATTAGATACTCATTAAAAAAAATGAAAGACCAGAAATCTCTCTCTTTTTTACTTTAAATTTAGTATCTGCCCAACAGGCCACAGCTTGTTTAGTTTACATTGTCCAAGGACTTGCCAAGGGCTGAGCTCTACAGTTCTTTGCAAATGAAATCACAGAGTTCCCTCTAACCTAAGTTCCATTATTCAGCACTTCAAAGTAGAGCTACAGTAAACAGTAAAATGGAGTAATGACTAATAAGGAATAGAGTGGTATGTTTTGAACCAAATTCAGAAGTGATCATTAATGGTAAATAACAAAGTCAAAAGACAATAAAGATTTCCTGATTTAATTTAAAAACTAATGTAGACATTAAAAATATCAGTAGTGTTTATGGTATATGTGTGTCACATCTCATGCCATGGTGTCCTTTTTGAAAATAGTGAGCACAAAGTCAAACATATGCACAGTACCAACTTCTTGAAGAAATTCTGTTAGCAAAGTAACAACAATAATAATAATACCACAATGACTACAGCAACAACAGTAACACCGTAGCTGAAAACTAGCATATTTGCAATGTTAACAGAAGTCTCTGGGTGGCATCAGTACAACAAATTCACTAATCTTATCAGAAGAAAATGAAAATAGTTACATTCAATTATAAAATAACTTTAGCACGCAGAAATATAATCTAAGGATTATACAATAACCTCCATCTTCATGAAGCTGTATAATGATTTTAACCTAACTTAGATCTCTTCCTGTGATACTTCAGTTACATTACTGTCCTCTTCAAAGGCAGCAAGAATGTCCGAAGTCTCTCTGCCACCTTGACTCCACCACATTACCCCTGCTGCTGTGATGACTGTCCCATTAACCCCAGGGGAAACTATTCAGCAATGTGTCAGGGCTGGCAGTATTCACTCATTCAGCATGTCCCATTTGGGGATTTATTTGCAACATTTGCTCTTGAAGGACACAGTTAGGTGCACTTGTAAACACACTTGTGATGCTTCAGGACTCCACAGTCCTTAACTATTTTAGACCTATGACTGAGAAAAGATTTTCTTCAGTAATTTCTGTGCATCATAAATTCAGTATGACTGTTCTAATTTTAAAATTCCCATTATAAATATATCTATGAATAATAACTTCACTGCGAACAACTTCATAACAAGCATTGGTCTGTGTTGGGAAAAAAGGACAAGAAAAATGGCATGACAAAGCCTGTTGCATCTTTTAGGATTCACTTTTGTCTATACTTTTTTCCTAACATTCCCAATTACCAGTATTTCCTAGCTCTTTCATACTATATTCTCTCCTCACTGAAACGCACTAAACACATCCTTGGCTAGCAAGTTATTGACTGACTGCAGACGAAAGGATAAAAGATGCCACAGCTTGAGTGAAGAAAGGAAATACGTGCAAACACTATTCGACAGGTTCCAACAAAAAAGGACGACACCATCAAGACAGTTCAGCAAAAGAACAGCTGTATTACTGCTGAAATCAATCACAATTCACTCCCACTTGTCAAGAAGGGGCTGAGGCTTAGTTTGTTAACAACATAACTTATTTTTCTAGGACTTATTTGAAGCATGTGTTGCTCTGTATTTGTATGCAATGACTCAATGTTTTAAATAATTCTGATCAATACATTTTAAAAAAAAAGAAGTAAATACTGGATAGAAAGAAGCTATAGTTACAAACATGTCAGTGACAATATAGGATATCCTATACAGGTGTTTTTTTCCTTAGATGAGCTCCTGAAAACACAACTGCAAACAAACTCCCAGATTAGGCACGCGAGTTTATCCAGTTGTCATTGTAGTTGAGAGAAACCTACGCTACACCTGAACAAATACTTTGTGCACTCCTCAGGTTTCAGGACTGTGAAGTTCCACCATGGTGGAACTATGGTGGTTCTATTTCCGGTACAAAGTGTTTAAAACCATAGAAATGGAAGTTATTCTTTACATACTTGTAGAGTCATGTTTTATTTTTACTTATTTTGGACCAAATTCTTATTCTAATGCTAGCCTAGCTCTGTTGCAAAACAGGCCAGAATGGACTTTTCCCAATGGGTATATTCCCATTGGATTCATTAACCGTGAAATCATTACAGTTACAGCCTCGGGTCAACACTCTGGGTATTCATTAACCCTTTCTACATGGCTCCTAATACTGTCCTTTAGTATGATTACAGGGACAGACAAAACAACTATTAATGCATCTTACAATAGTAGAGCTTAAAAGTAATACCAGCACTGCATTTCCATTCCAGAGCTGAAGTTGCGTAGAAGGAGCAAGAAAATATCCAAGTAACATAAAATTAGGTGCTAGGCACATATACACTCCACCAGTATGAATTAGAGCCCAGGAAGGTGCTTTTTTTTGTAATTTTTAATACACAAGAATGACAAACTACCGCATTAAGAACCTTAGTCAAATGGACATATCAGAAAAAAACCAAGTCTCTAACATTTAAACCTCACAGAAAGAGACTAAGCTGTTCTGAAATAAATAATAATAAATTGAAAAGCCAAGAGAATACTAGCTCAATGCTCTAGTGAAATTTCTGATCCACCTGTCATTGAGATTAGAATGTAGTTGGCATGTCCCATGTCCACTTTTTCATATATATGGCACAAGCATGCATATGTCAAGGCTAAAGAGGGTCATGGATGCAACAGATCTAACAGTCTTTGCTACCAGAGGACTCTAATAACCTAAATGGAATACAGTGGAAGCAGACTGAACACAACATTAGCAGAGAAGAGTACTAGTTCAAGAGCAAAAAGATGGCATCAGCTCACACCATTTTATGCTTCTCTGCATAATGAAAGGATTAGGACAGATAGACATGTTACAATACTCAGTATTGCACTTTAATGAAAAAGGCATTGCACATAGCCCTCACCATAGAGAACACATTTATTCCTAGGCTGTGTACAGAATTAACAGTATGTGGACATCATAACTGGGATTAACAGTAACATACCTACTATATTTATAGTAGTTAATCCCTTACTTTTTATAAAGTTGAGAATTAAAATATTTCTTATAGAAATTATGAAAACTTTTTAATGTGGATAATTGAAAATTGAAAAATATCAGCATTTTGGTAATTAATGATTAGACATTAAGAACCATACAGTTTCTAAAATGGGGATCCAGGAAGATATAAGAAAACAAACATCACTTCTTCCTACAAAGGGAAAAACAAAATAAAAATTTTGTTTAGGTAGGGTTAGTTAATGCAATCCAATCCTCCATAAAGGAAAAGATGAAGTTGCAAAGTTGCCCAGAATGATTAAATCAGCAACCACAAACTAAAAGATTCCTCTTTTATGTCTTACCACACTACATTTGGTTCTCCTTTGGAAACATGAAAACATGTCAGATCTTCATCTGCAGTTCAGCGCTCATCTTTGCTTAGAGGGAGGGGAGGAAAAAAAAGAACCAACAAAAAGACAAAGCAACCTCAAAACTACAGCTCCCTTTCAAGATGTAGTATTTTGGAGGTCTCTAGATTACACAAACAAGCCAGCTGCCTTCCTTCTACTAACCAACAAAACTTAATACAGTCCTGAAACTTGCTTTTCCTTACAAAGGAAAACTGCAGAGGCCAAGAAATAAATATGTATCTCTAGCCTTATCTAGAAGCCCTGCTAGCTTCTCCAGCTCTCCTCCATTTATTTATAATAAAACAGATCCCAAGACCATAAACCTCTTGACATTTTCCAGAAAGTTCACCACCTGTTTATTGGGCATTCATTTTATGAACAGCTATTACAGCTTCAGAACAATTTTGGAGGTAATGAGGCAGGGCTGTAAGCAATTTATTTATTATTAATGGGAAAAACAGACAATCAAGCATAATTACAGTATATGTTTCTTGACTTCAAATGCATGAAAACTCGAACTTCTTTCTTAAGCCTATTGTAAACTTCCTTCTATCCGCTCTTCTGATCTTTCATCATTTATCTCACTAGGCAAAAAGTGGCTGCCCCCAGCATTTGCCTATTGCTCTCCAGGAAGGGCACACAGCAGTTGCCCTGTCCTGGTTCCCTGACCTGCTTTTACAATTTGCTCTAACCTTCAAGGTCTGAAATAAAGCCTGCATTCCTGTTTTCTTTGTCCTGACAGAGCTTCCCCAGCTAGAAGTACATATTTCTGCATTCTTATGTGTGTGCATATGTCTATTACCAGGATAATTAAAGGGAATTTGGGTTATGACTGTCTGTGCCCTAAGGGAAGAGACAGTAACATCTGCTGCAATGACTACTTATTTCTTACTTTTCTAAACAAGGGTTTGGAATTATTTATGCTTCATTGTTCAAACACACATATTGCATACAAATATAAGAAGGTGTAAGGGAAAAAAGACTGGACTCCCACCTAGATGAAAGCAGTTTCAGCTCTACCAGCACAGTTAAAAAACACTAACTTCACGCCCCAACTAGCACAGCCTACATGCTCTTCCCAGTGTGCAACTACCCCTTACAGTTACCAGCTCTGGTCCCTGTGCTGCTGCTGCCAGTCTTCTTGAATGTGACACAGAGGGACAGACTGATCATGTAAAACACTTGACGTCCTTAGTCATGCCCTCTCTTCAGAGGGGTTTAACTTTTCATGTTTTAACACTTACATGCTGCCTTTGTCAACCAGCCAGAGAATTCATTTTGATGGAAATCATGTTTAATGGCGTGGTGGGGAAAAAAAGTGTTTTTCCCCCGGAGTTAAAAAAATGGTAACCCCCGAGGGGGTGGTGTCACTTCATGTTGACTCAACCAGCGCCCCTGCAAAATTTAAACATATCACACCAGACCGGAAAAGAAGGGGATGAGGCAGTTGGAGGAGAAGTGGCCATGTTCTGAGACCACAAGGAGCGGAGGGGCCAGGAGCCCCGTTGGGGGCTAGGTCCCCCCCAGCCTTGGCTGGGGGCTGCAGGAACTTGGAACAGTATTAGACTGCACCAAGTATCTGTAGCTAAGAGCTTGGGAGTTTTCTCCACTGTGAGTGGGCAGCAGAAGACAGAAAAGTGGTGGCAGAGGCAGTGCTGAGTGGAAGGCTATGGCTGAAAGCCAAGAAGATAAGAAACAAGCAACAAGACAGCATGCAGCTGAGCAGAGAGACACAGAGATGTCTGATGGAGAGAGAGAGAGGCAGCTCAACAGAGACTGTTTTGGGGTAAGAACTGAATGAGCTCCCCCCAAAACCCCTTTGAGACCCCTCCTAGGAGGAGGGGGTGGACCCCTACTTGAAGGGAGTCTTGGAATGCAGCAGCACCGGAGAGAGGACCTAAGAGCTCAGAGACGTCCCAGAGGTGGACCGGGACGGCCGGATGGAATGCGGGGGAAGTGGCCTTGTTCCCCCCCCCCCCTGCTGCTGCCATGCTGGCAGTTTTGAGACAGAGCAAAGGAGTTCTGATAGAACATTTAGGGCAAGGACTGAACTGAAAGCTGCCCTAAACATTCTGACTCAAGGGGAACTTAAATCCCCTGAGGAAAGGGACTGTCATGAAGATGCCCCTGCACTTCGTGATATGACGTGGTAAAGCGAGCTTTTGTCCCGGCAATCACAGTCCACAGGAGAGAGACCTTCGCCCATAGCTGAAGGGCCGAGAGGGGTGAGAGGAGACCCCCTTGTGTGTAATGGAGAGAGAGAGATCCAGCTACAACTCCAGCTACAACTGCTGCATTGAAGAAGAGAGACACTGCTGCCCCGAACATGGAAAGGATCTTTCCTTCTTCCCTTCTGGACTTTTATTGGAGGGAAAGAGATTTGATCCAATGTAAATACTGCTTTATCATAGGAGAGATAGTTAGGATTATGTATATATGTATTTATTTGTGTAATAATTGTAATATAATTCCCTTCCCCCCATATTGAGTCTTGTGTTGTGTCTGGAAAACCCCTCTCACACTGGGGTGAGTTGTGGGAGGTGGACTTGGACTCTGAAATTGGATTTTTGGGGGTCTCAAACCACAACAAATGGTTATAGGAAATCCGTATTTGGCCTCAAGACAGAGTTTTGTAAAGAAATCTGCTGAATTTTAATATAGGTATTATAGGGAACAGAAACATAAAGCCAACTGCCCATAGACAGTTATGCCCTGTTATTTTAGTTGGAAATATCTATGCTTCAAATAGCAAGACCTTTTTTCTAGAACTGACCATCTTGCGATGATTCATTTTTATTTATGTTGGCATATGAACATACTAAACTTCATTTACATTGTTTTAGAAAAATAAAATTTCTTGATTCTATCAATTCTGCCAAGACTACAGCTCATAAAATATTTTGAAGTCTGAAGATATTTAATGAAAAAACACAAAACCCAACAAAATAAGACATATCGTGACACAGAGGTTATACAGAGCAAAGCCTGACACTAATCTTTGTAAGAGCTTGGAGCCAGGACTTCAAAAAGGAACATACTCTCCACCACAAAACCAAAAAGATGTCCCAAAGTCAGAAAAAGAAAGTGACAAACAAGAAAAACAAAAGGAAAAACCACAACACCACAAAAAAACACTTCTCTTTGTAGAACTTACTTTTGTTCTAAAAGGCACTGTCAAAGTCCAGGTATTTGTCACTATTAACAACTATTTTAGTCGATTTACTGTAGACCTGGTTGTAAAATGGTGAGCTCTTAATTCTCTGAAATGGTAGAAAAGAACCATATTTCTTTGTCCATAAATCCTTCAAGACAAAATCTGAAGTGAGCACTGGAAATGGAAAGACGAGCTCATGAAAAATCAATGGGTGGTCCAACCTCAATACGACAAATTGTCATGTAACAAGTATCTACCATGTTCAGTCACACAAAATCAGCTCTACCCAGTGTCCTATAGTCTTGTCAACAGCAAACAAGCAGTGCTGCAGAAGGGAGACAGGAAAGAAAGCATGAGAGAAAAACAAAAAACAAACAAACAAACCAAAAACACTTTGAAGAAGCACTGGTAGCACTTCTCTATTTCCTAACAAACCTAAAAAATCTAACAAACACAAAGTATCTCTGTAAGGTTATTTAAGAAATTAGGAAGAAAAATGAAAAATTAACAAATTTTTTTTCTACACACCTCTTCAGATTCCTGGAAATATTAGAGCTACAAGTAAGGCGCAAGGGTGAACCAGGATTTCCCCAGATCTGTCTGCCAAAGTGATGGGCAGCAGAAGGGAACATTCAGTGACAGGTAGTAAGGGCAGCAGGTGACACCAAGTGAGTGTAGTTTGGGCCCCATAGACATTGCACAGAATCTGGAAGGAAAGACCACTGGAATGAGTCTTTCCAAAACTGTGTCACTACCAAGTATGAAAACAAAGTTGCCCAGGATCAGACAGCCAGGAACTGCAGTTGGTGACATCTTTTCTGAACTAGCAGTCTAGGTTACTTAGAATCACAGAATGGTTTGTGTTGGAAAACACCATTAAGATCATCAAGTCCAACTGTTAACACCGCATTGCCAAGTTCAACACTAAAACATGTCCCCAAGTGTCACATCTGCACATGTCTTAAATACCTCTAGTGATGGTGACTCCACCACTTCCCTGAGCAGCCTGTTCCAATGCTTATCCAACCTTCCAGTGGAGAAATTCCTCCCAGTGTCCAACCTGAACCTCCCCTAGCACAACTTGAGGCCATTTCCTCTTGTCCTATTACTTGGTTTTTGGAAGAAGAAACTGACGCCCACCTGGTTACAACCTCCTTTCAGGTAGTTGTAGAGAGCCTCTGAGCCTCCTTTTCTCCAGTTTCCTCAGCCACTCCTTTTAAGACTTCTTTACAAGAAGTAATGAAGAAGAACTGAATTTAAGCTGTTTCTTTCAAAGCACAGAGCCATGCTGCTGCCACTGCTGTGAGAGGCCAGGCAGGCTGTGTGGGCACTCTTACCAGAGGTGGAGCCCACAGGGCCATCTGCTTCACATGACACAGAGGTGTCTTGCTGGGCTGTGATGACCATGGAGCCATGAGCTCCGTGAAGACCTGGGCACAAATGGGTTACACCCAAGGCAAGTTAGCAGTGCAAGGTTAACTAGCCACATACATGCACTTCTTCTTCCGTCACCATTCAGTAGCTTTGGACATATATTGCAATGCAGTCCCTGAAGAAGGAGAATTGAATTCACATGAATTAGCATGGAGATTATGCATAGAGAAATAAAACTTGAGCAGAACATAATTTATACTGTGCCATATGAGTTAGAAAGAATGGACATGCCTCATTAATGCCTTTTCCAAGGGGTAGATTGGTAGAATACTCACACTGATAGCTGTCAGTAAAAGGGACAGAGTACACCTTAAACATCTTATGAAAAAAAACCTTTAAATACTGCCTCATGGGAAAAAAAATAAAATAGAAAAATATCAAAGCAATATTGTGCTTTCTCTTGCTTTAAGCACATCATAACTTCTAGAAATTAAGAGAACTATAGCAGCTTACAAGCTCTATTTCTTGGTTGCTGATCTGTTTCTTCTCATCCAGTCTGGATGTTTTACAACCTTTTAGTAAAAAATGCCCATCGCCATTAAAAATACAGCTCTTTTGAAGAAGGAGGAAAAAAAAGTAAAAGAACAAAAAAACCAGATTTTAATTCCATCTGCCCACTTTGTACAGCTAGTAGAATATGGTAGGAGCCTCTCATTTTGCAGTTTCAATAACAATCAGGGAACTTCACATGCTGTAAACATCCAAATTAGGGCAATACAGAACAAATCAGCCATAGAAAGGCTTGCAGGACTTGTCTCTGCATCTCACTAGCTATTGTAGCCACTACTGATTTTATATTATCAGAAATTTATTAAAATTATTAACATTCTATGAAGGTCCAGTGCTTGGCTGGAATGCCAAAATAATTGTAAATTGATGCTTGCTTTAAAATGTGAATGGAGGTGGGGGGGTGTGGAAACAGCCAGTATGCAAGTCCTTTGCTTTGAGAATTCAGTCTCTGCCATTCCTTGGTTTTCATGGGAATGGATATCAATGATACTAGTGATTTAGGGAAATATAAGGGGATAGTAACCTTCAATCTCCAAAGACATATTTTTTAAATTAACAGTAAACAGTTGAAGGTTGCCATTCCCCAGCAGAAGCTTAATCTCCTATACAAAAGTAAAGGTAAACCTGATTCGATACAAAAAAGTATAAAGCTGGCGATGGAATTATTTTCCTCCTTAAGAAGAATTGGTTCTTGGCAAGGTAGTGCAAGCAATCTCATAGTCCTATCATCTAGACAAACCAAAGTTGCAATATCTAGCAATCAACTTTTCTTCACTGATGAATCATCTTGATTTAAAGAAAAGCCCAACAGATGATAGGGAATGGAAAGCAATACACCTTAATCTCTCTGCAGAAGCTGGCAGGAGGTCTTTGAGATGTATGTATGAAAAACTAGGAAAGGAAGGAAAAAGCAGTAAAAACTGAACAGCTTAGTAGATTACTATAAGTTTAAAAGGTAACTTGCAACAAGCTTAGGGAAAAGAGAAGCGAGTACAAACAAAAACAAGTTCATATGGCATATATCCTTCTTCATTCAGCCCACATGTTATTTCCTCTTGGCACATGTTAAGTGCATGCACTGCATGCGGAAACCACAGGATAAAATGAGCAGAGTGATGTACTGAGTCTATATTACTTAGACAAACATCAAGTGAGGGAATTCTGTGGTGGTCAGACAATAAGGTTAAGAAAATATATTTCTTAGGATTCCCTAACCAAGGAATCAAAAAATAACTATGCTATTTTTCTTTTCTGGTTAACCTCAAGTTGAAATGAAAGGTTTGTGTTCATTTCTTCTATGGATTGAGACATGCTATTTTTAAGCATGTTTATTCAACAGATAACTTTGTTACAGCACAAGCATGTATTTAAATTATCACTAAATATAGCTTCTAAAATTATGTAAACTGATTTTTTTTTTTGTTGAGACAGCACAACCCCAAATTCTGATTATTTTATGGGAGCGCAGAAGAATGAGATCTGCCCCAGAGTAAATGATCTCAGCTGTACTCAGCATCAATTAAGTCAAGTGCACAACTTTACTGTATTTCTGATAGAAGAGGCAAAGTAATTCAATTTTAGGCAGGTAAACTGCAGGACAGTCAATACTTAAAATTTTACATCTAAAACTGGATTTGAGTCAATTTTTTTTCCAGCTGATTCACACACTGCTAAGCACTTGTGATGGCCCTTTCAGTTCTACATCATGGACAGGGGTCTGCCTACAGACAGAGTCTTCAGTTGAGTTTTGACAGGTTTGACAATTTCAAAGTTCAGCAAATGCATGTGTCTGGGGAAACAAGGTGCCGCTGTAACTACTTTTACACTTTTTGTTGATTGTTTTGGGTTTCTTTCTTCTTTAAACCTAATAAAAGCTCAGATCCACAGGGAGCTACCACAAAAGTTCTGTAGAGCAGGCAAATTTTGAAACAATGGAAATATTACACAAATATTACACCACTCAAACGTTTTGCTTTGGTTTTTTGCATAAGAATAGTTCAGTTTTTATAAACATACATTGTTTCTCATAGAGCAAATTTGGTTTTCATAGTCTTTTCTAGCTGTTTGGGTTAAACACATCTCTTTACTCTATTAACAGAGTATGTTTTCCAAGAGTCTGTTTTCCAAGAAATTGACCATCAGTAAACCCTAATACACTTGCACAGCTAGCATTTCATAACTATATGCAAATAAAAGCGTATCCAACTATAATAAAATTTAATAAAAATGAAAATTGTAAGGCTCTATGTTTAATGACTAGCTTATTTAAGCACTTTTTCTCTCTTAACTCTTAAGTTATTTTAAGCATAAGTATACTTCTTTTCATGTTGTTAAAAACAGATGGAAACATATGCATAGATCAATGATCTCCCACTGTGAGCCTCTGTGTGTCTATTCTGTCCCCTGCACCTTCTTTCCTCTCCCCCAATTCTAAGTTGCACATGATTTATAATCTCTTGGCTCTAATGCCTCTATCGGAATTATGCCAGTATAGCTGATCAATCCTTAGTCATCATCATGGCTGGGCTTCGCGAACGAAGATTTGGGAAGGCTCTATCCACATTTGTTACAAGCACACTGGCGGCTAATGAGGTCAACACGAGATAGACATGTCCGATTGCAAAAGGCACAGCAGAAAGACTCCTTAGGTGGTATATTCTGCAAGACACGGTTTTTTCTGCGTTGTCTTTTCTCCTCAAGAGTGATCCTGCGTGCGTTCTCAAAGGAAGCAGCAGCGTTATAGATGGTGTGTCTCCAGACCATCCGATTGGAGGCCAGAGTAGACCAGTTATGGTGATCAATATGGCCAAGGCTGAGATGTTGTTTCAGGGAGTCCTTGTATCTTTTCTTCGGGGCTCCTCTCTTGCGGCAGCCAGTGGCAAGTTCACCATAGAGCAAGATCTTAGGGAGGTGGTGGTCCTTCATCTTTGAGATGTGTCCTACCCGACACAGCTGAGTTCTCAGCAACATGCCCTCAATACTTGTGACTGCTGCTTGTTCTAGAAGAGATGTATTAGTCACATAATCTGACCAGTGGATGTTAAGGATTGTACAGAGACAGCGTTAATGCCTGCATGTTACATATGCAGACAGATCTTTTTTTTAAGCCTGAATTTCAACATACTAGCACATCTTTGTACATCTGAAGGTAGACTTCTCCTTAGAGAGAGAGAAAAGAACTTTGAAGAGGGAACATGCATCATCAGTTAGTTTCACCACATAAAACACTGAATTGCACACTACCAGCTGATCTTGTCAATCCATCCCATACTTAGAGATCTATTTTTATATAAGTCTGTTTTCCATGATAGTTCTTAACAACTTTAAATAACGAGAAAAGGAAATTTCCAGCTTCCTAGCATGACACAAAATGCCTTATTCTAGTCTAAGGAAGTTCTATGACAACAAATTTTAAAGCTGTCAACATTTTCTGATCTAAGACTTTCTTATTTATAGTTTCTGGGAGAGTGCAAAGGTGCATTATGCTGTCCTAATATTAATTATGCAGATAAATAAATTACAACATGGTTATTACCACTGTGTATGAAATATAAAATGACACCAATTTTTAGATCATTTCAAAAATCCTATGAAAGTGCCTGCATCTCTCCTGCTTCTGCACCTTGTTTTTCCTCTTCCAGCAGAAAACAAAGTACTTGAGTAAAAATTCTCAACTGGCGAGTGAAATTCTTGCCGTTTGGTATCAGGAGATGTAACACAGTCTTCAACTAAAGCTATTTAGCTGTGAAAATCAGTGCTAGAAATAGTATATGCCTCTCTTCACAAGGTAGCTTGACAGGATCATCACCTAAGTGAGCAGTTTTTGATGGCCAGTGGGAAGGAAAGTAAGCTCTTTCAGTAGATACACTCCTTTTCCATATTTCACTATGACAACTCCTGGGGACTATTTTGTCTTTTTATTAGTTTTTTGCAGCTGTTCATCCATACGCTACACCAGACTCTCACTCCATTAGTTTTATTTAATAGTTTATACTCCATCTACCATCCCTCTCAAAGGAAGACAAATCAAATAAGTACATTGCTATTTTGGCATACCAGAAACTACAAAAAAAACAAAAAAAAACAAGCTTCAGTCAGTTATAAATAAAACAAAACTGTTGATATCTCTGTAAAGTTAGTACTGAGTTTACAATCTTTAAAGTACCTACCACTCAATACCAGTTAGCCTTGGTTGATGTTCAGCATCCCACACAGTATTTAGCTCTGGTGGATCTAACACTAGTATGAGATGACTTTACAGAATAGGGTATTAATGCAGCAATCAAATTAAAGGGGTTTTAGCTTTTACAAATTGATTTGGCGACTCTGTGTTGGTCTAGCACCAATACAACATCAATAGATACAAAGGGCATTTTCCTAGACATCGATGAAGCCAGTAAATGTTGCAGAAAAAATACAGAAATCAGAAAGATGGCTGAAACCTGCCAACTCCATTTATTCAGAGAGTGGCTCTTTTCACACATCTCTCTCTTCTTATATTTTAGTACCCCAAGTAGTCCATTCCTAACATACAGACACACCTCTCAGGCATTTTTTCCTTTGGTTTCATAACTTCTGTTTTCCCTTAAGTAGCAGTCCTGTAACTACAAGTGAAATGCTACGTGCCCACACCAGTTATGTTACCTAGCTATCACTGAATCATAGAATCATAGAATCAGCTGGGTTGGAAGGGACCTCTGAGATCAAGACCAACCCCTGATCCACTACTGCCATGGTTACTAGACCATGGCTATCACATACTGTAAACTGCATTGCAAATATGTTTCCACATGTACTTTCTAATATTTACTAATGACTCCCAACAGATCACTGTGGTGAGTATGAACTACAGCTTGTCAGAATATTTTTCAAGATATGTCAGTTCATAAAGGCTAAGGTATGTCTTGGATATGCACTGATTAATGATATTTTTACCACGAAGCTGAAGAAGGAATCTGGCACTGAAAATCTTACTAAATCTCATATTAAAAATCTGACACATATAGAAACAATAAATATTTCTATATAGTTGTATTTCCCACATATTTTTTTACAGCAAAAGGAATTGGTTTTGTTCAGTGAACCCTAACTGTGACACTCTCTTTGGTTACATCAAAAGGTGGAACTGAAACAAAATGACAGAGTAGGTCTCTGGCCCCAAAAAGCCTTAGCACAGTAACTTAGAACCAGAAAGATATCACTAAAAATTAAATATGATAAAGAACAAGAAAGGTCTAAAAGGCAGGATCAGGCTAATTCAAGCTACTTTCCTAAATATTGACTGAATCAAATTCATAAAACAACATGTTTTTAATCAACTCCTAGCACGTAGCTCTGATAATGAGTCCCAATTATTTGCTTTTACAGTTGCATATACAAAAACTACATCCAGTAATCTCTTAGTCTGTGAAATTAAGAAGTGCCAGAATTTTAACTGTGCTATTTCAATTGCTTTAATTTACAACATTGTGTATAAATGTCATGATAAAAAATAACATTTTAAACTAAATCATACACATAATATGAATGCTAAGGAAACCAGATCTGTCATCAGAATAACTCATACTATTTAGTCCATCAACAAACCAGTGATAAAGATCCCACCTTCACAATACACTGATGGTTTGTTGTTCCAAGTAAAGAATGCAACAATTTTAGTTCATTCTCCAGTGTACTGAATAAAGGGACAGCTGGTACCATTACTTTTATTAAACCATTAAAATACCAGAACAAAATACTTTCTGTAAAAAGCACAACATTATTTTCTTTAACTTTATGAAAAGAATGGAAACAAATTTTTTTCAATTAAAATTCAATAAATTCTAATTCATTGGAACAAAAAACATACACATGTGCTTTCTTAGAAAAACAGGAGGAATGCAATATGTAATATAATACATCTTAATCTCTACATCCTCATAGCTACAAACTATTTGGAACTCATTCTAAGTTGCGACACTAATGGAAAAAATCTCAATTCAAATAAATAAAAAAAGTCAGATAAGTTATTAAATGTCTTAGGTTTTTACAGAAAACATCATCCAAGTGTTCTTTGCTTTGTTCCAGCTGTTCCTCAGCACTTCACCCCAATACTCAAGATGACAACCATATGTATGAAAAGACTGTCTTGGTGAAGCAAGGAACTCATGGTGCAGCTCCAATGCAAAAAGACTGTGTGTGAGGTGTAAGCAGGGACAAGGCGAGCAAGGAGGAATTTAGAAAGACCACATAGGTACGTAGGGACATGGTTAAACAAAGCACAAAGGGAGTTCAGACTTGCATGAAATGTCAAGGACAACAAGAGCCACTTCTACTGCTCGAATAGCAACGAGAAGTTGAGCAGGAAAATATAAGCCCTTTGTTGCATTGGGCAGGCAACCTAGTGCCAGCAGACACAAATGATGCTGAGGGACTCAATACCACCAACAAGGTACTAAAGGTATCTGTTGTTTAGCAAAAGGGCTTCAAGAAATACCAGCAGGAGATGCAGCCTGAGTCAGGGATGACTTGCAAGATCTTGGTCTATACAAATGCATGCAGTCAGACAAGCTGCATCCAAGATAACACCAAGATAACCAGCCACTTTTCATCTCTGAGAAGTCACAGATACAAAGGAAGGTTTTAAGTAACCACAGGGAAACAAATATGGGAACTAAAGACCAGTCTATCTCACTGAAGTTCCTGGAAAAGTTATGGAGTTAGTTCTCTTGGAATGCATTTTTCTGGACATATGGACGAGAAAAAGGTGACTGAGAACTGCATGGACTTGTCAAAGGTAAATCATTCTTGACCAACTTACTTGCCTTCTATAATAAAATGACTGTTTTCAATGATGAGGGAATGGTGGAGGATGTAATTTATCTCAGCATTGTCTTACTGCAAATTAGGAAGTTATGGTCTGTCTCTTCAGGTGGGAAACAAGAGGGCTAAAAAGCCAGTTGGATGATCCAGAACAGAGAGTAAATATTTAATACCCCTTACTCCACCTGAGCCAGTAACAAGTGGAATATCACAAGGGTTGATCATGGGACCTGTCCTGTTTAACACCTTAATCAACAACCAAGGGGAGGCGTCAGAATGCAGTTTGCAATGGTTGCAGATAACACCAAATTCAGAGAACCTTTTGATAAGCTTGAGGCCAGAGCTGCCACCCAGAGAGACCTAGACAAGGTGGAGGAAGGGGGCAAGAGCAACTTCACGGGATTAAGTCTACACATGCAGAATCCTGCACCTGTAAAGGAATAACTCCATGCAACAGTACAGGCTGGTTTTAATCACAAAGGAAAATGAGTCACCTATCTTTAAATGATATTTTCAGTCGCAAATTCTGAATAAAGTTTTTCTGCGCTTACTCCTTACCTTTGTATGCAATAATTGGGTGCTCAGCTCTGTGGCAGTGCATATCTTCTGTTGTTGTTGGCTCCAGTATTCCTAACACCCCAAGTCCTGCCAACAGCAGTGAGAAGAGGCAGCTTCCTTTCATGGTGGTCATGCTGTCCTCCACAGCAGTCACTTCTTTTAACTGTCTACTCTTCTGGCATTCATGTGGGAAAAGCACCTGGAGAATTCAAAGAAATTTACTAAAGTACAAGAGCCAATCACATGAAAAATTAGACAATTCATGATCTTTAAAACAAAACAATGTTGCTTTCTTTCTAACTCTGTAGTATTTGACTACTCAAAAGCATGCTATCAGCTGGTCCTCTAATTACTTCATAGACCTATCATGAGTTACCTAATTTAGCAATATGGATTTCTTTTCTCACCCAATGGGATTAAAAAACTGTATATAAGGGCATAAAGCTCTTGTTCCAATGTTTTGATAGTCCATTTTCTGCAAGATGACATTTCAATGCATTATGCACTATTCTGATTCAAAATCAACCAGTTTATGTGGGCTATAGCATAGCTAATCGATATTCCTAACTTAAATATCATACAAATACATTACTAGCAGCTAGTTCTAATTCATGTTTCTGTCAGATTACATATATGGAATCATATAGGATTCCTACATATAGGAAGCAAAACAAAGGTCTGATACCACATCACAGACTCTCAAAGGCTGTTTTTCTTGCACACAATACAGCAGCAAGTATTCCAACACCAAGGAATATGGTACTTTCATGATGAAAAAAAGCCAAAAACTTTATTTATTTTAATTTTTAGTCTCAGAAATATCCATAAATGTGTGAATATAGTGGACAAAAATTAAACAAGAATAAAATGAAACATTTATATTGGAAGCCCAGCTTTCTCTATCTCCCTGGCTACAAATGAAGCCCCATGCTCTTTATGTAACTAGGCTTTCACATCCCAGTCAAGTTTCAAAAAAACAGCTCTACTGTAGAACTTTTGCATCTACTACTACAAAAAGATAATCCTGTTTCTGCAGAAAGAAAGAAAAGGACTCAATCAAAATATTAAATATCTACATATTTATGGATATCTTGGTTTCCATTACAAAAAGGATACTGACTTTCATGGGACTAAGATGTAAATGTTGACAAGTCTGATGCCTTGTATCCTTCATGTATCCAGAAAACTTCTCCTCACCTGCCCCCTGTGAAAAGAACTCAGTAGCAGAAACAAAGATTCCTTCACAACAATACCTTTCCTCAGCCTCTAAATCCAAAGAGAGGCCAAAGAGGTTTTTTTCTTTCCTAGCTGAACCTCTCCTCTCAGTGCATGCATCTCATATGGCAAAAATGGAGGCAGGATACACTCCTTTCTCTCAACCAGTATATCCAAAGACAAGGTTAGTCTTTTAAGGAGAGACAAGGAAGGATGTAAAAGAACTTCTGATAATATATCTCAGTTCAAGTTTCTCTCTACCTTGACTTCTAGATGTTTAACTGTTTTCCATTATTTTATTAAGTCTATTAATGATTTTAGATGTATTAATTTAAATATATTAAGCACATGGTGGGTAACTGCAAGGAGAAGCTTACTTGCAACTACTCAGAGGAGAGTTTTCAGAGACCCTGATAGACAAGAGAACAGTAAATCGAGGTAGCAGGTAGAAACCTCATCACTTCACTACACTACTGTATGCATGGAAGGAGAGAGAAAGAATTCTGGAGACTGTACCTAATATAATGCTAGAGTAAAAAATTAAAAGTAACTTTTGAAAAAATCCCCAAACAAAACAAGCAAAACCAACCAACCAAAATCAAACAGTTCCCAAGAACCAAAAAACCCACGCATCCCCAACCCCCCCAAAAAATATAAAAAAAACCCCACAAACAAAACACAGACTGTCAACATATACCCACAGCATCAACAGATGAACAGACACCTTAGAAAAGACTTCAAAACCAAATCTTTTTTCATAGAACTTGTAAGGGTTAGATTTCTCCCTTCTGCACATGCTTGAGTAAGAACTGCTACACAAGTTCCATCTCTGCCTACGATAACAGCTGTTAAGAGTGAGCCTGAGGAGGCTGCACCTGAACTTCCTACCTAAACAGAGCTGAAACACTGTAACAAGTCAGAAGTCCTGAGGCAGGCAAAGCAATCTTTCAGCCCTTCTCCTTACTGAAAGTGTAGCTATTGTGCAAAAAGTGATAGCTAGCCTGGAGCATAAGACATGACAAGACAAAGCCAAGAGAATCCTAAACATGAAAAGTTTAGGCTGGTTTCCTTGATTTCTGTAGAATTTCCATATGCAAACATCTCTCAACCATGAAACAAAATGGTCAAGTCAAAACTGTTCGAGGCATATCCAAATAGTGACGCTGATCAACTTTTTAACTATCGCAAAACATTTGGGAAACAGCACATTGACCTATTATTTGAATAGTTTTTCTAGCAGAGACCTTTAATCAGACTTCTGACAAATTGCATTTTACAAGTCCGTAAAACAATCTGAGGATGCAAAATGAAAGTGGAATAAACAGCATTATAAGATGCAATTTATTTCAATATATTATTTTATTCCTGTATGTAAAGGGTCTTATGCACTTATTCTCTCCCTCATCCCCTTTGTTTTGGTCCAGCTTGCCTAGAAGAAATATAAAGATGAATGAGACCCTTTAGGCAAAGGTATTATATTTTACAAATGTACCACTTGGTTTCTCCATCAACAGTATTTGATGAGAAAAAAATCCTGTAATTCGCGATTTTCTATTTTAGCTGAGCCAAACCCCCCCCTACTTTAAAGAGAAAAAGTGTGAACAGCTAAGCATACGAGGCAGGTAACCGCTCCTGCTAAATGCAAGCAGATTCATTTTAGACTACTCCCTCCGGGCACTGAAGTCATATATTTAAAATTAAATAATCAGGATGTCCATATTTCTACATCATTTAAAATACACTGTGTTGAAAGTACAATTTACCTTTGAATTATAAACTATGTTTTCTTTTGTTCAATCAAAATAAGCTGCTGTATAAAAGAGAGAGCTGCCACACTAACTGCACCTGTCCAGCAGCAAAGTTTCTTTCAAATAATTAACTTTGCTGATTCTGTAAGCGTCAGTTTAACTGCACTTTCATTGAAAGATGAAGTGAGCTTATGTCAATATAAGTATACAAAAAGCAGAGTTTGGCATGGTTAAAAGATGCCAGTTTCAGGACTGGTTCTGGGTACATGCACCCAGAAGTTTGATAAAAATTTTCTGTGCTAAGTAACTGCTCCAGATAACATTCACCTTTGTGCACAAGCACAAACCTGAAAAAAAAGTATTTTGCTAGTGAAATAAGACTATATACCGCATACAGACAAATCAGGGTATCAGCATTCATATAGTCATAAAACTGGAGTACATGAATACCCTGCGATGCAAGCTCAGTGTCTTTTTCTGTAATTTTTCTTGATTTGTTAAAACTAAACTCCTCTAATTCATAAAAAATATTTGAGAGGAAGATTGCTTGAGAAAGGAATATATAAAAAAGACTCTGTCATCACACCTACTAAAAAAATTTGGGTAAATTCTAAGTCAATGTGTATACTCTCAGTTCCTAGTTCTGGTAACACCAGTAGTGACAAGCCCTGGAACCCAGAAGGAAAAAACGATAGAAGCCAGGAGGAGGCATCAAGAAGCCTGTTTCCAAAAAAAACCCCAAGTTGTTTTTATTATAAGGAATCCTGTTTCCTGTCAAATACACAAAAACCCCAAACCTATACCTCTTTATAGCAGAATTACTTTGAAATACATTCCTTACTCAGTATAGTTTTAAGAAAACAATTTGCATATCACTCAGATACACAATTAGATTAGGTCAATAGCTCAAAGATCACCTCATTAAACATCAAGATGAGACTGGATGCTATAGATCTTCTTCCATGAAATAATCTAGTTGTACACTATCATGTCTTTTAACCAGACCAAGCAATGCAGACTATTTACTATGCAGCTGAGTAGCATATTCTAATTTGTCTTTGCATAAAGTGAGAGTCAACTTCAATTAACAAACTGCTTACTGAGTTCCTTCTTTTTTTTTTTAATATTGTCATTCATTGCTTTAGTGGCATGAATTTTAAGATCTGCAAGAGACAGACAGCCATCAGCTGTCATTGAGTAACACAGTCAAAAATCAATCCATGAATTCATAGTGACATTCTGCCAAAAGTCTGCTAATATCAGTAGCTGAGGGTGACAACTCAGAAGAATCTGTCATCGAAGCTAGTTCTCCAGCGCTTCTCAGAGCTGAAACTTGTGATTTGCACAAAGGAATCACTGCTTCAAGAACAATAGCCTGAAGCAAGGAGTTTGTAATAGCACCTCAGAACTCAAGTATCACTTTGTGGGCTTGACTGTCTCATCAGTGGGGCATAGCCCCAGTGGACCACAGCTGCCTTGAGCAAGCACAGGCCAATCCAGCAGGTCCACACAGAAGAGCACCACAGGCAGTTTAGGGGTAGGAAAAAAGGTAGTCAAATCAGCACAGCCTAGGCCCAAGTTCCAGCAAAATTTCAGCACTTTTTTCAAATCCCTTTTTTCTTAGCTATCCATTAGCTCCTTGGTCTTTTTGGTATCTTCACAAGACCCAAATTCCTATCTAAAGTTTCCTTCCGCTCATCTGGTTTCCTGGTCCAGTCATTGAGAGCACTGCTTGTCCCACGTACTGCTTGGGACATCCACTGAACTGTGATCCTCAGACTGGACATCAGAAGTCAGCCTGAGGTAGGGGAAGGAAGGATTCTCCACCTCAGACAGACCTCAGCCAGCAAAGATTTTCTTTTACAAAATAGCTTTAATGGAAGAACAAAATGGTAATGATTGTTTGCAAATAAAGGTCTGAAAAGTGAAAGAAAAATCAGAGGAAGTTTAACAGACAAAGGAAAGGCATGAAGTGAAGGTAAACAAGCCAGAAGAGCACAGAACTGTCAGCTAGGGCAAGAAAAAGAAATGGAGAAGGAAGAATTAAGGGATCAACACCCTCACCCTCCCCCGAATTTCATCTTCTCTTTTCTCTCTATACAACACTTGCCTGCTCCTTTTCCAGTTGGTACTATTATTGGCAAACCAAACACATCTACTTGGGGACCAACAAACTGTCAACACCATGAATATGACATAGAACACAAGCTGTTCTGTAATAGAAATATACTTTCAGGTGCTGTGAGTAACAGCATTTCAGAACAGAGACCATACCACAGGGTCCTGTTCATTTTAAAAAATTACATAGCTTTAAAATGGGATTGGGAAGTTATAAAATACCTCGACTCTCCCATTTTGCTGTGTGAAACTCAGAAACTTCCTGAGCCTGATACTGCAACAATATTCAGGAAAAATCCCACTAGCTGCTCCCTGCAGTCTCACCCTCTTCCCTGACCCACGTGCTGCCTGCTCCTCACAAAGACCAGATGCTGGGCTGGATGCACCTCTCACCAAGCGCAGCCATGTTCCTATTTCCTGCAAAGGTCTGAGCCCTGTACTGCACACCATTGGTAGCTTGTGTTTTTTCTCACTTGTATCACAACACAGTACATACAAGTCTGTATTTATGAGTTATTCATAAAGCCTAGTGAAAAGTGAATATAGTATCTGACTATAAGAGAAAGAAAATGCATTGCACACTTTCTTACAAAGCACGTGCTACAGTGCATGAATTGTGACCATAAAGAGAAACAGCACCCAGAATAGCCATATCCACATTTTGTCTTTAATATTCCTTCACCCATCCAGTAGGAAGGTCTATGATTTGGAAAGATATCTTTCTTCTGGCTATAGCTGAGTCAAAATCCCCAATTTCAACAGAATCATGTAGCCATTAACTGGACTTCCTTACAAACTGTCACAAAACATGGCAAAAATTGCATTTTGGAAGTTTCTTTTATCCAGCCACATTGTTAGTGGCCTTTGCAAATATTCTTTCCAAATATCCCTGGCACACTGTTGAGAGATAAAATACGATATATTAAGCTGTGGACAACAATTTTCTAAGCAACTTGTACTTTCAGAGACCTAGTAACGCTGCCCCTGACTGAAGTTGCTATACTACATATTTCTACACCTCAGTAAATGAAAATTATTGATGAAAATTCTTATTTACCCATTAAAAAGGAATATAGTAATAGTATGCTAGTCCACCTTATTGAAGAAGAGTTAGTAAAAAAAAAACAAAAAAAAAAAACCAAAAAACCAGACAGTTAAAGTATTTTTAACACTTATTTTCATCATATTTGTTAGCAAACACAATCTCAGTTCATGGTACTGTGTTTTCCTTTGTTCTAAGCTACATAATTATGTTGATTTCACATAACTAGCTACATTTTTTTAGAAAGGAAATGTGTTTCAGTCTAGAGGGGAACGACTGTAATGACGACATTTCTTGAGCGATCTTCAAACTCACTTTGTTCTTCCCTAGCTTCACTGTCAACCTACTTTTTGTAATCTCCTGCTAAAACAGCCTCTGTGCTCCCGGTATAGTGAGAGGGTCACAGAAAAAGTGAATTTTGAAATTTCACCACTGAGAATTAGGAATCTATGAGTGACAATTAAAAGTAAAGTTGTGATGTCATTTGTATTAACAATGTGTTGAAACTTCACTATATATATAAAAAAAAAATAGAAAGTTTAAAAACATGGCTTGCTTGAACAAAAAGCAGAAGTTCAGGACTGGAAGGAGATCCATGCAACAGAGCAGCAGACAACAGTGCACTGAAATAACCAAGAAAAAAATTAGCTGGGAAGAGAGAAGTTTTATCACCTGAGAGGAGATTGAAGATTAGAGTTGGATGAAAATTTATGTCAAATCTTGAACATTTATTCAAAGTAGTTTTGAGTGAAGGCAAGGTTAATGGAAGCAGGTAAAAAAGAGGCAAGATGAAAGTAATGCAAGCTTAGTTGTTGTATATAAATTGGGAATAGGCAACACAGAAATTGGAGTCATATGTGTTGAATAATTAAGAAAGAAGATCATCACATCACAGATTATTGCTGCAGCCATCTGGACATACTTTCTTATTTGTAAACTGTTCTGAAAAACGTGCCAAAATTTGTACATGGAAGTAAAGAGAAACCAGAAGGAAGACAGTATTACAGAAACTTCAAAGAGCTGGGTTTAAAAAAAAATTATATTCAACTTAAAACAGTTCCCTATCATTTTGTATATCAATGTATAAAAGTACTGGATAGTAACCAGTATTTAGCTTTCATAGAAACTTAATAAATACATTTTAAATATGAATCACCAATCTAAAGAACAAAATTGTACTGCTAAAACAAAGCAATTAGTGGATATTCTCCACATTAACACTAGACAAACTTCCAAAATAAAGATTATATTAAGGTAGTTACAACTTTAAAAAACTGCTGGATGAGCTCCAAACTGCTGTGAAATTACCACTGTGACAGTCTGCTTCTACTGGATAATAAAAGCAAATTTATCCTTCTCATGGTGGGTTCAGCCCTGCAGTTCTTTCATGGGGTTTTAAAGGGCGGTAGGTATTAAACACATTTCAGCAAATGCATGGTGGTCACAGCTTAGACAGTGGAGGAAAACACACTTTTGTATGGCTCCATGGCTCCATTCACAAATGCATTTCAGACTCCCAACTCCTCTCAACTCCCATCTCATTACCAGCTTTTGATTTGTTTCTTCTCATCAATAACCAACAGCCTCTCTTTACAGCAACAGCTTAAGTGACAGTAAGGTTTAGCACACTGATATGAAGGAAAGGGAAAGGTGAGGCAGCTCAGAGCTCCCATCCCACATCACTGCTACAGAACACTTCCGTTCTCCCCCTATTTATTTGTATATACCTTTTCTATCAAGATAAGTATTTAAAACACCCACTCATCTCACCAAGCTGGATTCCTTCCATTAGTTCTTGGACAAGCAATAGATTATCCAACAAAGAATGCTTAGGTGGACTGAACCATCCAATGTCTCTGTACTGATTATACAAAATGCTAGAGCATCATAGAATCACAGAATGGTTCGGATTGAAAGGGGCCTTAAAGATTATCTAGCTCCAACCCTGGTCATGGTGTCTATGGGCAGAAACACCTAGCAGGTTTTAGCAGTCTCTAACACTAGAGCAGGTTGCTCAAGGAGTAAGTAGGCTACTACCTCACTTTGTTGCTCTTTATCTCTGCAAAGATTTAGATCTTTTTATATATCAACAAAATTTTTTCCACACACTTATAAAGATTCAACACACAAGTGAAAGCACTGTTTAATGCTTCCTCTAATCCCACGATTAACGCCCCATGATTATAGGCAACAGTGCTCAAAGGGGACTCCACCAATCCACATGACACACTTCCATGTTAGGTTTTGCATTTAGATCTCTGATTCAATTCAGAACTGCAATAGAAAAATCAGACAACTCTCCCATCTGAAGATGTCCATCAGAAACATAGGAAACCCTGATAAAGCTATCAGAATCCTGGAATAAGAAGTCTGAAGGCAAAATCATTATTTCTGTTAGATATTTCTGAAAATTCATCCACCTTTTGTTAGTTATTCACTAAATCCTGAAGCCAGATACAGATATTTTAAAACTTCTGTGAAAGATCAAGTTAATAAATCCTTTCCTAAAAAAAACAGGTAAAATTAAAAATAATGGAAGGTACAAAGATTTTCAAACAGCATTTTAGAGCTAAAATATCCAATCCATCAGAGTTTGCAAAAAGAAAAGGCCAAGTTCAAAACTACTACAATGCTTATACTTAAGACTCTGTGTATTCATAAAGGTTTCACACATATGAGGAACATCCTTCCACATGTCTGACCTTTCTGTCAATACAAACTTGCTTATTTTTTTCTAGATCCTAAAATACAGCATGACCAAGAAAAAAAAATCCTTCTAAAGAGAATAAAACATAATTGTATTTTCTTCCTCCAACATCACTGTTAAAAATTTAAGTTCTATTTTTAAGTCTGTTTAAAAGTAGTAAAACTTGACACAACAGAAATCATATACTATTTGGTGGAATGCACCCAATGAAGCTGTCAAACAACAAATAAGGAGATGTCAAATAACCTAACGTTAAATGAGGAATGAATGGCTCTTGACATATTTGTCTCAATACCCAGAAGCCTCTTGTGGGTTTTCTTCAGAGCATACACTGTGCTGCTCTGTGTATTTGTGTATTATAAATAATAAAATAAATATACTCAATTTTTTCCGGGTCTGAAATATCCTCTTATGTTATTTTACTCACTTAGACTTTCATGTTTTATCTAATTCTTAATGATTATGCTCTTTTTAATAATTTCCATTTTTAAGAGCTTTCAGGAAAAAAAATCTATTCCGTTAAGTTATTTCACAAACTAATAATGTTGTGAAAATCCAATTTGCTTGGTGACATCTTTCCCAATGGTTCCTCAGTGGCTGACAGCTTTCATCAGTCAAAGACTAAATTACATGAAGTGTCACTGATGTCTCCATCATATCCAAAATCACTTTAGACTTCTGTAGCTTTGCAGCTGTCATTTTTCATGTATCACTTTGGAAACTTATAAGCATACAGTATGTATGCACAGATTGCATACACTGAAACATATCTCAGACTGCTCCTTTTGAGGAATCTAAACTTCAGAGACCAAATGTGTCAAAGGCACCTTGAGTTCATAAATAGAAACACATACAACGATTACATCTTCCCTCAGATTTTTCTAACAATAGAGACACTGATTCAGCTTTTTTGGGTTGTTTAGCTCGTATCAAAATTTTCTAGTAATCACACAGGTGCTTAACAGGAAGCTTCCTGACCATCCCTACATTTTATGCCACACAACACATTTGGTGGTGTCGCAGCAATAGCCTATGGAAAGCCTCCTCCCATCCCGCTGCACCAACTCTCCAGCACACCATTAGTTTAGAATGACCTGCAGTCTATAAGGTCCTTATAGCTATATAGCTAGTCCTTAGCTAGTGCTGCCTGAGACCACCAAGATGTATACTCAAAAGCCATATTGTGCTCCTTTCTGTACATCTTCACACTCTCATACATCGAGTTCTTCAAAAAAACCCAAATGCATACATGGCACAGGCAAGGCACCCTCTCCTGGGATGAACAAATAATCAAACCACCAACACACTGACATGCCACAGTTGAACATCATACACTTTGCTGGCAGGACCACATGCCCATTTAGACAACACCTCATGGCAGTAAGCTAAGGCATTGCCACAGGTAGACCTGTATAGATAACCTCCATTTCACTTTGCTAGCCTGGCCCTTCATCTTCTCCCATATCGTGTCTACAATGGTGGTGTTCCAACACCACATCCTGAGCAAAGACCCTAGCTCCCAAGCAATCCAGATCTTCCTAGTAGTTAGTTCTATGGAAGCTTAGTCCAATATCAGTTGATGACAACATGCCTCAACAACCAGATCCATATGCTCACTCATGATTGGCACCATTTTCTCCTTCAAATCATCTCCTGCCCCAAAGAGAAACCAGCCACCAGACGCATTTTTAAGACCACCACAGCTACCATATATAAGAAGGGTAAAACCTGAGAGAAGCTGTGCTCATCAGATCACACTGCATCTACTGCTACACACAGATCTCGCCCTTTCCACTCTCCCTCCACTGGAGCCCAGTTTCCTTCTCACTTTCCCTCAATACCTTTTAAACTGAGAAACAGAGGCGTCTCAGTCCTAAGCTGAATGCTGGATAAGCCAGGGTACAAAAATTTGGTATAAGGTATCCCAAGATCCCACTCCTCAGCAGCATGAAGGATGGTGCACTTATTAGCCCATCCATGGAGGATGGAGCTCAGAGTACAGGAATACATTAGTTCCCTACAAATCAAGGCATATTGATACACCCACCTTCCAGTCTCTGTAGACCAATTCCTCTCCTTTTTGAGAACCAAAACCTTCTTTCATCAGCGGGAGAGGGTATTTATTTAAACACAAAGGAAATGCTAAAACATTACCTTTCCTTTCCTGTATTTGTTTTTATTTTTTTGTATCACTGCCTGACAGTGGTACTACAAATGCTCTTGCAAAGTTAGAATCTCCATCCCTTCCCTTTTTTTGTAATCCTTTTGCAGCTATATTTTTTCTCCTTTATTTACCAAGTCTCTGCTTTGATGTCATTTGCATATTACTACAGAATGGCATGTTGTTAAATCTACTTCGAGAACAACAGTCCAAGCACAAAGCTGTAGAAGGAATATTAAGGAAAATGACCATTAAAAAAACCCTAAAAAACCAACCAAACAAAGAAGTCTTGTAAATGGTCTCTGTTAATGACACAAAGAAAAACACAAGTACAACAAAATGTCTTACAAATAAAACCTTCCCTTTAGCTGCGGGTGTGGTGTTGAAAAACTATTAAATCAGAGCAGAAAAGTGTCAGTTTATGTAGCAGTGGTGCAACTAGATACAAGTATCATGCATATGAGAATTGATTGTTGGAATTCAAAATAAAGAACCCAGAAGGAAAATGCTGAGGATGCAAGGCCTTTCTACTGGTAGTCTGTGTAATAATGAAATGCAGAATTTGATCTAAAGAGGGGCAAAAAGAAGAGACTGGACACAAAAACACACTAAACAAAGAAACTTGCTCATGTTGTATGCATCTGGCCAAGTTAAAAATTGGGAATTTATGGCTGGGTTAGGAAATGCAGAAGAAATGGGTTAGGAAATGGGTTACGAAATTGAGAAGACATTTAAAATGTGAATGATTCTCAATTTACCAAAGAGTAATAACAAACTTTCCAGCATGATGTGTGTGCTCTACCTTAGCGTACTTCATCCCAGAGAGAGAATGGGACTTGCATGCCACTTAAGGGTCCCAAAAGCTCAGTTTGGATACAAGAAAAAATTCCCCTGCATTCATACCTGGCCAAGTCTTTCCTCTGTTACAAATCACTTCACCATGACATTGATGGGACAAGTTGCAGACTGATCTAGCAGAAATTCTATATTGCTAATGTCACCGTGAAGCATTCTGGTTTTTTTTTTTCACTACAGCCTTATCAATTTCTACAACTAATTATATAACTGTACATAAACACATCTCTTTCACAGGAAAAATCCAGTGCAGAGTTCATAGCTCTGTTTTTTTAAAGACATAAACCTGTATTTATACTGTAATAAACACATCATACAGAAAGATGTTGAAAACACAAATTGAAACATGTTGCTCTCATTATGAAAAATCTTTGCAAACCTTCAGTGCTCTGTAAATAATAAATAACTGAAGGTCATCTCATCAGGTTAAACGTGAGTTGTACTGCCAAGATAGAGAGTCTGCTACAGCTAGGCTGTGCTAGCTAGTACATGGATAAACAGGGATTTCAATTTCCAGAGCTGTCAATCTTGCATGTTTTCCAGCACTGGATTCCACCATATTTTATAAAGATGCAATCTGAAGCCGAGTGAAAAATAATTCAAACTTCTTCAGTGGTGTTGCCGAAAGGGCTTCCAGAGCACACAGATTATTCATTCATTAGTGCAAACACTGCAAGTATGAAAATCTGTGTCACATGGGAAAAAAAAATGTATAAATGCACCAACCTGGATCAACAGAGTCAACTCAATGGATCTCAAAACAGTGCCCTTTTCTATAAATTTTTCAGACATTTTCAATCAAGATGAGAGATAGGAACCAAGAGACTTCAGGCAAATGAGAGATATCTGGAATACTTAAAGGCAGTTTCTCTGTGGCAAGGAATGTGACCTGGAGGAGGCAGTTGAGCCAGCGTGGGAGAAGATGAACCTTAACGCTAACAGAATCTTAAGTACTAAAAAAAAATAAAATAAAATTATAAATCAAAGATCATTTAGTTTCACACCAGGTGTTAAAACCCCGCTTCTAGATGCCATTTATCTCAGAGATTTAACTAGCTTTAATGGGAAGAGTCTCATTTTCTGTAGCAAGAAACAAAGGGTCTTTCCATTAGACACAGTGACCTCATCCATCCCTCTCTGATCCTTCTTCACCCCATATGCAGATTAAAGCACAGCACAATTCATCACTTCAGTACAAAGTTGTTTGCAGCTCAGTGGTCTGTGGTTATGTTACATACCAGGCAGAGTGTCTGAAACAAAATGAAGCTCCTTCAACTCTGAAATTGCTATTGCTGCTTTGAAGCAATGCAGGTTCCTTTTAACAAAGAACAACAACTACTACTAATAACCTTTTCATTGTTATGTTTAATTTGTTAAAATTCCACAAGTCCCCAACAAAGGGAAACCTCCAATCACTGCACACAAAGTGCCACAAGGAACACACCAGATGAGTTAGAAGGGCCAGGAAGAAGGACTTTTCTTCACAAATGGATGAGCTCAAAGAATTAGGTGCGTAGGGGAATGGCTGACCTAAGCAATACTTTAAATTAGTAATGACCTATGTTACATACCTCTTCTTTCCCTTGTAACCACTCCTATTCTGCAATTCCTTTCCATTTATCTGAAACCACACCCTTGTATCCCCTCTTCCTGCAAGAAAAATACTCTTTCATCAGGACTGCATATCACTATTTGAAATATTCATACCATTTGTGTCTTTGCAAGTTTTGGCCATGTTACTTAGAAATCCTTAGAGTTTCCATTTCAGCTTTTTAGTCTCATTTTTGCTACTATTTTAACAAAATTCATTTTTATCAAGAGCAACTAACCTCTCTAATCTAATGCAAAAAACATTGTTTTCTCCTCCTGTGTTTTTTGATTTAAAGTCTCCTTGGAAAACTTCTCAGAGGAAGTACAGATACTGGTTCAGGAAATTTGAATATTCCTTAATACTCACACAGATCCATCCATCTCAGGTGCATAAACTGATGGAAAACCAAAGACACTGTTTCCTTCATTCCCAGTATCTGCTCCTCTCTAAGCTCCTTAAATTCTGTTAATTCTTCAGAACTTTACTCAGTAGTTTCTCAGCTTTGCTTACTTACCTCTTTTCATTCAATTCCTTCAGATAAATTTACCTATTTTCCACTAATCTTCTCCTATGACCATCTTTCTTCCAGTAGCCTTATCTCTTCTGGTCATTTCAATGGCTATCATTATGAAGCCCTGTCACACTTTTAGCCTTTCCCCTTTGATGTCATAATATAACTCCAATATTTTGCTTCTCAAACAAATTCACAAGCACAGAAGTATCTCCAAATTCAACACTCTTTTCTTATTGTCTTTGTACTCTCTCTAGGCTTTGCTGTTTCATCTTGCTTATTTCTCCCCTCAAAGGATATTCGCTCTACAACAAAACGGGTGTCACTAGAACTTACATATTGAAAAAAGGTGTTCTGGTAATTCCTTTCTATGTGAAAAGCACTACAGACTGTACAGAGAACACAGTAAGCAAAAAACTGAGATTTCTGGACTAAAAACTGAACTCTCAATGAAACAGCTTGAAAATATTAAAACAAATTTAACTGTAATTTATCAAGTGCCAAAAAAGGATTAAAAGCATTTATCTTACAATGAGGGAAAAGTCTCCAAGCACAGTGTGAGACCTCAAATTACATAACAGCTTAGCATTTTTAAAAATACTTTTAGCAACAGAGTTCTCTTCTGGGACTGCACCCTGCAACCTTACTGTTTATAAAATAGCATGTAAGAACCACCACAGTGGGTCAAGTTGGCTGTTTAGCCCAAAAGAAATGACAAAACTGGCTCAGGCAAAACATTCAGCCTGACCTACTGCTCTGTCTCCAGGAGCAGCCAAGAGCAGATGTCTAAAGAAAGAGTGGAAACTAGCACAGTCATATACAATATTCTCTTCCACTCTCCCCAAAACCCTGCACACTTTCCACAGTTTGCTGCTCAGTAACTTCCTTACCTAGAGGTAGTGCCTTTATCACTTCTTTCTTTTTTTTTAATTCCTCTTTTTTTTCCACCTCTTTATCCAACTTTGTTCAGCAGCTCTATACACCCATGAAGCACACATAGCATGCTGTGACAGGGAATTTCAGAATTACTTACTATGTAAAAAAACCCCACTACTTTTTCTAGCTTTAAAACTGTTCCCTGCCTGTTTCACCTCATATCTCTTCTAATACAAAATTAAGTGGCACTGAGTATTCATTTCCCATCCACACACCTCACAGCTTTTATAATTTTATAGACATCTAGCTTTAGCATCTGGTCACTATCTCTTTTCCAGTATGGAGACTCTCACCTAGTTAGTTGTTCCTGTATGAATGATGCTCCATGGACATCTTCTGCATCCTGCTGCCCCTCTTCGTTCTTGTTGCCCTTCTCTGAAACTTTTCCAGCTCTACCCCACTTGTTTTGAGATGAGGACACCAGAACAGCACACCATATGCTGGCTAGATCGGATCTCTGGGAGACATCCAGTCTGACCAATCACTAAAAGCCACAGTAGATCAGGTCAGTTGTAGCACTGTCCAACTAAGACTTGAAAGCTCCCACTGGGAGAGATGCCACCCCCACTCCACCCCCAGGTAACTTTATTCAGCGCTGCACTACCCTCTTTGTGAAAAAGCTTTTCCTAAAATGCCCAATCAGAATATTTAATTTGCAATTTGTGTATGTTAACTTCCTGTTACATAGTTTGACACAACCAAGAACGTTGGCTCCATCATCTTTGTAAGCATCATTCCAGTAGTTGAAGGCTAATATTAACCAGTTCTTAAATATCTTCTTAATCAGGCATTTATACACAGAAATCAATTCTTTCTCAGTATCTCGCCCATATTATCCAATGTCCTTCCTAAAACGCATATGATAATCAAATTTTTAATTAATCCACAAACAAGAGACCTATTGGTTTCTAGGCTCCCCCATTCCTCATGAACTCCCCTGAAATATGGCATAAAATTAGATATTTTCAAGTACTCAACTGCTGAGACACTTTAAAGCAAGAAGTTGCTTGCCACAGTCTGTAGCTGTTCTATTTCCTTCTACCATTCCTAAAAAAACCTAGTTAAACTACATCTGGACCTGTTAAATTGAGAACGTGCAATTTGTTCCACAATCTCGCCTACAAATGCTTCCAGCTGAGAAAGGTAATCCCATAAGCCTCCCATAAGAAGAGTTCCAAAACAGGAACCACCCCATGCTTTTCCATGGTGAGCGCATACACACAAGAACGACTTAGTTTTCTGCCATTGCTTTATCTCAGATCATTCATTTCATAATGTCGTTATACACAGGCCACACAGACTCTACAGCTGGCTTCCTGCTATTGGTCTGATTGAGAAAAACATTCATTAGTTTTATGTTTAGCCTGATAGGGGAATGTTTTGGTCCTATTTCCTTCTTTGAACACAGACATGACTTTTTTTAAGATGTCCTCTTGCTTTTAACAGTCTCCTATACCTTGTCATTTAGCTATACAGGCTTCCTTTTTCCTAGGACATTTTTAGACTGATGGTAAGCCTTTGTGTGGAGCCTCCAAAACAGCATCCTGAAATAGTACCTCTCCCACCTACAAACACGTTACTCTTACAGTTCCCCTTCCAGTTTTTCTTTGAACAAACATCGCCATTTTTAGATAGTTTCCCTTTTTGAGCATAGTTTAGGAGAGGCAAGAAGAGAAGAAAATTTCAGGTTCTTTTTCTTGCATTCCACCCATTTCCATTTCTTCAATTTCCTTAGGTTAGGGAAAAGAGAAAGGCAGAATAACTGTAATGGTCTACAAAGCCATCTCACAAGTCTTCTTGCAGATATCATCTTACAATCTCTCTATGACATCACCATCTACCCACTGAACAAAATAGTCTCTTACCTACCTTTTAGTCACCATCCCTCTGTAATCACCTACTGCCTCTGTTCAGTGTTTGTGCAAAGCCTAGCACAGGGGGGTCCTGGGTCTACTTTGTTGTATGCTCCTAGGAGTTAAGAAAACACAAAAGAGAAATAATAGGTATTGAAGAGACAGCTCATCAGCAATTCTCAGACATTTATAGCAGACATAAAGCACGTCTCCCAAGACAATAAATTAGAAATGTAAGGCATTTTAACCACAGAGTGTGAACGAGGACCAAACAGAAAGAGACAGAAAAAAAAAAATCATTCTTTAAAATATCTGGCAGCTTGGCATGAGAACCAGAAGAGGAGTACTTGCCACAGAATTACCAAAATCCACGGGGCAAGGATTTGAGAAAAATCCTTACTGTAAAATTCTGTCTTGGTCCCCTAACTATCACTAAAATTAAACATGCCTGAGACACAGGCTGAAATCTGTCCCCAAGTGAAATCCATGATAAAATTCAGATGGGTAAAACTTTAATGTTCTTTTATTTTTCCATAAAACATAAAGTTCAAGGTAAAACAATGCAGTTACTGTCTAACATCTCAAAACAATACAGAAGACATTTTCAAGCAAGAGATGCATCATTAAGCAAACTTCAAGATGTTAACCCATTTTGTAGGAAAAACAAAGACAATATAATATTCACAAAATTATCTTTCTTTTTTCTTTATTGAAACAAGAAGGTACTGCTAATCATACTGCTACCTCTACTTGAAACAGCAAGACAGGAACCATATAGCAGTTTGCTGCTCTCAATACCCCAAGACTCACTTCACAAGAAAAAAGTGATATTCCATCCGCTATAAGCTTTCCTTTCCTAGACTGAGAATGTCTATGCACAGAACAAATACACTAGCAATCAGCAGTTCACCCTTGAACCTAAACAGAGACATGAGACAAAAAAAGGAGTCATTGTTCCACTCTGTTGACTCACTTATACAAAATGACTGTGCTAGATGACTGGAAGTGCTTGTGATTTTTTTTCCAGGGCTTTCCTGACCTATGAGAGTCTCAGGAAACCTGCCAAATGCATAAGCAGTACTGCATAAAAATATTTGCAAACATCGTATGACCAAGAAGAACTCTCCAGGTTAGAAAACAAAGATTCAGATTTAGGTTCACAACATCAAAATTTCTCATGAATCCCTTTCTTCTTAGCGCCAAGTACTTCAGATTATGATTTACATGTTTTCTTCTAAATTAAGAATCTATATCATATGCGTGCATATACACACCCCTCTGTGAAATTCAGCGACGTCAAACTCCTCTGTAGAAGTTGCCAAGAGTAGACTTAGATAGTGTTCTTCATGGCACAGGGATCAGTCAAAGCTAAAAGAGAGAAAATCACTTTCAATTTCACAGTCCAAGGTGGTGGGAGAAGCTTATATTGTCAACAAGACCTTGCACCACCTTTTCTTTGCCTCACACTTTTCAGAAACTCAAGGACAAATTTAAAACTTGGAAAAGGACCAAATTCTGTTTTTTATATTACTGTGTACCAGAGAATACTTGAACACCTCAGCATAACTACCCGCCACCCGTGCATGTTGATGACAAACTACTCTGAGACATTCAGTCTGTCAAGTAATTAATTATAACTGTTACTGTGCAGTAAGTTCTACAGGTAACTACAAGAAATCCATCTCTAAGATGCAGTATGCATCTTACAGATTTATGTACACACTCACTACACCAGAATGAGCAGCTGAATTATTAGGCTTTGAAACATTACAAAGAAGGCTGTATACCTCAATTTTTCTAAACAAGCCAAACAGTACTACCTCTTTCTATATGTGTTTCAACCTGCCCACTCTCCCTTCACCACTGACTTCACGATTCTTACTTCTATATAAACATCTCAGATTTTATTTGATTAAAATAAAAGGTTTGGCAAGTTTACTTTTATTCTAATGGTAATAATTACCTAAACAAAACTGGAAAGCAGGGTATGAATCCACCTTACTGATTTAGGGAAAACATGCACACACACACAAACCAACTCATAAAGGTTGCATTTCTACAGATTCACCACTTGCTGCCCTTACATTCATTCATGTCAACCCTGCTGCTCCTATTACTGTGGTGGCACTCTAATTGGGCACAATACAGTACATGTTGTGGGTAAGATAACACCAGAAACTAGTCTGAATATTCACTTAGTTAAGCTAAAATTAGGCCAACTCAGCCAACTCCAAACCAGTCTTACAGAAATTGTAAATAAGGCCACCAAAATCAAAAGACTAACTGCAAAAAAAAATCAATTATTTTACTGGGAGATATACAACCATGTTTTAGTTTAATCTCGCTTTGGTTTATGATCATTTGCTAAGGCAAAAAGGCTACAGTGGCTTTGTCTCATATCTGAGTTTCCCATTCTTTCCTTTCAAAATGACTTCTGAAACTGATCATCAGTTTCAGTTAAAGACAAAAACTTTTATGAAAATGGCCAGGGAAAACAACAGACAAACTCACTTTTCAAATAGCTGTTTGTCCCTGCTCTCAATGACAAACAGAGGCATACAGCAGGGGAATTCAGCCATGGTACATTTTATTTGCCCAGAAGCACATTAATTTAAAAGAATGGGGGGGCGGGGGATAAAATACACATGGATAAAAATACACATAGGTGTATTCTAGTTGTATACTAGTGGAAGAAATCTTCACTAGATTTAATAATAAACAAATAGGAATACTGTTTTCTGCTGCTGATAGAATATGGTACTAAAGTTGCTGGTATGACCAAGCAGTTTGATTAAATCTGGCAGGGGTGTGGAGGAGAGCGCACATGCAGTTAAGAGCCTTCGCTGTTCTATGGCTGTGGGCACTGTACTCACATCTGTCTAGTACACTTGAAAAGATATTTGGCTACACACTGAATTGAGCAAAGAAATAATAGCAGTATGTCTAGACAGCATGGCTCGTCTGCACGCTGAGACTTCCCACTTCTGTTGTCGCTGCATGGCATTACTCAGGCAGTGTGCCACAGCAGCTACCTCACCTTACCCAGTCACCTTGGGAGCTTGCCCAGGACTCAGGATTTTCATACAACACCTAATGACAAGAAGTGCTCACCTCACAACACAAAAAAGAACACTGAATGGGACAAGAACATGCCTGTTCCACATCACTCCACCAGCCAGCATTGGCTTTTGCTCCACAAAGATGACAGCATGAGTTAGGCAAGCAGCTTCAAGTGACTTCTGCTGATGTTGGTGGGGCTGAAGTAGAAGTGGCAGGAACACCAGGTAGATGAGCTTTTCCCCACTTCTTACTGTCTATGCACAGGAGAACTGAGCAAATGTAAGTAAACTTTAGGTACTCTTTAAAATCCTATTGAACACATTATTTGCTTTTGTTGATGTCTGGCAAGAGAGAAAATCTTGTCAAAACCACAAGTGTACCAAAACTGAGAAGGATGAAGGAAAATAAGAGCAGGAATAAAAAGATACAAATATTCACCTTCCTCTTACCTTCCTCCAAAACATGCCTGCATTATGAAAATATATCCTACTTTCAGGGCTGAATCAAGGATGAATGGTTACAACAACTGCTATCTACAACCTTGTGCTTCTTCTACAAAAACTAACATTTTCTTCTACAAAAACAAACTTTATAATATATACTAGCTAATATTACTACTCACCTTTCTGTTTTCACACTGAGAAGATCCTTGTATAATCAAAAAGATCTCACTAAACCTATCTTATTTACTTGACTAAAAAACGCACATGGAAAGATAGAAATTATTAAGCAGAATCTAGGCATAAGGAACATGGAAGAAACAGGAATATCCTTCTTATAAAGTAGCATTTTGTTTATATGCTTTCAAAATCAAAATATTGGACAGAGTAAAACCAAAACAAAATAAATGTAGGAATTTTTCGGCAAAAAAGCGCAACAAATGAAAAATCAATCACATCCTTGAACATGCCCCTGTCACTGCTGCTTGAGACCACAGAACCAGCCCACACAACCACAACCTAAACAGCCCAATGTCTGCAGACACATACTGCAGAACAGAAGATCAATGTACAGAATGCTACACCCACTTCTGTTCCACATGCAGAGCTGGGAAGCTTCCAGATCTTGACATATGTGTCTACTCGTTCAACTCAAAAATCACATCTGGACAAAACAGGAGTAGTACCAGGACACTCTGAAGTTCCAGCATTGTTCTTGACTTGCTGAGCGCAAGCTCCAAGTCATGAACAACTGTGGACATCCGTACACATGTACTCACACTGCCATATATAAATTACATAAGCAATAGATCTGAGTGCAACAGACTCACTGCACTTGCTGTAACATGTGCCAGTGTTCAGGAATATGAGCCCTGGTCATATTCTTCATACTGCTAGCTATACTATTGGCCATGGCATCTTTTTTTTCCCCAGTTTTACTGAAAGGGAAGGTCTTTAAAATTAGTTTCATGAATAACACACAGCTTTAACTCTATTTACAGTAACACTTTATTTTCCACTAGGCCAAAATAAGAAAAAATGTAGAGACTGGAGTGCCAGGACAGGAAACATATTGCTAACAGGAAAGCATAGATCAGAATATGTGAAGTTACCAGTCGGCCAGAGCTCTCTGGCTGAAAATTATAAAACAGAATGACATAACATTCATTTGGCTTTGCAGGGATTTGACTAATAATAGCTCATTTTAAGCCACTGAACTTGCCCCACTACTTGTTTTAACTCTATCTAGGTCAAAGTGACGGGACACGTTAATGTACATTTAACCTTTTAACCAACCACCATAGATTTATAGCCCAAGAGCAGCACTTTGGTCTTGCAAAAAAAAACCCCACCATGATTCCCAAAATAGTAATTTTTAAAGTATAATACATTATTAAGACTGCTGACAGAACAAACAGTATTACCTAGTTTAAAATGGTAGAGATGGAGAAAAACAGTAATAAAGGATAAATTATTGTGGTCTTGCTCCCACTGAAGTCATGTTTTTTCATGAAGACTTCAAAGAACAGGGGAAACATGGCCTTTATCCAACTTTCTGCAAATTACACAACTGAGTAATTTTATTTAAAATAAATCAATTCTGACACAACTCTGATCTCCTTGAGTTTGACAGTAAAAGTTCTTAAAATATTTATTTTTGAGTGTGACACCATTTATCCTTGTGCTTTTCTGATCTTTAACTGAAGTCTATAGGATATTTCTAGTGCTCTGTTGCCACTGATATTTTCTGCCTACATGTCTCCAAACTCTTACATGGTTTTCTGAACCTGAATTTCACTGGTTTGATAATCCAGGCAGACTTTTACAGTTCCAGGATACTGACATGAATAACACCTTTTACCACCTTTCAGCCAAATGGTGCTAGTACTGAGGACACAAATGGCTGAAAGTGTCATGACCAGAGAAATCAACTTCATAATGAAAGACAACGAAAAAATTATTAAACACTGTAGCATAATGTACACTAGATTTATTTGTGTGTGTCTGTCTACAAGACATAGATAAAAATAAATGTTTCTAGCATTTTGAGGTGTCCTTAAGATGAAATTTAATAGATGTGTTGTGTTTGGCTTGGGTTTGGGGGTTTTTCATTTGGTTTAGGGTGTGTGCGTGCACATGTGCATTTTAATATTGCAGAAGGATACCATAGGACAGTCTTCTTGAGAAATTTCCCTTCTCCCCCAAAATGCAACACAGCACAGCTTCTACCTCTTCTACAATTCTCACTTATAAGAAATATAGCCTTAACGTCATTCCACCCACCCTAATAAGAGTGTAACTGCCCATGGGATAAAAATGTTATTCCTGTTATGGAATTCTGCCCAGTAATTTCATGTCCTAACTGATTCTCCAATTTAAGTGGTATACTGATAACTGATGTTAGCATGTAAACTTTAATTTTAATTGATCACCATGTAAGTTCTCCAATATCTATGACAATTTAGGAAAAACAACCAAAACAATACCCTGTAATCTACACAGTTAGTCTGCATGAAACCAAACAGTTGCTCCCTATCTTTCATTAACCAGTATATGGCTCCTTTATTTTCCAAAGAAGGCAAGTAACCTAAGAAAGGTAAAACCAAAACTATGGGTATCAACGAAGATAAATACTAAGCAAATGCATCTTTAAACATGCAAATAAAAATATTGTTTCTCTGACCTTTTGCAAAAGACAGTGAATATTTTTATTCTAGTTTTAAAAAATTCAAATGAAGTTCAGATGACAGACATCTTTTAGAGAAAAAAAAAAGTCCACAACTCCAAGGAAAGTCCTGGCTTTTATTTAATATTCTGAAATACATTTGCTGTACTGCAAGATACCAGCTGATACATTTTCCATAGCATAATTAATTCAGAGACATCTGCTTGCTAGCGGACCAAGAATGAATTTGGGGTTATAAAGCCTGGATTATAATTCTCAGTCAGGAACTGATTTGTGGTGAGCTTTGAGAACCTTGATCTGTCCCCACTTCACCATTATAAAATGTGAAGACATTTTTTCATATTGTCTATTTTCTTTAAATAAAACACAAGTTTTTTTATATATCAGTGAACTGCACTGTGAAAACTGCAGTTCCAATTAATAGCGAACTCCTGAGTATAGTGACAATTTCAGAAAAACTTTATGGTTATGTTCTCTCAGTCAGAGAGCCCAGCTGCCTTCTGGAGAAACAGGACTGAACAGATTCATGTAGGTACTGCAGATGCCAAATAATAACAAAAAGACTAATCCTGAATATTGCAGCTGCTGATAATGCTCATTGCCTAACAATGCAGAAAGTATTACACTCACTATTGCCTACAGCATGCACTGCTACAGAGGAAAAAAAAAAAAAAAAAAAAAAAAAAAAAAAAAAAAAAAAAAAAAAAAAAAAAAAAAAGCAGTGATATGTTTTCTGGGAGAATCCAAGATGATAGTCTGAAGAGGAAAATTCAGCTCAGTGCATATAGCCTGAGGTTATGAAAAAAGTGTCTGCTACTATGCAGTAGGCCCCCATAACTGTGCAGCTGAAGCAATAATACCCCAACAAAATGCCATCACAATGTACAGCGTTTAAAAACTGTGCCAGTTTCCACGCATGTTGGTTTATTCCACAAGCTGGCTTATGCACTTTGTTAGTCTAAATGTTCCAAAATGATTTAAAGAAATCATATCCACTACATTTTAAAGACAAGAGACCATATTGAATCCTAGGGAACTCTATTAATTTTATTTTTTTTGTGTATCAGGAAAAAAAAAAGATTTGTAGTCTCCTTTTTCAAAAGGAGGGAGAGTTCTTAAACAATACTGAGGGTCGGGAATGTGATGTCAGTTGGTGCAACACATCAACAAGTTTTATAAAATTCAGGTTCCCAGCCCAAAGGTGTTGGAATCACCTATGATATAAGACTATGAGAGAGAATTAAAAACAGTTTCTTAGTCTATGGTGCTTTCATATTCTGTGTCATTTTTTTTCCTGGCTTTGATTGTTCTCCTTCAATGATGGATGTTTTCCTGTTTTCCCTCTCAGCATGCATGAGAGAAAGACAAAACTTAACATATCCATCACCAGAACAAGAACACAGCAGAGTCCATCTGGTACCATAGATCTGGTACCATAGATCGCAAACTCCCCTTCCCCCAGCAAGATTCTTAGCTCTTCCACTCGCTCTTCATCATGAAGTTGAATGTTTGAGGGCTGTTTGTTTGTTTGTTTGTTTTGTTAGGTGACTGTAGGGATAGCAAGAATATGGTGGTTGTGATATGGACATATTCCGAGACTAGTCTGAAATATTCTTACCCAGGGTCAAATGTTTTCCCCATCAGCAGTGAAATCATTCAACGCTTTGGCATTTTTCTAGCAGCCTATCCTTCCCTTTGCCACCCAACATGCATGCACAGTCCCGTCTTCCCGGCTGCTCACAGCGCTGAAGCAATCACAAATGCCTCAGGCTAAGCAAATATACAGAGGTAAACACTTTAGTTCTGGGCATCATCCCAGAGAGGACACACATAATTTCCAAGCTCCTCAACATTTTTTTTTCTTGTGTTCAGTACTAACAAAATTAAGGAAGGAGAAGAGTTTAATGCAGGAGTAGGATCCCTGTCAAGAATTTCATTACAACACCTAGTTCATCATAAGCTGTTAGCAAAAGCAAATGTCTTCTATCCTCTTCTGTGCACTAGGCTTAAATGATAAAGCAGGAAACAGATCCCAAAATTACTCGGCGCTGTGCCCACAGTGAACTTCCTTTCACAGTCCCCTTGCCCTCCTCCAGTATCTCCAATCCACAGAACCTGTACTTATTTTCTACTAGCATATTACATTCTCACTAAGTAGAGCATGTAGTACTCGATTCTGCATTCACCACACTGGTGTCCTACATGTTCACCTCAGGCAGCACAGAAGGAATACCTGGATCTGATTTTGCTTCTGTATTTCAAGTCTGCTTGAGATCCCAATTTCATGTAAAAACACAACATAAAAGAGAGCAAGACGTTTGATGGCTGGTGCTAGGGGTGATCTAGAGTTTTGGTACTCAAGTTCTGGGACAATTTATGCGGAAAAGTATGCAGAGGCACAGGCACATTGTCCTGAGAAAAATTTATTAAAATGCAATGCTAATTTCAGAATCGGATATTGGTTTTCATTATCTTTGACAATTCACCAAAAAGCACAATTTAGATGGTAATTTATAACTTAACTGTATGAAACAGTAATACATCCAGAACTAACTGCAGTGAACTGACCAATAAACAGGAAACTCCTACTAGAAATGCCTTTAGGAATATTCAAGAACTTGAATGGTGAAGCAGAAGATTTTGCTTACTAGGACAGGATGGTAGGATCCACGTCCTGTGTACAAGCGTACGGTTTCACTGTTTCTGATCATATGTAATTATATAAGAAGAAGAAGGCATTTTATTTAGAACATCTGCATCAGAGCAAGCCCCTAAAGTTTTCCTAAAACAACTGCAGGAAATAAATAGCACAAACAAGGAAAGAGCAAAGACACACCTTACTTGATATGGAAATCCTGATGTAAAGACTGGTATTCCCTTCAGAAATACAAACAATACTGCTGGAAAAGTTGCCACATTCCAGTGTTCTCATCCTCCTTCAAAGGTAAGAGAACTTGAAACAATGCAACAAAGAGAAACTGCACCGCAGATAAATCTGTGAGATAATCACACTTTGTCTAAGAAAAGACTTAAATTCTACCACAAACTAAATACATATGTCTGGTGCCCATGCTGCGTTTGTTAGTGCTTTTATCCACCACACAACTTATTCTCTCACTTTTTACCCCAAGGTCTGAATTTTTTCAAAACAAATTAATTTGGCTCTCGCATTACATTGTGCTGAAGGCAGTATTGATACACAGAGATTGTAAAGGAAAATTAGACCACACAGAAGGGCATACTAGATTAGCCCATATAAAAACAATGTTAAAATGGGATTTAAATAGTATAACATTAAAGTAATACGGTTAAAAATATATTACATTTTGATAAAAAATTGTAGTATTTTAAGATCATTATCACAGACGAGATGAAACTGAACAAAAATGTGTAAACAACAGGAAACGTGAAAGCACATTTAAACCCCCAGACCACTTCAAATTTCTATTTACTTACACTGTGTGTGTACTAAATGAGCATATAAATACTAGCAGTAGCTCCAGAAGAGATGCAGCTGCATTTTAAGAACGTTTCAGGTTTCTTTTATTTTTCCATTGTTTTTCATACTTTGATTTTCTCAATAAGAAGAGTTCATGGTGAAGCCACTGCTTTAACAAGGATGAGGCATATATTATACACAACTTACTTTTAGAGGGTCTGTCAGGTATTTGGAGGTTGTAGTTTTTTGTAATTTAGACAACAAGCTGCAGGGCTACATTTCATAGTTTCCTTACAACCTTCTCCCAAGGAAGCATTCTTATTCTCTCATCCAGAAATATGATTAGCTATAAAAATCCTTATCCCCCTTCTCCTTTCTCAGTGGCAGAAAATAAACTAAAACCAGTTTATCTACTACTGTTAGCCTCCACTGCCAATCAAAATAAAGTCAAAGGATTACAAAAATGAAAATATGTCTTTTACTTTTGTTTGTATCCACACATTTCTATGCAAAGAGTTATCTTCAGATGGTTCCTCTAGTGACAAAACAAAGATCTGAGTCACAATCTTAACTGTGTTCCATCTGGAGAACTTGGTTTTTGAGAGATCAAATAAACCTCCCAGGTTACCCAAAATTAGGCCCCAAATACATAAAAACGTTCCTCTTGATAAAACTTTAACCTATGTTGCAGTCCCTCCTCATTCCCAAAAAATCCTCTTAAGGTCACTGTTCAGATGCAGTAACATTTGGAAGAAGATTTTCTCTACCAACTTCCAGAAAGAGATCCTTTACAGTTTTGTGTGCTACTACCAGGAATAACTAGGAAAAAAAATAGGAAGGGTTTCTCTATTTCCTTGTTGGAACATGTTCTTCCCCAGAAGAGCTATGGGTCTTATAGTTCATCACTAAAGCCTCAGAGTAGGGAGAGCAAAGAGACAATTAGGCAGTTAATATGGTTTGAGATGGAGAGCTGGGGAGTTCTGGAGGCAGAGACCAAAGAGTAGGGAAAATAAAGACGAGCATCCTATTTTTACTTTATTTTGCACATCTTCTTATGGCAGGCTGGTGATATATCTCAGAAATGTAGAATGGAGTTTATTGACACAAAACACGAAGCAGGACCTATCTTCCTCTGACTCAGTAATTCCTTGTCCTCCTATCCACTGAATGGCAGTTCAGAAAAATACTAACAATGAAAGACAGCAATAAACATTTCTTGATACACCAATTTCAGGTATACAGGCTGCCTTCCTTTTTTACAGAATATAAGGATCATCTGCTTTTATAATGGGTAGTCAAGAAAACACCTCATTTTCCTATAGAGCATTAGTGGGAAAGCGCTGCATAGCCTGTAAATGCAAAAGCAGATCCCACTTGAGAGGCAGAAAATCCAGATTCAATGACTAAAGGAAATCAAAACTAATACTGAAATGGAAGGCATAAGGGCAGTCATTAAGTGGGAGGTTAATAAACTCAGCACCAAGAATCTTGTTCTTGTTTACACATTCTTACGTGCTTAAAACTGCAACAAGAGATAGTGCTATTTGCTGTTTCCTGACAACAGACCAATTCATGCCCCATTTTTGCATGTCTTGAAACATCTGTAAATCAGAAGAGTCATTACAGACAACTATAAAGGGTGGGTAGGCTATGTGCGCTATGGTTTCCTTGTTTTTTGTTTTCTGGGTTTTTTTAAATAGAGTAGAATTTACTGCAATTTCTAACAGACTATATAGTACAAGGATTTAAGAAACCTATTGCTTTTTCGGGTTCAGAGCTTTGCTTGCAGTTTGTAAATTAAAATCGGTTTTCTCAAAAAAGCTGAAATTAATAAGGGGAAGCTAAAATAGAAAGTTACAGTTATCACAATATTTTCTCTATATCCTATTGAGTGACATCTTTGGAAATGTCAAAGTCTTTTGACAAAAAATATGACAAAATTAACAAGTTCATTTTCAAGGCTCATCTGTACAATGAGCCTCATCTGTACCTCGTCTGTACAATGGGGTATGAAGTCAATAAAAGCAGTTAGTGCTACTCAAGAGCACCTCAGTTCTGACTCCGCAAAGTGCATAATGGAAATCTTGTAGGGAAACCTGTATAAAGCCCTAAGTTAGATGCTCACCTAGTACCGCTAACTGTGTATGCTATATACTGCATCGGAATACAGTTTATTTCTTTGGGCATTTTCTCCCATTCTGCCTTACCCTTTGTTTTCCATCAAACAGATTACGTCAGAGCTTTTCCAGTGCTCTTTTACTTGCCCCTGTGTATCAGTAATTCAAAGAAAGGAAAAGATGGAAAAAGTCAGAAAAATAACACAAGTCTGCAACCCCTCTCTTAGGAAGTACTCCACAAAAATTGCCTCAGAAGAAACATCACCTTCATTTGCAACAGCATAACCCAGGGGAGTAGGTTTTATTTTCTTTCAATTTTTTTTTTTTTTACAGACATTCTACGTGTGATCCACCTCCTTAGAGAAAAAAGATTGTTTAAGAGTGCCGGAGATGTCCCCTTGATGGCAAAGGAACAGAGAAAGTTGGAGAGCAGCAACTGTGGTAAAAATTTCATTCAGGTCACTATTAGCATTCCCGCTGGTCTCCACAAAACACTAAACAAACAAGACTGGAATTCATTCAACTCCAGTTTCAGCCTTTGAATACCTACAATTACTCCCAAAGGACTAATGAGGAAGCCAGTACTCCACCTCATAAGAAATATTGACAATAAGAAAGCAAGAAACTTGGTAGTGGGTATCAGATGAAGCTCACCCCTAAAATACTGGGTGAGGTAGTAACAGAAGTGGATTTTTAATGAATCCAACATTTCCAATAATTTCATCCTACAGCAGAAGAGCATTCATTTGCTTTGCCTTTTATCCAAGATAGTCCTATTTTTAAATCATCTGTATCACAAAATGGTTCTGTTAATATATTACAAAATGCAATAAGGTTCTCTGAAACAAGCTGGATATGAGACTATTAGCAAGGGAGAACTATGTGTCATGTAAGAACAGCTCTGGATGGATTTTGACAAGTTGTTCGGTTCAGACAAGTTACATCATTTCGGTTGCTTCTCTACTCCCCAAAATGGGTCTCAGACAAGACAGATTTACATAAAAATGTGGGTAAATTCTTGTTTGCAACACAATAATTCTACTTGCTCATCAAGAAAACTGACCACCATGCAAAATTTTTTATGTTTACTGAAATACTGGATGTTCTTCCCCTTCCACAGAAGAACTAATACTTATGCTCAAAGACACATTTCACTCTTGATTCTTTTTCGAAATTCATTGTAGGTATTGTTCTATTTGAACTTCAGACATATAGTAAAAGCAGGAAATCAGCATCTCTGAAGTCAAATGCATCATTGCTCCCAATAAACCACCTCCCAAAGAGAATTACTATAGTAAAAACTTGACTCATTGCCTACACTTGAAGGTTTTTTAGAGTTTTATTGCACTCTTTTAATGATCTAATTTTACAATGTAATTCTTCATTACTTATCTTGGATCATCCGCTTAATTTCTCCTTTCAAAGAACAACAAAAACAAAGGTAAGTTGTTTCCTGAAATTCTCAAACATTTTTCTGAATAGCAAGGTTAGTCAAATTAGACTTCAAATAGCATGGCAACTCTTCTGAAATTCTTTTTAAATATATCATCTGCCACATTTTGGAAGGCAAAGAGTTTTCTCTAACAGGCATGCAAAAACTAATTTCAAACATTAGTACCTCATCCTGCAGATGATAAGTTTTGAGTTCCCTCTTGGCTCTTCATGAAAAGAAATGCCATAACTTAGTTCTGCAAAACAGCTCAAAGAACCACTTCTATGTCATAGATTTTTAAACTGAACCAAATTGAGGAATGTATTTAAAATACAACAGAAACTTGCAACTCAGCGAAAATCATCCCTTAAGCCCATCCAGCATTTACTCTTACTAAACCATTTACTTTTCCTAAACTCTCACTAAAGTCCTAAGAAAACCTGGTCACTTTCAACTACAAAAGGAGACACTATTTACAATTATTTCTATGTATGTCAGCATCCCTTTTTGTTGCACTGTTTTTCCATTTCCTGGACCCTAAGTTTTAATACTAAGCAGCAGGTAAGCAAAAGAAAGCCGAAGTAAAGCCATCATCACATCAATGCGAAACACAAGAGACAACCGTTTAATTGTACTTTATGATGTGTGCTTGGATAGGTAATGTGCACTGAAATAGAGAAAGAAATCTGTAGGAACTATTTCCAACATCATCTCCCATCACCCTTAAAATTCAAGTATTCTAACACACATACACATATGTATGTATATAAAATAGAGAGCTAGAATAGAATTACTTATGATAACGACCCAAACCATTAAAAGTCTGAAAATATTTTATCATAAAACAGTGGGGAAAAAAATCAGTCACTAAAAAATTGTCTTAAGTCTTTCTTCCCTAGCATCACATATAATTAGCTGAGAATTTACACCAAGAATCATGATTCATTTAAAAAATAAAAGGTTACAGTATACATTCAAATAAAAAACAACAGCAAAAGTCCCACACTAAGATTTTAGAGAACCTTATTTTTCTAAAATCCAGACATGAACACACTGCATTGTTACTTCAGTTTCTACCATAGAAGGTGTCTCCAGAGACACTGCTTCATCCTTGCCTAGGATGCTACCAGGATACTGCAGTTCAGACTCTCAGATGCATTTAGAGTCAAGGAAAAAAATCACCCCACAGGACAGTTACCTTCTGTTCCTGGACTGGGCAAATTGAAGTCCCTTCCTTGTGCAGAACTGAATACTATGGATCCTACAACTAATACTGCCATTAATAAACAGCACATCTTCAGAGAAGAGTGGAAAAATATGAAAGCAGCAGCCATGACTCAGAACAATCTGGAAACTGAAGATAAGATGGAAGGCCAACAGAAACAACAATAACCAAAAAAAGGGACAATGTTGAAGGTTTTAATCAGAACAGATAACAATTTCTGTAAATTGCAAGAAGAAAATGTTGCAAAAAGGGCTACAATCTCTGTGCAAAGCACAAAAAATACCTCCTCAAAAAAAACAAAATTAAGCCCACAGAAACGATAAAGTAATAGTAATCAGCTCATAGGATTAATCACATCACCATCAAGATGTTTAAAGTAATCCATTCACAGTGTACCAGTCACAAATCACAATTTATTGAGATCTGATTACAAAAAACATTTGTGCCACCAAACCCATGAAAAAGCAATGGCCTAATGACAAGGACCACTGTGTGCTCTGTGTTTGATCTACATAATTTTCCCAGTTAGTAGTCCTCAGACTGTAAACGCGGTGCAAAAATGCTCTTCTGAACACAAGGAAAAATATCAGCAATGACTCTTTTGCACTCTCTTATACAAAACACCTGATCACTAGTTTCAGCTCTTTCTGCTGCTAGATACACGAGGATGGGACTGACTCTTCACCTCTGATGTGCCTGAAATGCATTGCTCACATTCAGATGCTATTTAGAATAAACCTTGTTGTACTTCAGGAATCTTCATTTTAAAGCAGTTGCAACTCTTGGTATATTATTTAGAAGCTGTAAAAGAGGCTGCTCTTTTCCTGACAGGAACACAAGCTTTTCAAACTGGATTTTGAAAAAGCTAAACTCTCCAGCAAAATGGCTGGAAATAGCAGTTGCTTATTAGTTTAAAACTTTTTCTAAACACTGGTCACAGTCATCAATAGTCCACCATTTCACCAGCAGAAGGGTACTTGAAGCAAACAAAACTTACTCCTTACTGAAAACTAAAACTGAAAAAAAGAAAAAAAATAAGGAAAACATTTAGCAAAAAGTACTGAAGCTTGTCTCCTCCTAAACATATGAAGGACAATTAGGGACAGTTGGGTATCTAGAAATGCTCAGAACGCATGTCCAGATGCTACCAGTGTCCCCCTTCTCCTCCTCTGTGCCAGACTTCCCATGGGTTGAGTGAGGTCTGAGGCACAAAAGGGTTAGAGGGAAGAAGAGAATCCGAAGCCAGAAACAAGTTTAAACTGACCCAGCTGTAATAACAAAGGCACACAAGCTCAATCATTTTTTATTCTATAAAAACCACTGGTTTAAAGAGGTTTACAATTTCTTCATGCAGATTATATGAACAGAATTTCTTGCTTTCACTCCTTTCTTTTTTTCATACAACAATATGAAAGGTTTTTAAAAGCAATGGGAAAAGGTGCATAAAGGTGAATACTGCTAAATTACAAAAACACACAGTTGAATCCACACGGAAAACATTAAAAAGTTTACTTAAACATGCTTTGTAAAACAATTAGCATTTTATCTCATGGGACCCAGAGGAATGTAATTGCTGAAGGCATAATTGTCTAAAAGCACCAGTATTCTTTATGTTTTCAAAATATTTTGTATGTTTTGGGGGTTTTTTTAAGGGGTAAGGATGTTCTTCTTTCAGAATGAAGTTGGAAACAACTTCTTATCTCAGCAGCCACTTTTCTAAGCCACCATTTCCCCTTCCACCTCCACTACCTTTCCACAACAGTTGAGAAAAATATGCAACATGTGCTTTTCACAAATAGGGCAGTTGTCAAAGTCAATCGATATTTTAATGTGCTGGAGGCTTTTACACATTAAGGCCAGGAATAGACACCAGGGTGAGCAACATGACATGCAGGCAATTCCCTCATGTCGAAATAGGCAAAGCAGCTGAAGCTGAAGACATTTTATCTAATGTAAACACATTTTGCAAAGCCTGGTCCTTCATATCCATCTGTGCCAAATATACTTGAGAGGTGAAACATGAAGTATAAGCAATTATTGCAACATCCCCCACTAACTGTGAAAGCAGTTGTGTCCTGCTCTTATACATTCAAATACGTGATTGTAAAGCAAGCATTTTCCTACCACGTCATTTGCTCTAAGACACCATTTCCATCTTCTTTCTCAAGTTTTCATCAGTGCTTAAAAAAAAAAAAAAAGAAAGAAAAAAAACCCTTTCAAGGCCCCAGGCCCACTTTCTCTTCTTCTGAAACCTAATGCCAATTTTACCTGTAACCTGCCTTTTAAACCAGTCACTGCTGCCAATTTATCATCAGGCCTTCCTCCCACTCCCTCTCTCTTCAGAGAAGCTGCACGTCAGCATTTGCAAATCCCTTCACTGTCCTCCTATCCCTCCCTACTCTAATTTGCTGATGCCTTAAAAAAAAAAAAAATAGTAAGAGCACAGTTGTTTACAACACAAGACAGTTGTGTTTCACTGTTTCTGGATACTCCCTTCAATTCATCATCCATTGTTTTGTTTTAAGGTGTAAACATTTTGCTTTGTTTCAGGTTTCCTCAATAGTTAACAGAACAGTTCTCATTACAACTCTTCATTATTAAACATCTCCCTTTTGTCCTCTACTTGAGGGCAAAAATGTGACAGTCATATGATAATTTCAAAATAAAATATTCAATAATAAAATATCCTTCATAAAAATCTACATATAATAATGAGCATACCCATGCAGAAAATAGTTTCCATGGATATATTTCAAAGAAGTTGAGTGCAAGGTGAGCAATCCAATATGTGTAAGTGACCCAGCATAAGGGATATACATCAGAAGGGAAAACACAGCAAAATTACTGACCTCAGTTACCATCACAAGTGTGAAACCCAGAAAATACTGGAGAAGAAATGCAATCCATTAGATTTGTTTGTGTTAAAAGATATTATCTTCAAAGAGACACAGTTGTTTAAGATAAAAAGGTTCGCTTTTCATAAAGCAGAACACCATAAATACATTGCTGGATTGTGGATGAAAAGTTGTATCAACTAAATAAAAATTAATTTGCACATGGCAAGAAAACACAAAAATAAAATTATTAGAATAAAATTAAGTATCATGGCTTTTCACACTTGCCAGAGCCTATCTTCTTACATTAAAATTCCTAGTAAATTAGTCCAAATCCTTAAAAATGAAAAGCATCAACAAGAGATAAATTCTTCATATAAAGACCATAAATCTTTTTTCAATATAAGTCAAAAATCCCTTTAAGCAAGAAACAAGTCTTATTATTTCCTATTTATGCAACTTTTATTATACCACAATGATTAAAGAAACTCTCAACATCAGTGAAGTGGTTTCATATTAATTAAGTACCCATTAAAGAGAAACTTCTTCACCCATATCTCAATGAAAAGCATTCTAAAACATCAAAAAAGTATCACAAAGAAAATCAACTCTGTATTCAGTGCTAAGTATTTCAGTCCTTTCATTGATTTCAATAAGCTCAGTAAAATATTCTATTTAATGTAGCTGATTTATATTAGGAAAATAGCCAGTCATCCTATGGAACTGGAAACACAGTGATTAGTACAGTAGCCATGTACAATTAGAAATGACCAGTTATAATTCACAAATAAGCAATACCTCAGATAGGATGACCTCCTGTAAAGCATAAACAATTAACTATTGTAGTTCAATAAACTAATAAATTATGTGTCTGGACGGGTCACAGAAGATCACCCTCAACAGAAGCTGAGGAGTACAGAGAGGATGAAACTTGTCTGCTGTGAAAGGAATGGCACCAGGCGAGATTGGACAAATGGCAGCTGCTCTGGATGCTCAGGTGTCCAGTTTTAACACCCAAGCAAGGCCAGGCATATCCAAAAGGACATGCCGGGAAGGCCACACAACACAACTCCTCTGAGTATCTTAAAGCAAAGAAACAAAACAATATTACAAGTCTTTATGATTTATAAGACTCTATTCAGGAAATAATTTTTTATATAAAAATATGGTCTGATATCTCTGCACAATACCACACTTTTTTTGCTAAAGCAGAAACATAGGAATTAGATCTCTCTTCTTAAGAACTAAGTAACCAATGTAAAAGTCTTCCTGGCTCGCCACTCATCTTCACTAGAATCCCTCTTATAACTGTTCCTATAATGCTTTTTTTCCTGTATAAAACAATGTCTAGTCACTTACTGTATATGTGTTAAATATTCAAAACGTATCTACACAAAACCTAACACTGAGAGCTTAAAAAAAAAAAACAAACAAAAATATTAAAATAAAATAAATCATTTTAACTTATTAAAATAAGTGTCTGTCTCTGTCATTAAGCAATTAAAAAATAAAGTTACATATTTATTAGAAGAGTGTGTATGAGAACACAGCTCAACATTTCCAGTTTCAATGCAATTTTTCTTTTTTAGACAGGAACTTCATGACTTACTATGTTTGAGCTTTTAAGCTAAGATAGAGCTGCAAAAATTCCCTGTGTATCTTCTAAGACAGTGTAACTATCTAGCATGAAAAGTCACAGATGGTTTGCTACTGTAAGTGTACAGCAGATGAAAACAAATGCCACATCAGGACAGTTTCTCTGTACAGTAACACAGCAGAGTTTTCAGTGTGATGGCTGCTTTAAAGGTTACAAAGAAGGTATTACTCAGTTATCTCTAACTTGCATTTCCTATGCATTGAACTTACCCAGCTTCAATAAAAAAAAGTGTTCTGCTCATCACTTATGCATCAGAAGCATTTTTCTCTATAAAGCTGGCATTCTGTCAGCTTAGAGATTGCCTGCTAAACTGCCCATCTTGGTTTGCATTATGAAAAACAGGAACAGGCATGCTTTTACGAGGCACACAGCCAAAAATGAGTAATACCTAACAATTTATACAATTACAGAAAACACAACCTTGCTGAGATGCATATAATAAGAAAACTAAATTCATTTCTATTTCCATTTTTAAAAATCTCTCACCAGAAATAGCTACATACCTACAGTATTTGATTTCATGAAACTAGGTCAGCATCCATTTATTTCTAATACTAAGAGCATTCCATTACGAACTCAAGGTAAATACATTGTACTCTCAATTACTTACATGTAGGCATTTTTAAAAAAAAAATGCCAAAACAAACTGATAGTGGGAGCAAAAAGAAGTAAAGGTTGCTTAGCATTTATTATCACTGTGCAATCAATGCTTCTCCCCACTGAGAAGCTTTTTTTAAAAAACAAGGCTTCACTATTTTCCCTTAACATTTAACACTAAACGCTGAATATTTACTTAATACTTATAAAATGCAGAGCACTAACTGCAGCGTTATCAATCTCTAATATATTCCTCATTAAGTACCCATAACAGCATCAACCTGTTAATACTACTACTTGCCAGTCAAAACAAACAGAAATTCCAGTTCTTCTAACCAGGGACTTGAGAAATGCAGAGCTGTAAAATAATACAAGCATCTTCAGAATACACATTTCAGTCTGCAATACCATATCACATCAACATAGCAAAACCCAGTTTCTAGAAACCTGTGCCCCTGTGGTGTGAGTAATACAAGAGAAGAAACTAGCCCTAAAAAAAGTCCATTTCCAAAGTCCACATAGAGTTCGTGGGAAAGACAATCACACAATCACTCCATATCATTTGCATTTCCAGCAATATGGGTATAACAGCTCACTGACATTCATATCCTGATTTCCCATAATAACAAAAGTACATTTTCTTTTTTAAGGATCAACGGGTTTTTTTCCCAATTCTGTACTTCAGCAAAACACATAGGATCTGCCACCTATTATGATGGCAGAAATTTAATCTCAGACAACATAGGTTTAACTTCAGACCAAATCTTCTTGAAGATAGGGAACTAATATTTATTTATAGTTGAAATTGGTCATGATCTTAATGGGCTTTGCATCAGTATTATCTAGAGTTATTTTTCTAGACTCACGCAAAGAAATTATTCCAACATGACTGTCTTCGTTATTTCACAATATCTGCTTTTTCCCAGCATCATGCTTCTCCTTTTTTATTATTTATTTATTTATAATGAGACTAGAGCTTATAAAACCATCATTGCTTGTTTTATTTTTCTCCAGCTTCATATGTTGAACAGATAGGAACTGCTTTAGAAACCTAACTCCTCAGTCATAAGATTTCCATCATCTTGAATCCCCTGCTTCTCCAACATTTTGTACTTCTAAAACATTACAGCAGACTATAGACAAATATGGCTCACCTTGTGTTCACATCTACTGACATCACTGCAGTTCAACTATCATACATCCCCATGTCTACACACACAGATGCACACAATGGACAAGAGGATACTCTTCTGAGCACACATACAGTACTTTCTATTCCCTTAGTCTAGAAGAAAGCAAGCCCTTATATACAGGGAAATATGATCCAGTCTGTTCAAGCTGCTCGAAAATTCACTGTAAACATAGAATTTACCACTTTAGACTTCGCATTGAAAAGTAAAGATAAAAATCAAAGGACAAAGATGATACTGGTTTCACTGTTTCTTATCTTCAAAGTTCTTTATCAAAGTCCATGTTTTTATGATAATCATCTTTACAGCATTATTCCCCTTGAGTCAACTGGTTTACTGCCATGAAGCTATTGCTTAATTAGCTGAAAACACACAAGCTACAAGTCCATGTAATTGGACTCTACTATCTTACCCCTCCTTATAAGAGTAAACACCTCCTCTCTTCCAAACAGACATTTCAATAAAATATAGAGGTAAGTAGGAAATACATTGCGTATGGATGAGGAAGAAGCAAGTACAACTCAAAAGATGCATGTGCAGATCATCAACCACATGATGTTGAAGCTGAAAAGCAAGAAGCAAGGATGAAGAAGCAATTATGACAAGGTAGTAATAAACCATTTTCATTTGTCTCATGATTTCCAGATGACAAATTTGGGAAAGTGTCAAAGCATTAAGGATGTACTGACAATACCCTGTATTAGGCCTAAGTGTATTCAGCTGTATAGTCTCTCCTGACTGAAGTCAGTGTCAGAGTATCCAAAATAACAATGGAATGGGCTGCTCATTCCACACAGATAAGAAGGTTAAAAATCACCATCTCCAAAATCTTTTTTGTACTTTAAAAAATATTATGTAATAGTTAACACATGTCAATAAAAAAAAACCATGATGAGAATTACAAAAACTAAGTTAATCAGCCAATTATTTAATATAGATATTAATCTTTTCATGTTTTGCATTCTAGGAAGACGTTACTCATCAAAAATGTATGCAAACATATCACCACAGGAAAGAAAAAAAAAGAAGAGTAAAAATACCACCAAATGGATATGTTCGAAAAAACTTTCACATACTTAAAAAGAACATAGGAGAGTTACAAGCACAAGCTTAGCTTTTATATTTAGAATAGCGAGACCAGCAACTCACGGGAATGCACAAAGTTTGACACAAACCATGCTGAGATGCAATGCCTGGTAGGGTCACAGTTCAAGCAGGGACAGCAGAGCACATGCCAACACCTGAACTACTGCCAGTACTGAAATACCAGTTATGATAAATACCTCATCCACTTTTGACCAGAATAGAACTTAGCAACTAAACTGGTTTTAGAAGTTTAAGGAAAAATTATCACCTGTTTTAAAAAAGGCAATATTTTAAAACCATCTAACCCAAATTAGTATTTGAACTTTCTGATTAGATTTTACCTCTTAATTGGTAGGTACCTCTGGTCTTCTAGTTCTTCTTTCAAATTTCCCAGTATTCATAAGTACAAAGGTTTTTAGAGGTCTTGATAGTTCCAGCAAAGATCCAGTCTCCAAAAAAGTCAATGCTGGCCTGGCATCAGAGCCAATTCAATGAATTTCTCTAAAAGCCCAGAGCACTAGAAGGTACACAGCTAACACACCAAATGGTTATACTTACAGATAGTTTGGGTCCAGCAGAATAACAGCAAAGGCATTTGCACATCACTGAACTAAGTTAATAGATTTGTGTTGCATTCAGCAGCACTCTAATCAGAAGAGGGTGCATACATGTACAAAACAAAACAAAGAAACCCAGAACTAACAAGAAGAAATCAGAGGGAAAGATTAAATGTGAGATATGCCTTGTTTTTGTTAAAATGCAAGAGAAAAATTCAAGTACAGTTAACTGACACTATTATACCTGTATATACAAGATACTGTCTCTCTTGTAGGGTCCTCAGCATCACAAGCTGCAAGAACATTTGGGGGGAAAAGGAAGAAAAGGAAACTTTCCAGGTAAGCAGAGAGGCCCTTGACTTAGACAGTAACTAGAGCCTGGCACTCATTTACTTCATCATTTCCTCCAAATTAAGAATGAAGTATTAAAAGCTTTATGCAGCATATCCTTTGATATAGTTGGTAAGACAGTGAGTAGAGAAGTGCTGTGCCTACTGTCATATAAACTCATACTTACAAGGAGCATAAGGCAGATTTTTGCATTACTGCCATTTCACATGGGTGAAACCAACCAGCTTCCAAGAACTAAAGGATTACTCTTTAAAGGGTAAATCAGTAGCATAAATGTGATTTGTCAGATATTGAGAGGTGAACAAGGGTGAGTCCTGTTCCCATTTTATCAGAAAAAAAATAAACAACATAACAAAACATACACTAAGTCATCCTACCTGGACTGTCTCACAATAGCAGCTAGGAGGTCATGGCCAAGTGTCAGCTGATCAAATACAGTTGAAAGATCAACTGTGTGATGGACCCAATGGTTCTGCAGCAAGTCAGTGGCCACAGAAAGGAAATCATGACTTTCTGTTTAAGTTCCAGTTCTGGTTTGTAGAAGTGCTACACAGAAGTAGGTGAAGTGTCCAGAACAGATATTACTAGAATTCAGATATAGCTATAAAAACTTCAATTCAAAGAAAAAAAAAAAGCAATGCAGAATAATTTACTGGATTTATGAACCTTCTCTTCCTGCACAAACAAGCTGCTAATAATATTAGAACTATCTGGTTGCAATATTATTTGGGGAAAAAAAATCCTGCTGTGTGTTTAATGGTGGTCAATAAACACCATTTTTGCACTTTGGAGTAAAAATATAAATAATATAATAAAATCTACATGCCCAACTTTTTCTCTGTAACAATAAATATGTTTCTTATTCCTAAAAATGTAAGCCCACACGTTAGGCAAACCAGAGATTTAAATCCTTAACAGTTGCATCACCACATACAAAGATCACAGATCATGATGTTTACTGGGCAAACGTAGATAGGCATCATGCTATTTTCCATTGTTTGAATTCGAGGCTTTTGGATTCATAAGTCTCAGTGGTATTGCTGCTATGGCTAATTCATCATGTCAAGTAGTTCGTTCTCATTATTTGTTTCAGGAAAGTTCCCACTATCTTCTTTAAAAGAAGCAAGCTGCAACAAAGTTTGGTTTTGTTCTTTTGTTCGATTGTGGGTTTTTTCTATTCTAGGTGCCAGCTGGCCAGAACTTAGCACAGATGCTGACTATTTTGTTGCTCTTCAGGAGAGATATGTCCCTTCAGACAATAGCCTCGATGTGCAGGCACAGCAATGCACATCTTGATACACACTCCTGTCTCTCTACAAGCTTGGTCCATAATCCAACTCCTCATGATGATAAAGTCTATTCTGTGGGGGGTTGAGAAGAATTTCTATACATGAAGATCTGATATATTTAACCAAATGATTATCTATCTTACTCCTGTACATTAGTGATGGTTTACTGTCTTTTCCAGAATTAACCAGACATAAAGAAACAGGATTCAAACTTGATTTTCAAGACCTTTAGTGCCTTGCATAGGTCAGAGCCTATTTCATCTTTTTTTTCTGGGTACTTGCTCAGAACCATTCCACACTATGCTGCATCACTTCTTTGTACGCTTTGTTCACATATGGAAATACTATTTATCACCATGAAATCATATAATGCTCAAATTCCTACTCTTTTTTTCTTAAATTCATTATGCTTGTCTGCTTTTGAATCCTACTTATGCCAAATGGTTCTCAAAAAATATTTCCTCCTTTTTGTTTCCCCTATCCAAAAATGCACTTCATAACCAATTTTATGAACAGAATTAAATATTTCTTCAGGCACAAAAAAAAACAACCAGAACAAGCGCAAATTTTCAGTGCTTTTTTACAATCAACACCATTTTACCAAGCGAACAAATACAATGAGGTACAAGTCAGCAAAAAAAGTCATCACAGCAATTTACCACTGATTTGAAAAATATTAATAGCCTCAGGCAAATCAGACATTAACTCTTACTGATTTGGAGGGTGATATAGCATTAATAATTCAATAAAAAACACTTTGAGTAATAAAAGCTTAGGGTTATTTATTTAACCAATTAGATCATTTTTGGCAACATACCTGCTTTTGAATAAACCATGCATGTTCTTCAATTAATCATGAGAATTGAAAACTGCAAATCTGCAGTCTCTACCTTCCAGTCAAAGAGATACATCGCTTAAGAAGCCCAAAAGATTGAGAGAGAAAATAAGAATAATTTACATTCTCAGTGGACAAAAGAGAGCTGGCACTAGAAGATGTGCTAATTAGCAAAGCTTGGCTACTGGTGCTTAACGATCTGTTCCTCATGCACCACTTTCCCAATCCACTGAGAGACAGGTACAAATTGCACCTATAAAAAGTTATAATCCATTAGCATGCATAGGAGGTGCATCTTGTTACCACTAATGTTCAACAGTCCCCTCTAATCTATGAGAGTGGCAGAAAGATGCAAATGTTTAACTAGAACACTATATTGAATTACCATGCATGTCATTTATTAACAGCTTTATTTTATTCAGAAACTTCAGTGTGACAAACCATTACCACGCTGGCAGTCAAAGTCAAGGGGGTTTTTTGAATGCTTCAGTTTTGGTCTTTCTCTCTACAGGGAATCAGTACAGGTCTCATGGTCCACATAAATACTTCTGCTAAAAATTCTAAATTCCTTACAATACAGTCCAATTCAAAATCTCTGTTTTGAGTCTCTTCTTCAGCAAGTTAAACAAGTGAAACCCCACAGAGTGCACCCTCAACTGGAGTTACAAGTTGAATGCTCAATTTCCTCTTATTTCTTTAATGAAATGCATTCAGATTGGCTCTGCTTATTCAGACAAAAGCCAAAATTAGACATTACAAATCAAACAATCTGCTTCTCTCTGATAACTGAAATGGCATTATCAAATGGATGAAAGGGAAAAAGAAAAGATGGCCCTCACTTCCACAACTCATAATGAAGTTGTGTTCCCATAATTAAGTCTTTTGATATTTAAACTGGGATTTCATGTAAAAAACCAGAAGACTATGTTTATTTACTTTTTATGTTAGCCATCCCAGCAGTAATGCTTCACATTTTGGAAAACAATCTTTACAATGATTATTTTTAAAGGAAGAATTCGCTTCCATTAAAAAGACCAAGACCTGTCAAACTCACTTTTGAGAGAAATCAATGAATGCTAAAGCAACATAGATCCTATATATAGACCTGAAAATACAACAGTAGACAGAAACCAAACCAAACAACCAAAACAACAAAAACCACCAAAGATATCTACATCCTCTCCCTCCAAATTTTTCCAGAGTAAACTAAAAATTCCACCTCAAAACTATTTAATTTTATTTTAATCCAGTAAGATTCCTAATTCCAGTGCAGAAGATGGAGCGTTAAATTCATTTTTGTCAATACTTCATTTCTCTGTAGTGTTTTGGGATTTGGAGGGATTAGAGTTGTTTTTTTGGTTCTTTTTAAGTAAACATTAAGTGTTTAACACTGTGTCACCTTCTAAACCAGCATTTTTGAGAAGGTATGCCTATACCACATCCATATCTAATCATCTATCCACACATCCCAGTTTTCTGAGGGGAAACATTTGAGCAACTAGCATACTAAAAACACCTAAACTTCTAGGCATTTACTTCTACATGCAGAGGGAAACAGGTTCAGTGAAAGAAATGCTTTCCCAGCTTAATGAACATCTCATTTTTTTAAGTCATCTTCCTATTTAAAATTAATCTCCTTGTTTCATTAACTATCTAATCAGCCCTCATTTTAAAATTCTGGTATTAAGTCAGGCCAGTAACAGTTATGGGTTTTGATTGTTGTTTTGTTTTTTTTTTTTAATCAATCCACTGTGCAAGAGGAGTCAGGAAATGCTTCAAATCTCAAATGTATAAAGAAAGGACTGGACTTGGTACTGTATGAAGTTGCGTAGTAATTCCTAGCATCTCAGAACAAGATACTCATACTTACTCCACACCCAAAGTTTCTCTTCTCTAATACGGATTTTAGAAGATACAGGGTGGAAGTCAGACTTCTGAGAAAGGAGTTTGAAAACAATCATCAACTGATTTGTATCAGTAAACCCACATATTTGCACTTCGACAACCCTGACATGTCAGCAAAGGGCTGAAATGTAGCAAACATTTAACAAGTCACAGCAATAATATTATTATTTTTACTTATTGTTCAGGCATCCAAAAAGTATGTGATATGGTTCCAGTACAAACCCCCTGATCACAACAGATGACAATATCTTTAAACTAAGAGAAAAAGCAAAACACATAAAAAGGTGAAGAGGTGAATAAATAGCACCACAGTGACAATATAATCGTATAGTCGCAAAGCACATGGGTGTTTTAGGGGACACCTTTGGCTTTTCTAAAGTGTTCTCCTCAACTCTCATGAAGAAGACAATGTGGTACTGCTTCCAGAACTGATCTTCAGCATCTGTTCTGCTAAATGATAATGATACATTCTGTCCTACTGTTTCTCGATGCCCAAACTAAGTGTGCGTACCTCCTGAGAATAAATGACTAAAGCTTTCAAGCCACCAACACCATGTGCCAACCAGAAGTTTCCTCCTTTCAATTTCCAAACAACTCACCTCCCTTCCCACTCCTATTTCTTCCCCAGTTGCTCCTCACCACCCAATACTTCCTATTCTGCAGGGATCCTATTACTATATATCATATGCATCTGCAGTGGAACAGGCATACAAGTGTTTTTTCCTCCTCTCCTTTAACCATGTTAATAGAAGGGAAACAGTGAAATATATAATAATAATGATTAATTATAGTAGTACTAATTAATATGGATATGACACTAGATTTGGAGACATTCCTTTTTCTTGTTAGCAGACCAGAAAAAATTATTTCAAACAATCAGTGACTGTCTGTGGAGGAAACAAACCTTCAAGAACAAAATTACTTTTAACTGAAGAAACAATAGCTTTCACCCTAGAATTCTGACAGAATCGGCCTGTGCTGTCAGTGGTGTGACAGCAAAATGTTTTAACAACCAATCTATCAAGACAAACAAAAATACTTGAGTGGGAAAAAAATTGAGTGGAAAACAAAAAACAACACCATCTATCTTAAGCAGGAGGGAAAAAAGTGAAGCAGTCCATGATTAGAAGCAGTCAGGCACTCAGAGAGTTACTTTCTTTCAAGATGGAAGATGCTTAAACACTAGAAGTGGAATAGAAACCTAGGAAGGACACAAGTACAAATAAACCAAAATCATTCAAATGTGCACATGAAGGACATTTAAAGGAAAATTCACTCCTTGCCTTAGAGAAAAGAAGGCAGGAGACTCTCAGTATGGAGTAGAATTTGTATGTATTTTCTATAAAACCTTGCAGTTGTCATATACATAAAGATACTTTTTAAATAGCTATTAGATGCAAATTATATTCTGAATATGAATATTTTTTTTCAGATTTCTACAAAAATTGCATAGTGTAAAACTTCACAACAGTAATTCTGCCTCCAAATTTGTAGTTTTTGTAGCTCTGCGCCAAACTCTTCTCAGCAGTTTACAGCACTTGCACAGTAGCTATAGTGTGTCCTGCATTGCACTCATCATTTAGCATTCCATATATTCACAATACCTTTAACTTTGAAAGGCACCTCAAGAGGCCCCACTTCAATAATCTGCTCAAAGCAGGGACAGCAATGAATTTAGACAAGGCTGCTCCGGGCTTTATCCAACAAGGTCTTGACAGACTCCAAGCATGGAGACCTTGCAGTGTCTCTGGGAAACTGATTTCAGTGCTTACTCATCTTAATAGGAATTTTTCCCCCTCCAAAACTGGAAGCTCCATGCTTCAATTTAGGACTTAACTCTCATTTTTTTACCATGTATGTTTTACTAGGCCTCTTCACACCATCTCTTCTGCGGGCTGAACAAGCACAGCCCTCTCAGTCTCTTCCCTACATTACGTGCTCCAGACCCCTGACTATCCTGCTGGCTGTCCACTGGATTCACTCAAGTTTATCAACATTCTTTTACTAGGAGAGCCAAAATTTGACATAGTATTCCACACATGGAATACTAGTAAGTGTCAAAGAATAGGGAATAATCACTCCACCTGCTGGCTATACTCCCACTGATGGAACGCAGAACATTGTTAGCCTTCAGCACTGTCAGGACGCACAGCTGGTTCACGTTTAGGCTTCTGTCAACCCACTCCCACCAGATCAATTACCTCAAAAAGGAGTCATCTTCATTGCATCATGATTTTTATCCTCACAGTGATATCTATCTACACATGCATCCAGATATTCCCAGACGCAAAACTATCACCCTGAGCTACACTATAAACTTCTTGATGAAAAATATTTCACACACAGGAAAAAAAAAAAAGGCCAGCTAAGAGAACAAAGGACACATTCAATTTAGAAAGAGTTATTTGAATACAAAAGCTAACCAAAACACAAAGATATGGTAAAAACTTTACACAGATCAACAGGCACCCAGAAACTGATTTTTTGACTTTTACAGTACTAGGCCCTTATCGACTAAGAATTGGCAAAACCAGTTATCATATTATCAATTTCTGTGACTGTAGTACTTGGTAGCTCCAATCAGAGGCTGATCTTTCAGTTGCATAAGTATTTTCAAATTTATTTTTAAATAATCATTCACGAGTGTCCCTAAATTTTAAAATTTTTCACAAAACTTCTGGTGAGTTGTGAGTGCATTAATCATTAAGCAGTTCCAATTTCTAACTCTCCACTTGCATTGGACAAGCTTCTGGAGGAGCTTTGTTTTCCCACTTCAACATGCAGCAATTTCATTATTGCAAAGAATGTCAAAGTATGCGGACATCTGAACAAGTTATTAACAATTTAACAAACATACTAACATATTTTGAAGCCTAATGGATCAAAAAAATGTGATGGACTAAATTTTTTCAGGATATCCAAGTAATTTCTTACTTCAATTAATCCAGTATATTTAAATAATCAGCTTAAATCAATAAATAAAATATTTTTCTTCATTTTAGCATCCTACAGTTCACTGGAACATAGCAAGCATGAATTAATCACATAAACAGAATAAAAATTACCCACATGAATGCTGAAATAATTCACCGTGCTTACAATTTGAATTATAATGTTTTTGATAGCAAGTGCATTAGCTACCAGTCTCAAGGCTAAATATTTAAACTTGCAAAGACTGAATTTCATACCCCTGAAAAATTAACTTGACAAACACAGACAGCTTTCACAGTAAATTTTCACACTGACCAATAAACTTCAAACAAATCACAATCTTGGTCTCAAAAGTGTTGACATAAAAAAATATATATCAGATTGCAAATACTGTTTTTTTAAAAAATATGTACTTTTTTCTGTTATTTTTCTTAAACTAGAGTCTAACCATTTAAACATAGAGCATTCTTCGAGTACATTGAAAACAAATAATTTTCAGAGGTCTGTATTCAGAACTACTACTCCACAATTTCAACACCTGTACATAATTTTATATGAAATAAGAGTAGTAATTCTTACTCTAGGCATTTTTTAGGTCCCTGCCACCATGAGCCAGCGATGAAAGATAAAAACAACCTAGCCAACAGGCAAAGAAAGAAAAGCATTGACACTACAGCTTTATGCTCTTCTTCCAAAACTGAACCCACTCCAAAGCAGATCTCAAATGAGCTTCTGTTCATGTTACTGACAATCTGGATTAATGGACACAGAAAGAAGAAAAGCATCTACATGGGTGCCTGTGCATAATTCACACTGCAACCACGAGGAAATATTTGCATGTCCCTTTGATTAAAATGCAATGAGAACTTTGCATTCTGTTCTAAAATAATTACTTGCTTGTAACAGAGTAACACATCATAGTGACAAGTGGGATACGCTTTCAGGCCAAACACACGCAAACAAAAGATTTGTCTACACAAGCACACAGCCTGATAGTGACAAGCATTCTTTGAAGTCCTACTCCGGCATTATCTCTGCAAGAAAAACAGGATCAACCCTTTTAACTGCATTTCTGAAGACTTCCGTCTTCCAGAAGGCTTATGTAGAAATTCAGAATCAGAATTTAGTGGGGAAACGCTGCTTTTGTACTTGCAATATGTTCCACAAGGTGCCTTCACAGCAACCTGAAGAGACCTGCCAACAGCACAGTAATTGCCTCAGCCAGGCAAGGTGGTGCCCCATGGCTGGGACTGGGAAGTGTTGGAGGACATGGACGAAGCACTACCCCATCAGTGACAGGGCCCATGCATCTTGACACCTGTACCTGTACTTGGGTGCAGATGTCAAGATGTTGGTAGTGGCAAGGGCACAGCCAGTTCCAGTGGCTCCAGCAGCCCCAGCACAGGGCACAGCTCAGCCCCTCAGCCACAGGCAGGTGGGTGAGAGCCCCAGGGAAAGCCTGGGCAAGGGAGGGCAAAATGCTGCCTGGCAGCCAGGGCTGAGGGAGGGGAACCGGGTGAGAAACAGCCCTGCCAAGCCCTGAGGTAACAGCAGGAGGAGGGCCTTGGCAGTGGGGGTCACCCCTGGAGACCCCAGGAGCAGGAGCAGCTGAGTGGGCATCTGGCAGCCAGTCATAGTCAACTGACCATACATCCATGGTAAAGACCCCTAGACCAGCTGAAACCAATGCTGAAAACACACAACACACTCAAATGTTGCTGTTTACTCTCGTTTTATCATCCACAAGATACTCAAGGGCAGTCACACAGGTGCAGCATCAAATTATCAAACGAGGACATAATTTTGGGTTTCTGTGTTGATTTAAACCCTAAGAGTTTCGGCAAATGATGCTGCAAATAGGGCTAGCTTTTAAAGGACACATCCGAATTTTAAACACTTACATAAAAATTAAAATTCCTTATTCTTTTTAGAAATGGTGTGGCTATAACAGTATAAAAACAGGTCAGAGACTCGAGCTCACATATAACATCTGTAACTATATTAAACTCATTAGATCTCAATCAAATAAGTCCTTTTTTTGCAGCCCATCTTCCATATTTTCCAAAGTACATTTTATTGAAAAGTAGACTGCTGGTTTGTGTTTGCTTTGTTTTTTTTAAATAACAACCCAATTTTTTTCTTCTTCCCCTCCCTACTTCTTTTGAAGAGCTCATAGTCTACCACTAGGAAAATCCAGCATCCAGTATCACAAATATCATCAATTTCAAATTAAATAAGGCTTTGATTTCAAGAAAAGATTACTTTCATCTGTATTATAGGCACTTGTGCCCTCCGACAAATCACCTCTGCCAAAAGGATTCCCAGCCAAACTCATAAGCAATTGCTACAAGGCTCCTAGAATCCTTCTTGAGTGACCCAGTATGACAGTACTTGGCTGCCAAAAATATTTCAGGAATTGTTAACATGCTGTTGGATCTCTTCAGTGCAGAAACATCTGTTGCCTGGTATAGGACGGGAGGAGAGTGGAAATGCTGAGACCCACTAAACACTTCTGACACAAGAGGATAAGCAAAATTTCCCCCACCTGACAGAACAGTTTACTCCTATTTGTATCTCAGGCCAGGCATTTCAAGTGGCACTACCTTTTAAGCTAATTTGACTTCAACTAGCCTGATCCATCAATATCTGACAAAATAACAGTTTATCTTTTTCTCTGCTAAGTATTTGCATTAGTAAAAGAGACTTCATAGAGAAATATACTGAGTAACTGACAAGTAGTTTGAAAAATGTTACACTCTTATTTACAAACACAACTATCTCAGCAAAAAACTCAATCATCTGCAACAAGTGGGTGTTGGCAGAATAATGGCAGAGTTATAAAATAAGCACTCTAATAAATAGATATTTATTAACTTTAGTAGTAAAATAGACAAGATTTTTAAGGCATTAATTTATTTTTTATTTAATATATTGTTTTGCTTTAATATACTTTACACTGGGAATCAAAAAATATTTTATTGCATATTATTTAAAAGCTTACTAAAACTTGTCAGCACTTGAGCTAGTTATTTACTAATTAGAAACTTTTCAACTGTTTCCTTAGAATCCATTAGGATAATGTTAACAGTTTAATACTTTAAACAAAATGTCTAAAAAGTTACTATGTTACTTATATTTAACTAAAATTTGTTTTTTCAGGAAGCTGAGAGGGGCAGTTAAGCCGGCTAGGGGTGAGCAAACCAGGACAACTGCTACAGAGAAAACCGATTTCATTCCCCCATCGCTACACCTTCCTCCCAAGTTTAGGTCCAAATGACCACATTAAGACTTAAATTTAATTGAGTAAAATAAAAGAGTTCACCACAACCATGCAATTATCATATCAGAATATTCATGCTACATTTGAATGTTCTAATATGTATTCATAGGAAAGTTTAGTCAAATTAGTTTTGTATCAATTTTAGTATTCTGGAATATTAAAGAGGGTTCCACTACTAAAATAGATGTAGTAGAGGAATGGGAATGCAGTTATTAAACATTTTGAACATATTTGCCTTTTATTTTCCTTTTCACGTAGCAATTTGTTCCTGAATGCTTTTTAAGACAGCTGTTTAAATAAAAAAAGAAAAATTTGTTTATACACATCAAGAAACATAGTGACTTTATAAAAACTGTGTTCCTACTATTCTCTCATGAATTTATGTTCAGTCTCATTGGTAATTTAAAGTACCAAGACAACAACTCGAATGCTACCAGGTCTTTCATCATGGCCTACATATTAGCCACTGTAATTTGTTCTAAGAGTTTCTATGGAGAAACAGTAGGATTTCCTCTAGGAAAGATACCAACCTTTGAAAATACTATTCTCCATATTTTAAAAACAATAACAAATATTTCAATTAAACTATGCAAACTTAGAGCTTCACTCATAAAAACCTCTACGTTTCAGGGTACTTTAGAAGCAGCAGTCTTCTCTATGTAAGGATACAAAATTAAAAGTACATAAATGTACTTAAGAGTTTACTTTTAAGAATAATCTCAGTCTTATGCAGGTTTTTTCCCCTAGAAATCTTAGGCATCACAGCAAGTCATACAAAAGTAAAATGTCACTGATCAACAGCCACTGACTGAAAGTACAGAGTATTGACACTGAAGCACAGAAATGCTTTCTCCCCCTACAAATTTACACCACTATGTTTTGTGCCTCAAACTTTCTTTGCCCTGGGAGAGGGCATTTGACAGATGAAAAGTTTAACATCTATTACTCTTACAAAACATGACTAAAAGGCCTATAATTTGCATTTTATAGACAACCTCTTCAGGGATTTGTCTACTCTCCATTATCAACATCTCTCAGTCTTTAACAGAGAAAGTCAGAATTTGGATTCCATACTCATCTGAGGCAATATGAGCTGACAAAGTTAAACTTTGTGAAGTAAAAACTCTGAGAACTTGGGAATTGCCTTAAAAAGGAATATACCCACTTTGTCTTCCACTGGAAGTATCAATAAATAAAATATCACTTACTCCAGGAAAGCTGACAACACAATTCAGTAAGGACTGTAAGTGAAGACTGCATTTATCACACCAGCTTAATGTCTTTTATTGCAGAACAGTGTCATATTCCATAACAAGAATTATAATATTCAGGTCAGTTTAGCTGCTCAAGGTTGCACATTTGGGACAGTCATCTAGTTGTGTTTTAATAGAAATCACTAAAGGTTCAAAAATATCATTAGTGTAAGCTGGCCTAAAAGTAAAAAAAAAAACAAAAAACACCAGAATTTTTGAAACAATAATTTTAAGAAAATTTTCACAACAACATCTGGGCTTCTATTTAAGCGAAATTTAAAAAAAAAATGCATTTATATTACTAGTTATATTAGTTAGTTATATTTAGGATAAATAAAAAAGTTCACGCATTTCAAGCTATGAAGTTACAATGCCTACAGTGCAGCTGTCTGTACAGCATCATTTGCTGGTTGTGGCCAGGGATTCTGGCACTGGAGTATTAATATTCAGCTTGGCAGACTAGCATAAGCAGAGACTGTCGACAGGACGAGTGGGAGTTTGGAGGTATAAAGGATATAGAAGATGGCATCTATCTTTAGGAGGTAGTTAGTTTAATTATCTATGAAGTTATTGATCTTCAGTTAGGAAGCAGCTGAGCAACTGTTTTAAAGAACGCCATGAGCAGCCAGCTTGTGATTAAAAGAACATTCATGCTCTTAAAGGAAACTGGAAAGCAAAAAATACTCTGGCAATTGGAAAATGCACATTAAGTAGAATAGAAACAGAAACTTAAAATATTCATGTCTGTGTGAGCCAAGGCAATGGTGGATTTTTTTATACAAGAAATTCCACATGACTGTAAGTACAAATTTTTAGAAATATTTTCCTAGTTCTCTCATTAAATTTTCTCAAAAAGAGTAATGTTGAAAAATGTTCTTGTTTCTACAGAACAAGAACATTAGGAAACTACGGGGTTTACAAGAACATTAGGAAAATACGGGGTATTAGGAAACTACGAGTTTCGGGTCAAATGATTTTCGGATGAGCTACAGAATGGACACATAACTACTTTGTGCACCAGGAAAAGAATAAATGTTTATGTTCAGTGAAACAACAGTAGTTTAGACCCAAAAATATCGCCCAAAAGTTTAACCTCATTCTATAAAACAATTTTTTTATTATTTTTTTACTGGTCTAACCAGTGACTCAGTTCTTTTAGTTGTATTTGTACCTTCAATACCCATGACCCTGGGTATAGTAAGGTTATTCTGAACTCCTGTTAACAACACCTTTCCAGTCTCTTTATGTGAACATACACAATTAACAAACAGTAGACAAATTGCTTCAGTTTGAATTATAAATCAAATCCTGCTATTCTTCATTCCCTAAATACCCATAAATTGAGCTGTAAAGGACTCAAAATTCACAAGGCAAATGTAAGATGTAGGGTAAACAAAGTTTCTTATCTGCAACATGCTACGGCCAAAGTCTCACTAACATAGCAAAAGGCTGCACATTTATCCTCTTCAAACAGGGCAGGGCTTGTTAACACAAGGAAATGCCCGCACAGTTCCGCAGCTACGGTTATTGTGGAACTTCTCGTAAATAGATCAGAAATAAAAAAACGTTCCTTTCACATATGCTGCTGCTGCAAACCATTTGCCATTGGAAACCCCTGGTCAATGTGGTTAGGGCAGCATTTCACTGAGGTTTCTTTTCAGAGTTAATCCATACTGCAGAAACACCAATTTAGCTTCACATTGGTTAGTATGGGTATCAACAGCAGTGCAGGCATGAAACTGATCATGTCCCTACAGCTCTAAACTAGGGGTGAAGTTCAAGTCACCAATGTTTCCATCCTATCAGTCCCTGAAATAGATATACGAAAACTAGCCTGGGAACATCTGTGCATACGTCAGTCACACTTCCCTGCTACAGCATGGTCCTACCCACAACTTGGTTGCTACAGAAGCAGTATTTGCCAACTCAGCATGACTCACTATTACTGAACTATTACTAAAACTGTTACCGAGAACCATCTTTACAATTATTTTCATTTTATTAATGTGTGTTTAACCATCAGTGCTCAAATATTATGATTAGTGGGTCCCTTCGAACTCAGAATACTCTGTGATTCTGTGAAAATTAGAGAGGACATAAAAATTAAACACATTAGACAGAATAATTTATTACATAAAGGAACTACATCATAAGTCCTGAGACAGTAGGAACACAACTGAAACCAAATTTGAATACTTGGCTCCTCTCTGAACATTTGTCTTAATTATTTTTGGTTTTGGAAAACTTATATTTTTATTCCTTGATGCACAAACCTTCTAGACACACTTTGAAAACTCAGACAGACTTTTGAGTTAATGACTAATAGCAAATAATAAATATGCATGCAGAAGAAAACTCTAAACCTTTATACTAGAAGGGTCATTTTGGTTATTTCTAAATTATCAATCTTTTCCTGTTTCATTAAAAAGCTTCGAGAAAGTCTTGAGCTCAACCTTTTCTACTTTTTAGCCCTAAAATTCAGGGCCAATGTACATATTACTGCTTTGAACATAGTATGACATAATTTTCACTTCGGGGTATTTTGCACATTTGGAGGGTTAAAATACCTTCTCTGTGAAGAACAAACCCTCATAAACTTCCTGGTTCAAGAACACACTTCTAGATATGCCAGATTCAACATGTTAATCAGCCATTATCCAATCAAGTATTTATTCATTCATTTAATCAACAAAATATTACCTCAATACACTATTATACTGTCACATTCATATTCTCCACCTCTACTACTTTTTTAAATATTTCACTATTATTTATAATTTTTCCCTTGAAGGCCTCAAAATCAGATTCCTTTTGTGCTAAAGGGCAATTTTTGACACAGGGTGTCAAAAGAGTCAATGAAAATGACTTTCATATAAAAAGATTTGGGGAGTTGAAAACTTTTTTTACCGTTTTCCCTCAAAAATCACTCTATTCATCTCAATGTGCTTTTATTTTACAAAAACAGTGTCAAAAACTAGAAAACTTATAATAGAAAATGTCTAAATAAAGTCCTATTTTGACTATCCAGTTGCAGAATGATTACTTAAATACTGCCTTTTTCTTTGTATGATAAAAACGTGAAAGTAAATGGTTAAGCAAGTATGAAGAAAAACACCCAGAGTTATTGTATTCTAGTAAAAGATAACCGGTATTGGTTCTTGAGAGAGTAAAATGACTGGGTGGTTAGCCCAGCATTTCATAACCAAGACTTCTCTCAAATCAGGTGTTAATAGTTAATTTAGTTTTCTGATTTTGTGAATATACAAATGCCAATTGCATGATGCAATTGAGAGTTCAGTTTCACCTCAGATGCGTTTCAAAAAACCCAGGACTTATCTATGAAACTCAGAAATCCACAGTAATTTGAACTGAATGTTTCCAGTAGAAAACTATTTTCTTTAAAGTCAGCTTGACAAGCAATTCCTGGATATCCTAAAAGAAGGCAAACTATACTTTTCTCTTGATTCTGTGTATATTGCATAGGATGCTTTCAGATGGCTACACAAGTTCCTTGCTCAGTAGTGAGCTCCATGCTAATCATAACACAAGAGAGTACAGAACACAGCAGTCTAAAACAACAGATGTAAACATCTTATGCAGCACAAAACAGAAAGTCATTATAAAAACAAAGTGATAGGCATCACAATCAAGGAAAAAGCACCTAAGAAATGACTGCAGTCGAGTCCCCTCCTTGAACCTCCTTGCCATCTACCCTGGAGTCTGCAGTTGGATACAACCTGCAGATGTGGCGAGCCCTTGCACTGGCACGGTAAAGAGGAGTCAGGATTTGGGTAGAAGCACAGTGTGCCTTCTCTTTATTCTTCCAGACAGCACTACACTCAGCCAGGAAACAGGAACACAAACATAAAACATTCTGAACTCGTGCATCGCCCACACCCAGAGAAGTCTGAAGAAGACTTTATGAGAAAAACAGCTGGACTGTTAAGGACAGTTTGCTCCTAAAATAAACCCTATTTTAAGCTCTCATCTAACTACTACCTATGCCTCTTTTCATTGTCCGTTTCTAAAAAAAAAAGCTGGTCAGTTTAAGAACAACTTTACTTAGGACCTTAAGGACACTACAAAAGGCAAGAAGTAGCAACAGTTCATCTTAGCAAGCCTCAGTTAATGAAGTTTATGGTACACAGGAGGGTAGGGCCAAGAAGCACTGCACTTGAATGAAGTCAAATTTGTTGATTTGTCAAAATGAAAACTGGTAAACAGCTATTTCTTGGTTTTAGAACACTATTATCAGCTATATATAAACGCCAGTGGCTTTCACATGAATGGATTACACTTGCCATAGAGCTACCAAAAAAAAAATAATCAGAAATACTTTTTTCACCATCAAAAGTACAATAAATGCACACAGAATAAAAATTGCTAAGTGTTTTTCACCTGTAGGCACCTTTGTATTTTATTTTTTTAAGCTCTCTTGGGTGTCAGGAGGTCACAAAAACTTCCAGACTGTCAGTACAAGAAGGTCTGTTAAATTTCAGCTCAGTGAATGTACAGACGACCAAAATACAACTTACCATAGAGTATTCTCATTCTGTGCCTGAATTCTTGCTGGGAAAAAGGAGTTACCAGACAAATAAAAAAGGTACAGTATAGCATACCGCGCACAAAATGACTACGGGTCAGATCTACATTATGAGTACCTTACCAGTATAGGAAACTTACCCCATTCATTTAAGAGGCAACTACTCCATACAATCCTAAACATCCACTGGTCAGATTATGTGACCAATACATCTGTTCTAGAGCAAGCAGCTGTCACAAGTATTGAGGCCATGTTGCTGAGAACACAGCTGCGATGGGCAGGGCACGTCTCCAGGATGAAGGACCACCGCCTCCCTAAGATCTTGCTCTATGGTGAACTTGCCACTGGCTGCTGCAAGAGAGGAGCCCCGAAGAAAAGATTCAAGGACTCCCTGAAACAACATCTCAGCCTTGGCCATATTGATCACCATAACTGGTCTACTCTGGCCTCAAATCGGGAGGCCTGGAGACACACCATCTATAACACAGCTGTCTCCTTTGAGAACACACGCAGGATCACCCTCGAGGAAAAAAGGCAACGCAGAAAGAACCGTGTATTGCAGAATACACCATCTAAGGAGTCTTTCTGCTGTGCCTTTTGCAATTGGATACGTCTGTCATGTATTGGCCTCATAAGCCACCAGCGTGCCTGTAGCAAATGTGTATAGAGCCTTCCCAAATCTTCGTTCGCGAAGCCCAGCCATGACATTGGCAAAGGTACCACGGAAGGGCTGAGGGAGGTAGGGACCTCTGGAGGTCATCTGGTCTAACCCCCTCCTCAAGATGGGCCACCTAGAGCAGGCTGCCCACGACAATATCCAGGCAGCTTTTGAGTATCTCCAAGGATGGACACTCCACAGTCTTGCCTGGGACATTATACTCTGTGTCACACTCAGTATCAATACAGTAAAGCTGTTATACAAACCACAGAAAGCCAAAGATTTTAGGTTCCATTTTAATCCTCTGAAGGCTTTTCCTAGCAAAAATGTATTGGTAACACTGCACACCTTCCTATTTCCTGCACAACTATATCACTCCTAGGGTACATAGAGGTCATGCAGATATATAAAGTTGATATTAAACATCAATCTGTTTTATCATTTGTGATGTATCCCATCAAATAATGAAATTGGCAACTACAGATACCCAGGCACCAAGCCTGATCTGCCCTAACAGTCACAAAGACCATGAGTGGAAATAACCAACAGCACCCTATCCATCTGCTCAACACTGGTAACTATCACATTAATTTAGTCTGGAATAGGTAGGAACGGGTCCCCAGTAATAAATCTGTGATTACACTAGACTGTTCTGAGATATTAGTCTCAGCACAGAGTGTTCCTATCCAGCTCAGGTAGGATTATACAGAAGATCACTGAAACAAAAAAGTAGCACCCTGTTATTTTTCATTTGCAGGGGTAGCAACTATCTTTTAGGTGAAAGTTTCCCAGACAGCTATTGCATGATGCTATTTTTCTAGTGCTTGCTGGTCTACCCTTATTTTATACAATAGGTATTATGTGGAGTCATAAGAGACCATTACAGGGAGTCATAATGAGACCATTAAGGGATGGTAAAGAAATTGGTTATGTCATGATAATTTGAGCAGTACAACTTAGAAGGATATAAATCAGAAAAATAGTATGATGTCTTAGAAATTAATAGGAATTAATCAGAATTATTAAGAAAAGAACACAAAATTTTGCAGCATTTCTTCGTGAAAAAGACTGTTTCAAAAGTTACATTTTGCCTCCACAGAAACACACAAGAATAGCTAAATTAAGCTACCAAAAATATTTCAGATATGTGTTCTTAGCAAGAAGTTACATGGATCACAATTTGATCCGTGACAGATTGAGATTATTTTTCACAAAACAAGAACACTGGGTTCTCACCAATTGACTATACTGGGCTACAGCAGAAGTAATAAAGACAACAGCTATATTAGAATATGAAAATATTTTAAAGGATATTATTTCATCACAACAAGACTAGCTATATGGCTTAAAGGACATTTTACTTCTCAACAGACCTAGGGAGAAAACTAACAGCAAACTAAAACCAAAGGGCCTTAAAATTCCTATGCTTTCATCAAAGTAATTTTCTCCCATAGCAAAGTTTTATTAAACAGTTTTCTTTAAAACTTCCTGACAGGTGAGCAAAGAAGTAAATGCATGGACAACAGTTACTGGTAGAAAAATAAAGTGCATTTTTAGTAATTTCTAATGATTGGTTGGGAGGGGTGCTGGTTTTCTCCCTCAAAATCTGAAGTTTGTCATACTTACTCCTGGGCAAAGACATGCAATTTATCTTAGAAGAAATCCCGGTTAATTCAACAATGACTTAAAGAAACAGTTTCTTTCAAGTCTGTAACGAAGATACCACTTTTCTTGAAGGAAAGGGTAAGAGGCTACAGGAGAAGTGGCTGGGAAGCATCCATCACTGGATCTCCAAAACTGTTTCTGCTTTTAAAGAAACCCCAAGAACTCTGGCTTTCTTCAGGTCCTGCATCATCCCATGGCACAAAAGAGAGATGGTGCCCATGGAAACAGAATTTCCCTAGAGTGAACCTAGGACATGAGCAAGTTTACCTGGCCACATCTGGAACAGAACACATATGGCAGAATATACCTATAAAGGATTTCTTAGAGTCCACTGATATGAATACAGAAGTTTTTATTATCTCCAGGTCTTTACCTCAGACCTCAAGCAGTGGTGCACATCTGAAATTCTGAAGGCCAAATTGAGACTTGATAATCCTGCAGTAACAATAATGTTACAGTATATAACCACTATACTTCACTGTTCTCCATTTGCTGTGGTATGAGAAAAGCTGACCAGTTCAGCCCTCTAGAAAAAAAACCCAGAGATTTCATAGGAAGAAGTGAATTTTCTCTTTTTGAAAGCAAGGGTTTCATCTGTAGATAAATAAATAACAGGATGAGGAAAATATAGAGGATATGATGTTCTATTAACAAACATCACATCTGTTACTCATATTTTAATATCTTCCCTGCCACCCTGAAGCATACCATGTGCAATTAAGAGGAAATTGCAATGCAATTTTTAAGTAAGTTATTGTCAACAGACATACAGTACTAAGCCAAATGCAAATCACTAAATCAATTCAGCACCAGTTTAAAAAGTTTTGATTAATCCTCAATTCAATGCTATGCTATTATAATATGTTATTAAATGCACCCACCACTTTAAGACTCCCTCGTTTCATTTGTAATTACAGTAAATATTGATTGGAAGGGTGGCCTGGAGACAGGTCCAAAATGTGCAACTGTGGTCCCTGGAGGAAGAGCTTAGTGACAGTATTCTGTTCCCATGTCTGTCCTTCAGACAGACTCAGCAGAGATATAAAAATTCAATATATTAATATAATGGTTACAATGCATACCTGCTTGGATTTTACTCAATTAAGCAGAGAAATTTGTTACAGTTTTTTAATAAAAGCCTTAATTTTATCATTAAATGCTGCCGTGAAAACTGTTCCAAAGCAGCTCTGAAGACAGTCTGAAAAGTGAATCAGAGTCTCAGAGTATAACTAAGAGCACCAGCGACCACTAATTTCTTCTCCCTGGTTTTTCAACAAAACCAACAGAGGCCATAGCCAGTTTGGCAAAAGCTGAGTTCATCTAAATACAGCAAGACTACAGCTCTGATCTGACATCTGCTGCTGCATGGAAGTGTTCACCTTCAACCCACTATCCCTTTTACATTGCCCCTTGTGCTAAGGGGGCATCTCCAGCATCTCCCTCTAAAACCTACAGTGAGCCCTATTCCTGTTAGGTGCTGACAGTCAAAGCTTCTTCACACCTGTCTTGCCAGGTTCCCTTTAAGGGGAAGCCTAGCACAGAGTCCTCATTTACAAACTTATAAGCATCTCCAGACCAGCCTATCTGCAGCTCCTAAAACAACATATTAAAAAAACATATTGACCATGAAGTTCCTTCCACCATAACTAAGTTGATACACTGCAGATTTGATCATGGTTTTTCGTGTACTTCAATAAAGAATAAAAAATAAGATGAATTTTAATTTTCACACAAATAGATTAATCCTGTGAAACATATCCAAAAGATTAGCTTCTGTAAACACCGGGCGTATAACGCCTGGCTAGTTATTTAGAATTATGCTGATCTAACTACAGGCTACACCATGGTTTCATTTAAAGGCATCACCAACATTCAACAGAGAATGTAGTCACACCTTGAATCCATTTCAGCTAGAAGACTTTGCAGAGCACAAATGCCACACATACTCACATCAAACCATTCTTTTAAAAATGAACCTAAAACCAGACAGCTATAGGTTGGCATGAGGCCCAAATTAATGTGTTCACAAGTAGTACCTTATTACATGAAAGTGCCATCAGTATCACTTGCAATTTTATTGCCATCAGAATATAATTATTATTTGTTCCAACATTTTTACTTAGTTCTATGTGCTCTATTAGAAGCCACCAACATTACATCTGCACTACCTGACTAATCAGTACCAAGCAATATTCCCAGGCATTGGAAATTTCATTATCCATAATGTTTGTTAGAATGACCATCAGCACAGCTTCTATCAGAGCTAGCTATCATTCACTCTAACACCTGCCATGCATGCTCCAGAAGCCAGCATGCCCAGGAAATAATCCACATATACAGTCTCCTTTCTGAAGGCTAGAAAGTTTAACAGTGTCAGTGCTGGATGTCTTGTGCCTTTGGCTTTGGTGTTAGAGGGCAGTCCTGGGCACACTAATTCACACATAGAGATGCATCCTCAAAGATTTATATTTTGTACAAAATCATCATTAAAAAGGAAGTGGAAGCCTATGCTTATCCTAAAGGCATGCAAACAAGGAAGCCTCAAAGTGATTGACCCTTCAGCCCACAGCAAAGTATCATTTCCTCTGTTTTCCTTACTGTAATCAAATACAGATGGGATTGCTATTTGTTTGTCATTAGATTAAAACACATATTCCAATCCAAAATGCCATCACATGTATGGAATGCCAGGAATTACTAATATAGACTTCAGTAACTGTATATGCCAAGGTGCAATCTACACAGAATTTTAAATTAAACAATTTGTTTTGTGACTTTGATACGAGGTACTAAAGCACCCTTACTGGTATGATAACCTGTCTTCCCTCTTCCAATCAGTCATGACATAAGAAAATGAGAAAACTCTGTCAATTACTTGAAGAAGGAGGCTGGACAACAATCAAATGAACTTTTTTGCAATTCATTCATTTATTTACTCTAAAGATTGAGCACATTTCAACCAGAAAAAAAAATTTCTTCTGTTTTCATATGTTAATGAAACTAAGGCCAGGTCTTGTGTGTGTGTGTGTGTGTGTGTACTCTCAGAACAGCTGACATGAGTTTCCATAATGCATTTACAGATCAAATTTGGCTGTACTGCAAGTTCATATGACACAGTACATACAGATTAAAAAATCTAATTAGATTTGGAACTTTACTCTCATCAAAGTACCTCAATGAAGCAGCCAAATCTCCAGAAGTGCTCAGTAGTAAGTGGATTACATTTCTTGCAGGCACTGTTGGATGCTGCGAAATCTTAGACAAGGCAAAGCAGAGTCATAGTGCGATCACTTCCACCATCTGGGGCAACAGCAATTGGCCCAATAATAATTATAGCAACAAAAGTCAAAACTATTATGCTGGTATAAACACAGCCTAACATGGCAACACTGTCACCTTCTGGCACAGGAATCAGTCACCTTTCGCATCCAGCTCAGGCTGCAGAATCTGCAGATCCCTGTGGATCCACTTGGAATCAGCATTTGACGCAGAAATGGACCTCCTCTGCCACCAGCCTTTCTTCTACAGGCTTTTCCCAGGTCTAAGGTTCATCCTCTGTAACTAAAGCCACAAAATCCTTGAAAACAGAAGGGCATCGAGCCACTGAAAATTAGTGAGACAACAAGAAATATACAAAGGCTATTCTTTCGTTTAAAACTTTTCCTCTACAGTTAAGGACACAATGTCTATAACTATACTATACACATTTTAGGGTGTTTCACTTCTTTCTATTTCTAGTCTAGTCTCCTGGTATGAACATCCATTAGTAGACAAAGAGCATCTTTTTATTTAGTTTCATCAGAAAGGAATCCAATGGTTGTGATTCAAGTCTGTGATTAAAAATGCAAGCTAAAACAATAAGAGATTTGCTTCAGCTAAGCAGCCTGGGACTATAACAGTAATGTAGATGCAAGGCCTCTCAGAAGGTGTCCATGAAAAATGGCTCCCTGAAAGCCAAATGCAGGAGCTAAAATCTTTGTTCAGGTCAGACTGGTACATACCAGATCCTGTCACCTCACATCCTATTCTACTGCGTTTAAAAATATGAACCGTTCCCCTCAGCTCCACAACCAACACCACCTGCATACTCTGATACTCCTCAGACAATAAGAATATGGGCTGCTCCCTGCTACATTCAGTGAATGAACAAACCAACACCAGAAGGAGAAAAGAAAGAGACCCCAAATGCCCAGCTCCCACAGTGGACCACAGAACAAGCAAGCAACAGGGTCAGACAGGCTGGCGTAACTCTCATATTCTATCACCTCTCTAATGCAGGTCTGAAGGAGCAACAGTGTGGGGTGCTCCTGCCAGCTGTCCTACAGATCGAGTGACTATCATCATCACCTCACACCAAGGTGAAATCTATGGCTGACCATCTAAAACGTTTTCAGTGAAACACAAAGGAGAATTCTTCAGGCACTGCAATGCAGGGCAATCAGAGAAGAATTTTGGGAATCTGAATAATTACCTTTTCTTACAATTTTGTTTACTATGTTCCTTATAAAATTTTAAGGCAACATAAAAAGTATGCAGGGGTTTATTTCTACTCCATTTCTCTTTTCACCATTTTTTTTACTTCTCCCGCTGCCACATTCCTCTCCTCACTCTTTCTTCCTTTCCCCTAACACCTAGCTCCTTCCTGCCCGAGCTCTGTACCAGCAGAGCTGCTGAAGCCAGCCAATTATCAAGGATGTCTGACACCTCTCAGGATAAGGTTCTGTTTTCACCCACTTGGACTGCCATCTCTCATGGTAAGTGCAGACTGAACAGTTGCGGGGACTTTCAGCTTAACAGTGCAGTCACTGCCTCAACCAAGGTTATGGAAAATACAGGGTTTTGCTCACACTGTACCATTGTGAAGACTATTCAGACTATTCTCTGAGGCATTCCACTGTCTCTGGCAACAGGGGAACGATGGGGCACCAAGCATCTTCCTATTGATGCTCTCAATTCCACCTGAATCTGCTATACCAACCAAGTGGCATTTGCAATGTCAACCAAGGTGGCTGAGCTAAGCAAATAGCTTACTGCTATTTGCTATGTTACAAATCCACCTTCACCCTTACTTTGTCCACTCCTTCGAGTTCACTGTGATGCTTCACAAACCAGTTCACCCCCCTGAGCAACTGAAAACTGCTCTCATTTTTGGGTGAATCAGGTCACCAGTCGAGTAAGTCTGTTCAAAACAGGAAGACTCAGCACACAGCCAGAACTAGGACTGCCCTTGCAGTGGCAACAAGCATACAGATAATCGTGGGTGCATCTTGTTAGGCTGCACCTTCAGTCAGGTTGGAGAAGGAAAAGCAAAATCTATTTCCCCATAATTACTAAACACCACTCAGACCCGAACATCTACAACACTGTCCAACTTCAGTATGTTTGTGTAAAGGCAAATATTGGCTGTCACAATATTTTTACAATGCTGCCATTTCAATTTCTCTCTGTTCTGAAGCACAGGCCAGAGATCATAATCTTCCACATTAGTCAAAGTGTTATAGGGTTAACCTTCAGCACCTCTGATTGAATGCTGACTGAGAGTTATTAAGCAGATACTATCATGCAGTTCTCTAATAAACACACAGAAAAATTACTGCCATTTACAGCACTTTCTGTTTGGAGTATTACAAATAACTTTTAAATGGAAATGAGAACACAAAAAACCTATTGACATTCTTCACAGAGACTTTCCACCATTTATTAGTCACATATTTTGACATCTTGCATTGAATAAGTGTGTTAAGGGATGGGAGCACAAATGATATTTACCTCCTTTACATACTACTGTTACGGTGTACTATTAATAGGAACCATATCACCTCCACTCTGTAGAGGTTACAGAGAAAGAAAAAAAGCAACATCAGGCTCAGGCTAAGCATCTCAGTCACATAAGTAACTTGACTAGCAATCTCCATAGACCTGGCCACCTTCCAGTCCTTGCACTATGAGCTGATCCCTCATCATATGCTGGTGAAAACAAAAATGTCCAGAGTGATCTTAAGTGGTATCTATCATGTTGATTTTTTTCCCCTGTCAGTACAACACTTTTACTCCACAGAGTGGAATGAAGCCTTTCCCAGTCAAACTCTAGCTCCTTCGGAAAAGCAGTCATCTGCCAGGTGTACAGCCCAGCCCCTGGAGCAAACACAGCCTGTCCAAATTGACTGAGATCTTTTGCTGTTACAAATCAGCCCTTCCAAGCCTCTGAGCCCCAGCTGGTTCACCTAGCAAAAAGTGAGAGAGCGCAAGCTTACTACTGCTTCATAAAATAAGAAGTATAACCATTAAATGACACATTTTCTCTCTGAAAGTTTCCAGATCCTTTTAGCTGAATTATCCTGGATCATAAACACAGTATGTTTGGAGAACAGCTGCACGTTGTATTTCAGCTAAGGTCTATGCTATCTCCACTTACCTTTCTCTTTAGGCCGAAGTCAAACGCTATGAGACAAGTATATGTACTATAAATCACATCTTTCAACACCAACAGTTGGCCAGCCTGCTTACACATGGATGTTGCAGAGCACACTCCCTCAGGCAATAACCAGTGGAAGTCAGCCCGTAGATCCAGCTGCACCAAGGACGAAAATAAGAATGGACTGGGAACGGGAGGCAAGGGCTTTCTTGAGACTCCCAAGGAGAGAAAGAATCTGCTCTTTTCTCAGTGAGAAAGGAAGAAAAGAAGATGCATAGCAGGAGGGAAGGAAATGGTTCAGTTGAGACAGTATTTCCTGGGAAATAAAAAGCATGAGCATGGAACTACCTACTCCTGCAAGATGGGTTCATTTGACCTGAAAATCAGATGGTTGAAGAGACTACCGCAGACGCATAAGGCTCAGGAAGGAAAGCACAAGACAGGGAGGGAACAATAATAATCAGGATCTTCTAGTCCATTAGGCCTGAGATAAAAGGAAAAGAAGGAGAGGGACAAAACAAACTTCAACAAGAAAAAACAACTTAAGAACATTGCATTACCAAAAAAAAAAAAACATAATAAAAGTCAGATTATCCAGGGTAATGAATTTTGGATTAGCTGGAACAGAGGGAGGGAATGACCGTGAGGAGACAGGACAGCAAGGCTTTGGGAGAACAGATCAGGAATAAACAGCAGAGAGAGCAAACATGGACAGAAAGCCTGCAGAGGTAAGAGAGTATGACTAGATGAGCAAAAACAATACACAGGTGAGGGACAAGCTGAAGAAACAGAAGAGGTAGAATACAGAGATAGAATATACTTACAGCAAATACAACAAAGAATAAATCTGTGAGCAAGACAGCAAAACCCATATAGAAGCTGCACTGGAAACCAACATTGTGGCTTTTCAATATATAAAAATGACTATAATAAAGAGAGAGACTTTTTACCAAGACCTGTAGTGAGAATGCAAAGGGTGATGGTTTTAAATTGAAAGATTTAAAGTGGACATAAGGAAGAAATTTGTTATTATGAAGCTGGTGAAACACTGGAACAGGTTGCCCAGAAAAGCTGTGGTTGCCCCATCACTGGAAGTTTTCAATGTCAAGCTGGATGGGTTTGAACAACCTGGTCTAGTGGAAGAAGTTCCTGTCCACAGCAGCGGCATTGGACTAGATGATCTTTAAGGGTCCCTTCTAACCCTACCAGTCTATGACTCCACAATGATTTCCAACCTTCATCCTTCTTTCCCTTAGCAAACAGCCCATAATGGCCATCTATCCCAAAGCTGGCTCACTGAGCAGTAAATCAGTGCCCTATAATATCCCCCAATAACCCATGTAAGGGTGGTCTGTACTATATATATCACCATATCACACACTTTGCACACAGCACACAAAGACACATGATGCTTTCTCCTGATGCATACAGCAGGCATGCTGGATTAAAAAGGGGGGGGAGAAGGACGTAATAAAGGTGGGATTTATACACTTTTTTGAATAGTGAAAAGAGACACAGAGAAGTGAGGAAAAATAATAGTTTGACAAGTACAAGAGTCACCTGTAACATTGGAAAACTGGCCTCTTGTAAACTTCTCTTTTGATCCTAAATCTTGCAGTAAGCCTAAATATATTATTTAGTTCAATCACATGACTATAAAACATTTCTAAAACCAAGGTAAGACAGGCCTGTCAATAGACAGAGTCCGAAAAAACAGATTGAAAACAATGTAGCCAGGAGGGTTCTGTGGCTTTTTTTAACCTCATCTAGATTAGGATAATTTAGGAAAAAAAAATAAAAATAAAATTCAATCAGGACAAAAAAATTACCTGGCACCATGAAAACATTCCTCTGGCAGAGAATATATATTTATGTTCATTCAGCCAATACTTCAAAAACCTTCTTAAAACATTCTCTAAAGTTATGTATGATTTTCCATCCTGATAACTTAGGTTCCTGTCAGTGTTTTTTAAAGTGATCCTTATTTACGTATCCTTTCTTTTCACATTTTTGTTTTCATTTAATAATCATCAACTGCATACATTTTGTCCGATTATATCATATGCATTTTCTGTCACCTCTGTACTGTCCTTTACTCTTTGCAGTGCTTAACATTTTTACAAAATATCACCACCATTACTAGTAATAAAAATTACAATAATAATATCATTATCATCTAAGGGAATTTGTACATTTTTAAGCTTCTTGTACCATTTAGAGAGGAGACTAAAGGCTGCATAAATGAAAGCTACATGTCTTGAAGAAAAATTCAGATTGATTTTTGGTCAAAATCTGACAGTGACTAAGTACTTTGGAAAGTAAATACAAATTCAAAATGTCATAGACAGCCAGAGCAAATCCAGATCGCAATAGCAAGGCCCATTCTAATCCAGCATTAAAACTGGCAAATCATATGCCAGAGGTACAGGTAAGGACAAGCCCTCAGCAGACAGACAGGAAGGAGTATCCCTCCTGTAACTGCCAATTTCTGATGAAACCTTCCAAATCAAACAGAGGTGATAACTCTGCAATTATTCAAAGTAGTAGATCAAGAATGGTAACAGAGATGGTATAGATGGTAATAGATCCCTGTGTCTGGGCAACGTGGTCCGCTGATTTGGTGGCAAGAAAAATGTACTCCCCTGCTGGTTTCTGTCTTCCCCACCCATAAAATGAATTCCATAATATCCAATAAAACAGACATACGAAGGTCTACCACAGATGGCAACACTCATTACAGTCAAATTACAAAACCAAATAATATTGAATTCTGAAAGATCTGATAAATATTTTTTTCACTCACAAGAACTTTTAAAGAAGTTTGAATCAAAAAATATAAAACCAGTTATAAAGCAGCAGCAAAGTCAAGATCATCGAAAACTTAGTCTTGGTACTACTACACCCACCTGTTTGAAACAAATGAATGATGAATGAGAGGAAAAGAATAGTGAATGAAAAGGTAATCTTTGATTTTCTTGCCCTCTCATCTAGTCCCATTTAAAGCCAAAGAACCAAAATCCATAGCTCATCATCTTCCTTGATGTAAAGAGCAGAAGGAAGTTATAATTATCATGGTCAACAGCAGACCATCCAACTAAGCAGAACAGACTGCTAAATCTGCAACTCCCCTGGGTTCTTATGCACACATTTAGGAACCAAAGACAAGCAAGAGGCTGATTCTGCATACACATCAGCTCTATTCCTCCTCTTGCAACAACCACAAAAGAGAAATCAAAAATAGGTAACAAAAAAATTACTGGATAGCAACCTCTCATCTTCTGTAAAGATTTCTTTTAAAGAAATAATAACAACAATAACACAACTTTCAGAATCCAAGTTTAAAGGTGTTAAAAGTTGTAGCCACTCACGCAAAGCCCAAAGATTTTTAGATAACAAAACTTATTGTCAACATCATCCTTGACAGCCATGAGACCCTAGTGGAATCAAAAGACACAGTCTACTAGGGGACTAGGCGTGACAGTCCACTATTACGGACTGTGATACTGCTACCACACCTGCCAACCCACCCACGAACCGAAGCAGTCATAGGTCCTGACAGTGACACCCAGGGCAGGAGAGCTGGGGCTGTAAGTCACAGCCTTGCACATTTGAAAAAAAAGAAACTGTTACCACGCTTTGGAGCAAGTGCTAAAATACCTGCATTTTTATGGCTATCCAGGTCAAACCCTTCAAGCAAACATCTGAAATATTGAAATAAATGCCTGGTGCTCAAAAGGAGCAGGTCACACTTTAATCTTACAACTGGGATCAGATTTACTTGCTACAGAGAATATTGCCCATTAATGTATGATTTTCAACCCCAGCTAACAGATGTGTAGAAATTACCTGAGCTATCTAGAGGCATCCTCTGAAAAAAAAAAATGGTTTCTCTCCTCTAGAGTTGTAAACACATACTAGCTTTTCTAAGTGACAAAGCAGCAGCCAAGGTTTCTGATTATCCAGGGAACACAGAACCTGCCTGACGGCAAGAAGATCTGATTAGTGTCTGCACCCTCATGACTTCATCACCCCTTCTTTCAAAAAGGTTGATCTTCAGTTTCTGATAAAGATCACTTCCAAGCTTCCAAATCCAACAGAGAATTAGTGATGCTGATAAAAATGAATTCTGTTTGTATTCCCAAGAATATCATGACTTCCTTAGACAGGGCTGGGAAAAAAAATTACACAAATCGTCACTTTGGCTTCTTTTGCTATTCCATTTGAAGGGTCAATGGAATTAGGTGGCCTGCTACCAACTTAGTTCCTGCAACAAGTGATCCTTTGCAATAAATAGGGAAACAGTGCAGCCTATCCACAGACTCAAAGTTTTCTTGTAGGGCAGAAAATCATGTTTGAACAGTGGGTCTTGCAGAGTTTAGGCTGACTAGAAGTACTTCAGATTCCTGCTTCCACTCCATGTTACTCAGCCACTACTGGCCTGTCACCTGATCCTTGGACTCAGTTGCATTACATACACAGGTTCATCTGCCAATGCTGGAAGCTCCTTGAGTTTCACTCGCCAAGACTGTTGCTGCTGCTCTGTCCTTTTCCAACACCTCTCATGTTCAGCCCTGCGCTTTTGCTCCACGCTTCTTTATAGTTGGAGAGGCTGGAGGAGGGACAAGTCATCTACAAGTAGGTTCTCACTTTAGTAATACTGAAGGTTATAGAGGAGAGAACAATGGTGCTGAGGTTTCCAGTCAAAGCTTGGGGGCAGTACTACCCCTTCACTCCACTATGATTAACAAGTCATATACATTAATTTCCCACTGGCAGTTCTCTTGTTTTCTGGTTGCCTAGCTTGCAAGTGAGGTGTGAATTAAACTATCACAATGTGGATATATATCTGGGTTAAATTTTCCAATTTTAAAGTTAGCTATAAATTTTTTAACTTACAAATTCTTTACTTGGGTTTTTTTTCCATACTCCATTTTTCAAGTGCTGCAGTAACAGAAAGAGCAATTGAACACAAAAAACCCACCTCATTAAATGTTAAAGTTAAAAGTTCCAAACAGCAAATGGGTTTGGGTATGTAGGTGGACAAAAAGAAAGTGAACACCCTTTAAGTTTCTAACCAAGAATCTCAATTCACTGTTTGCTAAGAAACAAAAGACGTATGTGACAAAGAGTACAGCTATGTCATCTATTGCAGAATGGCTTATACCTCACGATCTCCAAGCTGTCCAACAAACTCATGGGAAGAAAAACAAGACTTGTAGACACAGTAGAATTGTGTTAACTTAAGTCTGGCACTGCACTGAACTGAAAAGTTGCACTGTTTTCAGATAGGAGCTGGCACCCAGCCAGCCAGCTTGAACCATAAACAGAACAAGCTTCCTTCTGCCTCTAAGTGTTGTGTGGGCACATTCAGAACATGAAAACAAGAAGCATGACAGGACACCAAGGAAGAAGTAGTACCTCATTGCTTCTGCTCATACAAAGCTGTTTTGCTTTGGTTTTTAATACCAGGATGCATTCAATGCAGCTGAATCAAACAATATGGAAAGAGGGTAGTTCTGGGAGTGTCCTTAAATTGTCATCATCTTCAATGCCACCGTAGTGGAAATAAGGAAATGAGATACTTTCCTGCAGAATCATCTTTCTCTACTTTTCTCTGACCAGTTCAGATTAATTTGCAAAATGATGAATTACACTAAAACAATTAGTTCCGATTGACTTTATAGTCAAGTCAGAGTAGAACAGAGATGATGCTAACTCCCTTTCTGTATTCAGTATCATTTCTTCCTTGGTCAGAGGAAGCAATTGGTGGATAATTCATGAGACATTCTTCTGTTCAAAGAGCTAAATACACTCTCCCTCAGGTAAGTCCAGCAAACAAAGTACTCTAACTGTAAAAAAAACAATCCAGAAGGTACTCCCATAACGATTAGAAAGCAAGAATTCACATTAATTATTCAAGGAGCAGTGACTTCCAGAAACACAGTACAGGAGACACTGAAAATGTCTTCTGTATTTGAACAAATTGCACTACCTCAGGTAAGCTGTGTTGTATTTAAATAATAAATAAATCAATCAACACACACAGCAGTGCTGAGTTTAAGATATTCTAAGCTTATATCTACATCATATCAAAAAAAGCTGAAACATATTTCATGGCTGAAGGACCAGTAATTCAGATGTAAGAAAGAGAGTTCCAGATTTCAGAACTAACAGCATGGAACAAAAGAACCATAACAACTAGTAAAGAAATTATTAACATATGTGGTAAAGCTCTAGCAATGTAGCACTAATTGCTAAAACTACAGTATTATAATAAAGAATGTAGATGGTATTTGATGTAAAAATAAATAAGAGCATCATAGGTGTCTTGTTGAAAAAAAAAGAGCCTACATTAGCTTATAATTTCTTTAGCAACAAATTATGTTCTGGTTCTGCACTTTGCAAAAAAAGAACTTATATTTAAAATGTAAAATTAGTATACAAATCAATACCAGGACTACATTTGTTAAAAAGCAGCCTTCATCTCACAGATTTCACATGCCTGTTCCCTGAAGCTGGGGAATATTTCCATACATGCTGAAAGAGATGATGACAGTCAAGGCTTAAAGCTGAGCAATATGCTTTTTCTAGCCCACTCAGAAACAAAGAACAGTACCCTTGAAAGCTTAAAAAAAAAAAAAAAAAATAAAAAAATAAAAGAAAGGCTTCTCTCATATCTTCTCTTGTATACAAATGAATATGAAGAGCAGAAAATAACCCATTGGCCAGGGCAGAAAAGACTTTTTCAACTCACTGTTTTACCTATCTTTATCCTAAAGTCTTGAAACTAAGAAATAACTGTTGCATATGCTTAGGAAAAACTTAAAAGAAATGCTTGAGCATGTTGTTCTTATTCTGGAAGCCTATCTTCCGCAGCCCAAAGGATCCCAAGACTGAAAATCTGTTTTCTATAACAATAGTAGTGAAGCATTAATTATGTTTGCAAGTATAAAAAAGGTGAGTTTTTTTATTTCTACCTGATATTATAGGGAAGTATTTATCTTTGATGCTAGTTTCTCCTATTCACTTCCTTTACCAGTAACATTCACAGTTTATAATGTAAACCAGATGTAACAGCACAATTTTGAATAGCACAAAATAGTTAGGTGTGTCATTTCCACCACCTGTTCTTCAGCAAAGAAGAAAATATTAATCTCTTTTTCCATTTTTTAACCACAGGTGATCTTATTCTGCAGCTCACACACAATTTACATGACCAAAACCAAAAAGTGTTGCCAGAAAGAGACTTCTGTGCCAAGAACCTCACACTGACATTTCTATGCATAAGCCCAAGAGTCAGGACTCTATCTCCCAGTGGAAAAGGGCTGCTAGCTCCTTTGCTATACAATCCATGGTGGTTGCAACACCGAGCTGATCAGCACAACACTTTGCATCATAAGTGCAGATCATTCGGCATTGCTGGCTCACTGCAGGCAGGCCAGACTACCCTAGACACTTATGCACGCTGTGAGAAGGACCTCCCCACACTTAATATGACATGAAAAGTTAAGTGATAAATTTACTGCACCAGAGTGTTTATGTTCCAGAAAATTTTACTATCCCCTGTTGAATATTCCCTGTGACTTTTGTGCCAGTTGTAGCACCAAAAAACCAAGCAAAACAAAACAAAAAAACCCCAACCAAAACAAAACAAAATAAACAAACAAAAAACCCCACCAAACTAAAACAACTGGATACTGTTATTATTAGGATTTGGACCTGATGATGGTCCTTGTGTGTCCCTTCCAACTCAGGATATTCTACGATTTTATGATTACTGAATAGTTTCCAGTCGAGACTCTGGTGTCAATAAGAGTGAACGCTGGGTACAATCCTAGTACTGTATTATATTAATACACCTAGGAAGTTGCACATTTTATGTGACATAGCTTCACAAATAATTGATCCACAGCAAAATAAGTCTGCCCAATATATTAAATTATCTATCCCACTGTAGTTTTTATTAGAAGTTACTCTTTTTTCCTTTAGTAGAACAAAAGATCCATTTTTTTCATATAATCACTGTATGACGTGTGAACTCAGACCATCCAAAACTCCTTTTATAATTCCTTAATTTATTAACAAATCATAAACTTTCCTTTCAGCACTGAATATTAAATACCATTATTTGTACTTAAAATTTGCTTAAATTTCATCTGAGGAAGAATAGCATAAAATAGTAACGTAATAATTTAGGAACATATACACTCTTCAGAGCTATATTGTAAATGTAATACACACAATAACCCCAATGGAGTCTGTGAAAATAATTGTATACGCAAGTCTTTCAGAGCAAGACTAAAAGTATTCAGCATAAATATCACAGTAATGGATAAGCATAAAAAAGAAATTGTTTTTGTCATTTCCAGATACATGCATAATTGACCCTACTGTTCTTACCTCACACAAGTTGAGCGTATTTTATTACAAGGCAACTCTTACTAACTCTTTATTCTTAAAAATCACTAACAAGTACCTTAATCCTCAATTAATCCTTTACAAGTACTATTTCCAGAACAAAATGTTTCTTCAAGACCTTTGATTTAGCAGAAGCTGACCTGTGTATCAACACAAACCTCCTGTTTTAAAAATATCACTATAACAGAATTCAGTAGAGATAGGTAAGAGCTGTTGGAGTCTGGTCACTTGCATGCCATGGACCATGGTGCAAGATTGCAAACAGCTTTTGCTGCCATTCCTAAACAAGACAATAAGCAAAGATCACTTACTTTCAGAACACTTTCATCCTGTTGTCACAAAATATACCACCTCAATCTATATGCATTTTGGATTGCTTAGTAATTTGTTAAGATATGAGTTTGGGGATTTATTTTTTTTTTAAATATCCAGACTTGGTTTTGGTAACACATGCTATTTTTCCCCATGATCTCCTTGGGTCCAGTTTGCAGCTAGAAAATTCTCTACAAAAACAAGAGAATAAGATTTTGTTATTAATGCTTGGTGTTAACAAAGGTAGATGCAGAAGAAACTTAGGCAAGAGCACAACATATGATCATGCTTTTTGATTATCTACTCAGAAGAGGGGGAAAAAAACACCAAATCCACTTTGCTGAAAGCTTGAGAGAAGGTGGGACTCCATAATTCAGAAGAGAAGGCAATTATAAACAAAAAAGGCTAACACTTTAGACGATTAGATTACGGCCTCAGTTCCAAACCACTGGTGTAATGAAGGTATCTAGGAAGAGAAATGTACATGCTTGTTTGTTTTTATTACCACTTTTAAAGGCTGCTTGGCTTTGTTTAGCTTCAGTTATCAAGGTCTCTAAACACACAAGCTCTGAATCAGAGCACCTGTAGAACTGTGTAGAGCATATTTCACTTACTGCAGTCTCCCATTTCTGTGACGATCCCTATGGTTTCCTGGAGCTGAGTCACAAGGTCTCACTTCTACTGAGACACCACAGGTGGTACAGCCAGAGCACACTGTGCAGCCCATGGGATGGATTGGGGCTGGCACAGGGAGACCTCCCCACCCCCTAACAGCATGGCTGCACTGAAGCTGCAATGAAAAATTTCACTAGAAAAGCTCAGAGCTGACATAAACCAGCAACTGCATGTGCTTAAGTGAAGAGCGAACACAGTATCCACAGCCGCCTGTACATGCATCTGTGCAGATCTAGCCTCAGCTTGTTATGATTACTGGATATCACCATTTGCCCACTGCCTACAGAAAACACTAATGGTTGGAGCCCAGCTTTAGATCACTAAATCCATCAGCAGAATTGGGCACCAGTATTGACAGTTGCAATATAGAAGACAGAGAACAGATAAGTAAACAAGTTTCAGTCACCAATACCGAAAAAAAAAGGAAGAAATGAAACTATGAATCTTAGAGATAAATTCACAACAAACTATTTGCAGCTGAACTACCCAACACTGCCTACAGGCACTAGAGGAGGTGCGAGGGAGGAAGAAAAAATGTACATGTGGAACAAATAAGTTTTCTTAATTTCCTTTGTTTTATAAAGGAAAAGCATTCTAAAATTTAAATATGATTTATGCACTGTCCTCACGATGTTCTGCCGGATGATGCCCATGCTAAACAGTGGTTTAATCTACAGCCACATTCTTTTAATAGCAACTGCAATTTATGTTCCAGGACAAGTGCCAGTAGCTAATGATCCTCCTGTTATCCCTTTTCCTGTTTCATCCCCTTGATGGGATGAAAACTCATTTTCCTGGTCTTGATACATGAAAACCCTGTCTTGCATATTACAAATACGTATGTATACAAATTGTTTGGGTAGTGAAAGGCATTTAACAAGATCAGGACCATCAGTATGGCTAGACATATGGCCAAACAGAAAATCCACTTTTGGCACAGGAGTTTTGCAAGCAATCCTTGCCACTTCACTGCTACTGTAGCTGCTCAAAATCCTCTGGCTACAGAAATTCTGCAGGGAAGGATTTGTACATGTGACAGTTCTATCTTAGTGTGGATTTGCTTTTAATAATAAATTAATTTTCTGTATCTAAAGAAAAGGAAACAGGTAATACAACACATATACAGATAAAACATATGAGCTTATTAGGAAAAAAAATGGCATACCATGATCGCTCTGCCGGTCACACTTTTTTCCACCATTTCATTATCAACAATAGGAATTGCCAGTTCACATGACAAGCCTGGGTACATTTAAGAAGTTCAAAACTCATATATTCTGCTCAGAATTGGACATCACCCCCTAGGTGCTCAATCCAAGACACCACTGATGAGTACATTTAAACAACAGGTCACAGAAGTTAAACAGATTAGAAGCTCAGAAAAAAAAAAAAAAAAGGATAATTTTCAGGGACACGAGACCTCTTAGGTGGCAACTTAAAGACAACGGGTACCTCATCTAAGTATCTGGACAAGTTATTAGAGATAGCATGAAAAATCCCTTTCCCTACTTGAGAGTGAAATGGGAACTCTGAATCCATCTAATATTTCCCACTCCCAGTAGCAATGCTGGAATAAGAAAAGACGCCCAGTCTTCTAAGGTCATAGTTAGCTTCTTCAAAGACGTCTTTAATAGAAAATTGAGATGTCCTATTCTCCCACTATGCATCAACTTTTTCTTAAAACATATTCCGGATACTTACCTAGGAGTCCCATTCTGCATAGCTGTTAGGGATCACATACAATTCATCTCACTTTCCTTTTCATTATTAATTGTTAGACTTCTAACTCAAGGCTATCTGTATCTTACCCCAGTATCAACCTGATTAATGGATGCAAACCTGTCACCTTTCAATTACACAGTAAATTTTTCACTGCTTGATGAAACTGATTAATCTTGTCATATCCTCATTCACAGATAACTTAAAACGCGTAGTCGGTACAGAATCAATTATCCTTGATCGATAAAGGAGGCATTCTTCCTTCCTTTGGGTCTTGAGTCTTTTTTTTAATTCTATTTCTTCTACCTACCAAGCCCTCTTAGCTGAGATCTTTTCACTGCCAGAAGAGTGAAAAGCGGATTGTGAAACAGCACCATCAATCTCACGCTTTTAAGATGTTAGCCTTGGATTAATCCTCTACAGAGTATGTAGAACAAGTACTGAAAGACCTCAAAAAAACAAAGTTTCTAAAGCTGAGATATTCTATAAAATGTGCTAGAAGAGGCTAAATGACAGCAAAGACTGTTTGAATATGGATGGTTGTTTGGATGAACTGCTCCAGTCCCAAGAAACCTACACTCACTGATTCTGTGACGGTAACAACAAATACGCAGCACCCGCCTGGGACACAGTGAGCAACCACAGCAGCACCATGTAGACAGGAAAATAGTCAACGTCCAGCATGCTTTCCCTGAGTATTTAAATGCTTCTGTACTACTTCTCAGAAGTAGTAGGACTGCCTGAAGAAACAATTTTTGTTCTCTGTTAAGCCAGTTTCCAAAAGAGCTGGAATAGTTAGCTTTGAATAAGTAATTCAGACTTTGCAGCATCTATGGGTAAATGCCTACATTTACTTTAAACACACTGTTAAAACAAAAATATCCATGAGTTACTAGGCAAGCAGAATACATTTTCTTTCACTACGGGATATCAAATGTCAAAAAGATCCCATGGAGTCAAAACAACAAAAACTGAAACAAAAAAATTTTCTAATGCCATCAAGAGCATAAAGATCTAAAGATAAACTCAGATAATATTATAACATACACGAGTTAAATCAGGAACATTTCCAGTTAGCCCTTTTTCCAAAAGACCACTCATGCAAAAACAAGTTCTCCTTTTTTTCCCTTTCCTTTTTCTCTTTGTAAAATACGTCCCTGTTTGGAGAAATGGAAACTTTAAAATGCACAGATGTTTGTGATTGCACGCTAACAGCCTGCTGGGAACCATTAATGGTGTAGAGAGTAAAGTTATTCAATCATCTATAAGTCACTTCTCAAAACTGTTGCCCTCAGTCAAGGGGGTGATTAATGGCGTCCAGCAATGACACAAATTACCCCCTGCCCATGCAAGCTCTTTGATTTTAATGCAGTTGAGCTACTGAAGTAAACAAACCAATTTGGGTGTTCAACAAGCTCTTTGTCTCATTAAAAATTATTTGACTAGACTAGTGGTAAAAGAATATTGCATATGTCCCCAAATTCAATTTGGCATTCTGTAATCATAGCAGCAATTACATTTGCAAAAAGTTTAGAAATTAACAGAGGCAGAAAATGGTCAACTTTTCATTAGGAACTTTCATTAGGGATTTTCATGTGTAACGAAATTAATATTTTCAAATCACCACAGTACAGCAAGCATGCTTCTGTATGTTTCAAAGAGGCCAACAGCAACTACAGACACTAGGCAAAAGTTTCAGCAAGCAGTTGCAATTTCGCTGTTCCAAAGGAGACAGCCCTCTACCCCTCCCAAGCAGGATTTCTGCAAACTGCAAGTCCAGCAACCCTCAAGGATGCCTGCTGCAGTCTGGGGTCTGGCTCCACTTGGCATTTCATGTCAGGGCACGTTTCTTCTTCCCTCCCTTGTACAACCAAAATGATGAGTGCAAATGCAACAAATTATACAGGCTGAGGCATTTTGTTTCCACAATGATTGGAATTTACTGTTCTTGCAGTAGAAAATTTGAATTCACAATACATGTGACTGTAGGTTACCTTTGTGCTCCGCATACATTCAGCAACAGAGTAACTGCCTCAGAAGTCACAGAAAGAAGCAGGGTGGTTTGTAATCAGAGAAGCACTTTGGCACAGCTGATGCTTGAGGACTATTGGAGGGAGCACCCACTCTGGGCATGACCTAATGATCACTTTAATTCTTTTTAAGTGATGGGACAGGACCTGCCTCATAGCTATGTACCCAGCTAACACCACCAGCTGGCCGTGAAGTCCCACACCAGCTCTGGGCCCCTGACAGCCAGGCAGCCGCGAGTCTGGCTGCAGCACTGGCTGTGAGACGGCTCCCTGCGCCGATGCAGGGCCACACCACAGCCTCAGGTGCCATTTGCAGCATGTCTCAAACACCTTCCCAGTGTATCCCATAGTCTTAATGCTTCTTCTGAGCAGTAGAAGTGTTACTTTCTGTAGCCTGTTATCACAAAGTACAGAGAGAAAAAAAATTACAAGACCTCATGTAAAATGGGAGCTGACAGCATGCCATCATCCTTGGTTTAAGAAAATGTCACTGGACACGTATCTCACGATACTTCAAAGATTGCTTTCAAACCTTCAGACAGTTATCCGAGTCTCATTTTTCATCACATTCCTCCCAACAAATTGATACCAGCCTTCTGCATCTTACAACTGAGATCAACATATCTGTTTCCCACACTTCCTGATCAGCCTCTTTACTCTGAACTCACTCCAAATCCGTCTCCTAACTTTCTGACCACTCATCTCAACCTTCCTTTTATCTTTCTCACACAATTTTAAGCATCTATTCTACATACACCCACCCCAAAGCAACCCAATAGAAACTTGGTCAAACCTGTTTAAGTTCAACAAAATACAGTAGATGGCAGGGAGAATTATTTTCCTTTGGCAGTATGACACAATGAGCTTCCAAAAAGCATAGTAATAAAGATCAGATCAACATAAATAATACAATTCACATACATAGATCTGATGAGCATATTAGACTCCCAGTGTCCGATGGTACAGGACTTCTACACAGAAGATCCTATTGTCTGGTAAATTTACTGCAGAAGGACGATCTATGAGACTAAAAGCACACAAAAGCTACAAGAAAAAAAAAGCTTAGTAAACTGGGGTAGCATTTTATTTTCTTTACTAACACCTAACTTAAGCAAAAGGTGAGGGGGGGGTAAGAAGGCTCCAACCATGTCATCCTCAGAAATTATATAATTCATAACAAGAAGACCAAAGGCTTGCTCCAACTGATACTATTATACAGCACTAGAAAGCAGATTTTTCCCCAATTTTCATATCAGGTACTCCAAAATATGGGAGAACTTACCATACCCAGACTGTGAAATAACAATATGTAAAATAACTGTAACCATCCAAGTTCCTTTTTACCTTACTGCTGTCTAATATACCAATTTTCTAACTCCTTTGTTGTATTTAATATGCAAAGAAACTTGCAAGTTTCTAAAAATAATCATACATTTCCAACAAGATGTATCTGTATGTAGCTTTGGTTCCAAATACATAGTGAAATATAAGGGAATTATGTTGACTTGCTAATATACTACAGAAAGAGTTTATATTTTTACATTTTTACATTATACCTCCTTTTTAGCTTTTAAATTTTGTGTCCTACTTTCTGGTCTACTAAAAAAATTATTTGCTATTTAATTTAAACTATCTTCTCTTTACCCTTTCTTCATTCCTTAGTTGACAGGATACTGTTACTCCTCATGGAGAATGCTCTTCGACAAATAGGACTACTACTTTGAAGCTGCATTTAATTATTCTTGCTCACTTCCTTTCCCCAAAGCAGTTGCCATTGAGCACTTACCCTTTTGAAGGAGTTTCATACTCATCAATCAAATTTAAAGGATCAAAACCAGACCATTAATTGTTACCATAAAGCCTAAACCGTGCTAGGCAATGCTACAGATACTGAAATCTAAAAATCTGAAGTCAGTGTTAACAGATTTCTGTGTCGCTTCCACTACAACTTTCTAATTTGACCTCTGCAAAGCATCTCTTGGTTTAATGCAAAGGACAAAGTAGAAGAGGCACATAGTTTTGATGGGGGTTTTGAGATTTCTTTGTTAAAGCTTTTCTTACCACTAAGAGATACAGCTTCTTATAGCTTCATCTTGAATGAGGTTTTCTCTGATAAAAATCTTCTCCAGTCTGTTAACTGTCCACAAAAGTTAAGAAATCCCATTGTTTTCAATTATGGTTTGCAGAAAGGGTGATCTGACAGCATCAAGATAACGGGAGAGTATTTAGAAGTGAATAAATGTTGTTAATGATTTCTATGTCTGATAGCTAAAATTCCAATTTTAGCTTCCTAACAGTGAGGAGGTTGCAAAGAACTCAGTGAGGCATCAGATAAAGAAAAAAAGCACCTTATTGATCAGTCAATAACCACCCTGAAATAATAAAAGCAGAAAGACATGCCATTTTCTGAAGACAGTCCAGATGTTAAACACACAAAGAAATAGCTTAAAGCATAACTTGCTCTTCTCATCCCCATGTTTTTTTCTTTTTTAAATAAAAGCTTCCTTTTCTCCCAGCAGTGTTTACATATAGCAAAGGCAGTGAGTTCTTACATCTCACGTTTTCAAATGTCATTCAAACTGTTTGTCAATCTGTGCTAAAATATCATATCATAAAGAACTAGTCATGTTTTCTACTTCTCATGCAAGGCTCCAATTGTCACCTAAACAAGATGGAGGATTTTTTCTACATATCTAAAGCAACTTTGTCTAAAATTAATCTTAAAACTAATAACAATATGGGGATCATTTATTTCTGTGAAGCTCAAATTCTTTTTATAAAAAGAGTTGAACCATCCATGACACATATGTGCTTGTTCAGAGAGATGAATCAAGAATGCTTTGCTCCTGCAGAGTGCATTTACCAAGAAGCACAGGAGCTTAGGGGTGGGGGGAAGGAGAGTCCATCAACAAGCTCTGCCTTCAAGAGTTTCCACTAGCCCGCCAATGAGGCCAGCACAGCCGTTGTATTTGAAATAGGCATTAAATTGGTCATTTTCAGGGGGGAGATGGAGGGTGTTGCGGTTTTTTTTCTTTGTTTTTTTTGGACGGGGGAGTACTTGGTTTTTTTGTTGTTTTTTTTTTTTTTTTTTTTTTTTTAGAACACAATCAGAAGTTTTCGAAAAAGAAAGTCTGGAGAAATCAAAGCTCTTCTAAATTCTGCTCTTTTAAATGTGTATTTCAATAATTTATGTTGTTGTCCAGGTAAATACTAGAACATCATGGGATTTTTTTCTTTATCAGAGTATTAGTAGCTCCTCAGTGCTTATTTCAAAAATAATTAAGTTCACTGAACTTGGATATAATTGACATATTTACCTCTGTTGCACCTTCCATTGAAGCAGTCTCAACTCCTTTACAAAAGGTTTTGCAAACAGTGTGTACAAATTAATTTCTCCCATAGGCAGGACAAAGGATTACAGGTCTGTATTTTTTTAATCTGTTATTTATTAATATGTTATTTATATGCATTTATAATAGGTATCATGCTAAGATAATAACTACAACTTCATTATATTTCACGACAGAGCATTCAGCTTTCCCAAAATCCATCCTGAACTATCTACTTTCTTAGAAGGTTCTTTTTGCTGCTTGCATTTACTGCTTCCCTGCAGGTCAAGAACGAGAAACCGACACACCTAAATTTCACTTGGAAAGTAAACCAGACCTGCAGAACTCCTTTCTGCTTCAAGCCAATGCACTAAGTTTCATTGGGGCTGATGCCTTTGTAACACCATTCACTTCCATGGCTGTAACATCTGCTCCTCCGAGATGCAAATAAGAAACCGAGATCCTTGTGGTACCATACCGCACTACAAGCCTGTTAATGTCAGGTTTAGTTTGGTAGGCAAAAGCTTACCTTTCTTCCCGAAACCACTTTTTTTTATTTTCTTTTAATTTATCGTTTCCACAACAGCAAATCCTTATAATTAAAAAAAAAAAAAAGTAAACTTGCTTAGCCCACTGCACTGGGTTTAGGTTTACCGAGCTGTAAAACTTCCCTTTCCATAAAGACATGATGTTTTTGCAATCACTTAAAAATATCTTAGGGGGGGGTTTACCCCCTCAGCTTTCGAAGCATAAATGCTGCTCAATCTAATCACTATTTTGAAGCCTGCCAATAATCTACTATACCAAATGAACAGAACAAGCCTCTGCCACAAATCTTTGGAGAAATTGCACTTCTGCCTTATGCACTCTACCTATTGTATCTCCTCCAGTACAAACAAACAGCTTTCTCCTTACTATAGTCATGAATGTTACACCTAAAAGTCCAGTCTCTTCATTCTAGAGTTACCTAAACCCTTAGAAGTGAAACTAAATGAAAATATTAGACATCATGTAAATTAAGAATGAAGAATTTTGTTATCCCCCGAGAAGCTGTTAAAATGCTCACAACTATTCAATACGAAAAAGAATTGCTTTTAAAGAAAAGCTGTGAGCAAAGCAATAAAGATATGCAGACAAATTTGAAAACATGAAAATCAAGTCTCTCACCTTACTTAAAAATCAAGTTTAAAAGTAAGAAGTCTTTTTATTTATAACCTCCAAAAATATTGAATAATATACTCTGAATTTAAAAAATATGGTCATATGTAGTTAAAATACAAAAAAAATAAAAGAAGTATTATTATTTTTTTTGAGATGTTTCTCCTCTAGGAGAATATCCACACAGTTCTGCTCTCTCTCTCCCATCCCACTACACCCATATACTCCACCCATATACAGAGAGAGTAAGAAACATGTTTCGTTACTGCTATCTGAAAACAAACACAAGAACCAACACCTATACTCAATAAATAAGTCATAAGAAAATCCTATCTTATTTCTACAGGTCATTCCAATGGGTTTTAAAGAAACCTGCTGCTCACAGTCATAAAAAAGCCTATATCTCACTATTGTTCCAGAACCAGGAAGAAGGGGGCAGAGTACTGGAATGAAAAAGTCGGTGTACACTTTCCCCATAAAAGACTAATCTGGACCTACAGTAATTTGCAAAAATATTCAAGTAATTAATCAAACCAAAATACCCAAGCTCTGTTTTTCCTCAAGCTTTACATTCCCCTAATACAGGGACAGCACTTTTCCTCAAGCTTATTTGGCCAAGCTCTATTGGAATGCTACAAATAAAATAGTACAATGTGAAATAAATCACACTCAAACCTGCCAGCTGCCAGGATCTACTTATACTCCCAGCTGAAGTCAGCTGGAATTGAACCACTGACTTCCATTCATGCAGAACCATGTTAAATATCTCCGGCCAAGAGTTTGTTTTAATTCCTATGAAACACATTTCACATTTTGATGCCATATAAAGAACAACAATAATAACAGTAAGTCAGCCTTGCATAAAACCATAAAATGTTTAAAATAATTATATTAAGATCTGCTTGAATAACAGGGGGTGCTGAATACAATTTAGTGCTTGTGACCACCTGCAGTATTATATCCAGGATACAATGCTAATTTTAGATTTCTGGATGAATGCCTGCTGTAGGATGTGCTATTTTTACTAAGTTCTGACAAGTCCATCCAATGGCACATCTCCACCTCTGAAGTAGTACTGAAAGACTACTAAAGTTTCCAGTTACCACTGCAAAACTGCAAACTACAGAGTTCTTTCACAAAACTGTTCTTCATATTCTGATTAACTTTATACAATTGAATTTATGAATAAAACCAAAACAAATACCTGGAAACAGTATAACTAAAAGAGTGTGTATTAGTCTTCCCTCCTCCCCTGAAGCATTTCTCATCCAAACACAAAATAATAGTATTTTTTATATATATTTTTGCAACTTTCAGTTCAATGTACAGAAAAAAACATACAGAAATAGCCTTCACCTTCTAGGTGGACTCTTCCTGATGTCTATACTATACTGACCACACTTGCCTCTGTCTTATTGAGTGACAAAATAGAATCAAAAATGTAACAAAACTCCATGCTGATACATGTATTACTATGGTCCACATAATAACATGGATTTTGGGGACCACCATTCACCAGGTTTCAATTTAGACCTTTAAGCCACTGAGTTCAATGAACAATCCAGTTTTACATGTGAGTTTGTACTACAGAGCTGCTTCTTAGTTTTCCCAAGGAGACATTTTTAACTGAGGTACAGGGTCAGCAAGTTTGGAATAAGCAGTTTAAGATTTCTACCTTTCTACTTACATGAGCTTATTTCCCTTACCTGCCACATTTCAACAGGTAGACTGAGGCTGTTCCAAGAGATATATTCTGTTATGACAGATTTAATACATTTTTAATAATAAAGATTTAAATATGAGCATGGTATTTGGCATGCATCTTGAAGCAAACCATAAGACATAGCTTCTGTCAAACTCTCCAATAAAGACAACACAATAGTTAGGGGGAAATGTTAGCCAGAAACAGTTACATGAAACACAAAACCCTCGAGAATGAAAAAGTCTTTATTTATTAAATTAAATGCAAATTTTTCATTCTAATACTTCTGATGTGTTTTTCTGGATTTTCTCAGGTATGCTTAATTAAACCCACTCATCAACACCAACTTTGTTCAAAAGAGTCATTAATTAATATGGCACAGAAGCAGCTTAGCCCTAAAGGAGTCTGTGACATTTGTTCATAGAGAAGACTGATCATTAATTGCTCCCCCTGTTCTAAGCCTCTTAATGATATTTTTGACACAACACTACAAGTCATTGTGACTTATTCCTCACAGCTAGTGACATCTGCACTATGTTAAGTTAATAAAACTACCTTTGAAGGGTTTTCAAGAAGATATTTAAAGACACAGAGGAAAAAAGGTCTGGATGTGCTGCCAGTGGAATAAAGAAGCTATACTGAATTTTTTTACTGTTATCTCAGAGTACACTTTTATTACAGATAATTTAAGCAAATATTTTGTGTTCCATATTGACCATAATAAATGGAAATCAGGCAGAAGTTCACTGAGCTATTCCAACCTATTTTAACTGTGCTCCTAACACCAATCTAAATCATAATGTTTCACAGGTCTTCTGCTGATCATAAGTTCTCAGGCAAATGAGAAGACTGGCTTTTTAATTGCTTCGGTAAAAAAATTACTTTTTTTATTTTTTAAGAAATAAAAGGCAGAGGGTAGAGTCTGGCTCTGGATTATAAAATAACCACATTAACCAAAGATCTCTCTCCAATATATAAAACAAAGTTGTTATCACTTCGCACCAAGTACATGCTTTAATTTATAAGATGGTTTTGCTGATTTCTTTTGGATGCCAGAAGTGATTGTGCACTTTTATAAGTTTGACAAATTAACTTTTTTATCTCCGTAATGTTTATAGTGTCATAGTATCCATAGTTGAGTTCTACTGCAAAGCACATAATAGTTCACTGAAAACACTCAAAGCAGATAACAAACAAGGTGTATAGAAAGTTCGTACCTGGAGAACAGCTGAAAGCCCTGTAGATCCACAGACCTTCAACATACAAATGAGAACAGCGTCCACCCTGAGAGCTGGTGACATTACTTCAATTAGCCTGACCAAGTTTTCTAACCTGGAGTCCAGTTTCTATAGTTCATATTATATAGCAACTCCTCCTGCCTGACAATTATTTACACTAACACAGTCATCAAGCTTCATGCAGTTGCATGTGTGAGAAACTCTGTGTTAAGCATTTCATTAGCTAATTGTATACTTCTAAGTACTTAACAAAAATAGCAAAGTGGCAGTGGATATGGTTAGCTGGAACCTTATTTTTTGATCTAGTTCAAAAGGACTCAGATCCTGTGAACAGTCAAGGAAAGACTAAGAGGATAACACTTGGAGCCCAAGTAGGATGCCAGGTGTGTAGCAGTGGAGACAAAGAAGAAAGGCTTTCACAATTTTGCAGTTGCCCATCTACTACCTCCCACCACATTGTTCTCCCACAGCACACAAGCCCGGTTTCCTCTGAAGCTTTCCATTCCCACTCATCTAAAATATCCCATCCCACCTCTTATTTAGACCAGCTTTTTCTACCCTCTTGCCCACCACCTACATCATTATCTTTGCCCCTTAAGTGAGGAATTAAAGAGAAAACAAAACAAAACAAAACAAAACAAAACAAAACAAAACAAAAAAACACAAACAAACAAACAAACAAACCCATCCACCTACACAACAGCAGCCGCCTTTCTCTGTCCTGAGCTCCAGGACACAAAGCAGCAGGAAAAAAACTGACAGCCCCAAAAGTGTCAGCAGGTTCCTGCCAGCCCAAGCACCCCTGCTTGCTTACTGTTCAGTGACAGCAATACACTCAGTACAGGCTACAGGAATGCAGGAAAGGTGACCTGCATGTCTTAGACGTGATGAAGGTAACAGGACGTTTGCCACACCTTCTGATGCCCAGCTAAAGGTTGAGATGGCATGTGGATTGCTCACACAAAATATTTTACCTGCTGGAACACCATCTCGGTTGACTTACTGCAGAGTGAAAACAGAAAAGAGTAATTCCACCTTGATGGATTAGGCAAAGAATCATGTGTTCATTAATACACACGTAACCTAGAAGCAGAAGGCAAGAGTACCCTGGCCTGCCTTATACCTTATACCAGTTCTGCTACATCTGCACATGACAGATGTAGCAGAACTGAGCCAAATTACTAAAAAGTAAAGCAAGGAATATTCTGATTTCTTTTGCTCTGATTTCAGAGCAAAAGGGAACTCAACAGAGCATAAGAGCTCATTTTATTAGCATTGCTATACTAAAATGTAGATAACAAACCATGTAGAATTTTTATTTCCAAATTTTTAGGAACATGAAGCAATGCTAATGTCAATCCTCAATATTCCACCCCCTTTCACTATCATTAAGCCACCTCACCTTTAATTGAGAACATAAAAGCAACATGTTCCTGTACATTATCTGAAACAACATGTTGGACCTATTGATGCCATTTTCAGAGCTACAGCTGCAGTTAGAGGGAACACAACCTGGAGATTTTAGAAATTAATGCATAACAACTGTACTTAAATCTTACACAGTACAGACTTAATCACAGTCTGCAGCAAGACTGCATGGCAAGACATACCATAATATCAGAGGCAAACTATGGAGAAATACTTGCACTTACAAAGTGTTCATCAGCTTTCAGGTAAGTTTATTAAAATCTCAAATACCCATGTGCATTCTTATTAGTGTTGTCCAATTAGCCTGTCCATGTTTCTGGTCCATCTAAATTAACATAACTTCATAATTTACAAAAATTCTACTGATTTGATAGCATTTTCTAAATCCAGTCAAATCACACACATAATCACATCTGCCTTTAAAAGATCCCACTATAGGTATCATGAAAGATTAATTTAAATTATATTTCTTTTATTCACTCTTTTCCCTCATCAGTAAAAGGTGCTGCATTTATCCCTGCAGTCCACCTTGTCAGAATAAAGTTAAGAAGTTTATGAATTTTAGATATTGCACATAATCAATATTTGATGCTAATATTTCTTTGCTCTTCAAAGAGATGAGCTCTTCAGAGCTCAAAATAAAACCATCAACTATCAGAACAGCATCCTGATCTCTATTTCAATTCACTTTATCTTTCGGAATGGTCTTGTGCACTAACCACTGCACTGAAGCTGATAAGTTCTTCCCAGCAAAAAGACTTCTCTGTCCTTACTTTGTGTGGGATACTATAGCAGAATTTTCACTAAACAAATGAAGGGAGCATATTATCTAGCCAGTGCCACTGCTTGACAAGCCAGAATAGACTGTAAGAATGTATGTGACTGCATGTGTGTGTATGTACAGAAGAGAAAAAAAAAAAGCATGCTCCCATGCAAGCACCTCTATATATATATGTAGGAACTGGAAGGTGAGGTTAATTTTGGCCATGCATAGAGTAAACCAGGAAGCATTTATAAATGCTGGTTTCAAAGTTCTTTAAGAAATTGCAAGTGTCACAGATATATTTTATTATTGATACAAAGCTTTTAAATTATAGAGAAGGTTTACTGTCAGGAAGGAGCATTACTCTGATCTAGTCATCTAAGTAGAATAATTCTGGTCACTAAGCCCCAACCAACAATTTCTACACAGAAATTATTGCTCAAATGAGTTCTATCACAGTCTTCATTTAATTAATATACATCTGTCACACATTACTAAAGTATCTATCAACATTGTAGTGTTACTATACAGATGAGTTATACCTGATCTTTCTTTGATGGTTCAGAACCTTGAGCAAACCAAACATGTCACCTGCCACTTGCAGGCAGCTGCTAGGCAACAGAAATGCCAGAGGAAGGCAGCTAGCTAGTGTCTCCAGCCTATCCCATGCCATGCTGCTTAAGACACCAGAATCATTAAATCATAGATTGGTTAGGGTTGGAAGGAACCTTAAAGGTCATAGAATCATTAAGGTTGGAAAAGACCTCCAAGATCACCAAATCCAATCTTTGAACTCCACTGTGCCAACTAAACCATAGCACTAGATGCCATGTCCAGTCATTTCTTGAACACTTCCAAGAATAATGACTCCACCACTTCCTGGGCAGCCTGTTTCAATGTTTTATTACCCTTTCAGTGAAGAAATTCTTCCTGATGTCCAACCTGAACCTCTCCTGGCATAGATTGAGGCCATTTCCTCTTGTCCTGTTGCTAGTTGCCTGGGAGAAGAAGCAAGCCTCCACCTTGCTACAACCTCCTTTCATGCAGATCATCTAATTCCAATCCCCCTGCCATGGGCAGGGAACCTTCCACTATTCAAAGCCCTATCCAGCTTGTTTTTGAATACTTCCAGGGATGGGGAATCCACAGCCTCTCTGGGCAACCTTTTTCAGTGCCTCACTATCTTCACAATAAAGAATTTCTTCCTAATATTGAATCCAAATCTACCCTCCTTCAGCTTAAGGCCATTCTGCCATGTCCTGTTGTTACATGCCCCTGTGAAAAGTCTCTCTCCAGCTTTCTTGTAGGCCCTCTTTAGGTACTGACAGGTGCCATAAGGTCTCCCCAGAGCCTTCTCTTCTCCAGGCTGAACAGCTCCAACTCTCTCAGGCTGTCCTTATAGGACAGGTGCTCCAGCTCTGCTCTCTGCTGGACTCATTCCAACAAGGTCTGAATATATTAGAAACTTGGCAACAGCAGTAAATCTTTCAGGAGTTACTGAAGTAGAACCTTAAGTGAGAAAGGTTTAAAAGAAAAAAAAAAATTCAAAGCTGATATCTAAATACAAGCTAGAGTCTACAGAATCTTTTCTATAGGAAGTGTAAAAATATTACATACACTACCAGAAGTATGAGAAGTATCTTACCATTTCCATAATTCTGCACAGTGCTGACCTATAGTGGAATGCACTGAGAGCGATCATACCAGACAAAAATTATTCTTTCTGTAGATGCCTTGGGGAAAGGATGTTGTATTTCCATTCATTTTTTAACAGCCAGGAAAACTGGATAACAGAACATTGATGCAAAAGTTTTCTCTGTTGAGTTCCTGGGACCAAGGTATAAGTGTTGTTTACAAAAATTGGATCCATTGCCAGTTGTGCAATAATTACACACTTGAGATAGACATTGATCATTTATTTCAGAGTTGCACGAGCCTGGATGTTCACTGGAATTTCATAAATCAAGCACACCAACTATCAAAACTTTTTACTATTTATATGTTTTAGCAAACAAAGGAATTGGCTACAAGTTACACAGTTCTCTTATTAATTAATATTCTATCTTCTATTGGTTAAGGATTCAACACTTAGAGTTTGCTTGTTAGCTACTACCTGTTTCACGGATTAAATCTCCCTTCTGGTTGATTAGGCTTGAAAGTGTACAAAGATCAAACATGAAAGAACATCCTTTCCTAACACAATTTTATATATTCCACATTTTGCAACATAAAGACTACAGTTGTGAGCCTAAATGGTGCTGAAATAATGAATTTTTGGAACTACTGTTGCAAAAAGAAGCTAAATGAAACAACATTTCAGAAGAAGATACTAATAATTTATACACTAGTTGCCATTGCTAAAGCTGAAGAGATTATCTTCTGCTAATCGCTTTCTCCCTAGTAAGCTGCCTACAAGAGCAATTCCAAACTATTTTCAGTCACAGTATGACATGTAAACCTGAACAATATAATACTGAGTTTCGTTAACTCAAATCCTTACAACTCAGTCACAAAAGTAAGGCTCCTATGAGCACTCCAGTTCATATAAACCTAATATTTTTAGGACTACTAATACAATTATGAAAGTCAATCCAGATGCTATTATGAAGCTAAAGGTTGGCTTTTTTCTCTCTTCTTAATGTTTTGGGATGAAGGCTGGCATTAGAAGTACCTAAAAGGCAATACGAATGCTATTCAGGAAGATCCAGACAGTTTTTCCCAAGATTGCTCATCCCAATTGTCAATTATCTATAGATATTAATACAAACACTCATGGAAACACTATTCTTCAAATGAAGATTGATTTGTAGGAAACAACTTTTTATGTGGAAGCAAGAACATTCAACACACGTAAAATTTCTTATAAGGCTTAGAAAGTTTTAGTCAAAAAATAAGCAGGAAGGAAAGAAGGTACTCAAACATACCATAAAGCAACATTTCCCACAGTACAGAAAGAGGAGACAAGACCCTGGCCTGGCAAGAAGTAAACCCAACCTGCTAGTTAAAAACAGAAGTCTCTAGATCCTCACGTCTCACCTGTAATCAAGTTCTCTAGACTTGATCTATGGCTACAGATAAATCTTCGAACGTGTCAGTGTGTGCTGAGAGCTAGGAACAGGCCTGGTGTCAACTGCTCTGCTCATTGTGAATGCCATTTTCAAAATTTTCAGTGTTGGCATTGTTAGAAATTTGGGGCTTATAAAAAAGGTAAAGGTTGATGGGAGTAGCAGGGAAAAAACCCAAACCACTTGTTTAAATGACTCTTTTAAGGGAAATGCTAAATCTACAAAATAAACAAATACATGCAATTATAAACCAAGCTTGATTTACACAGAATTCACGATAAATCAGAGAGGTAAGTTAAGCACATGAATTGTTCCTCATAAACAAACCGAGCTTGCTATATTTCCAGGCAATACTTATTAAAATATTAGTGATATGCCTCTGCAACAAACTAGTTCTTTTTTGAGCCTTCTGGAAAAAAAGAAATAGTTACAGCACAGCAGCAGAAGTTGAAGGACAAGCTTTGTCAACAGTCATCCTATAAAAAGACTAATGTGTCTTTTTCCCAAGAGGCAGGGAATGAGTTCATAGGGTACTCAAAGGAAAACAACACGTTTGCTCAAGTTATTTTAAGAGCACTTTATGATTATGGGTTCGAGAGACAAATATAAAGACTCAAGTTAAATATCAGAATTAAGTGTTTACCTCTAGTTCAAGATCATTTTTCTTCAAAATTCAATACTAATCTCACTGGCCTTCAGATTAAATACATTTGAAAACAACCTTCCCTACCAGGTATAGATAACTGAGCAAAAATGGGATTTTCTAATAAAAGCTACTAAGAAAGGATATTGAAGGGAAAAAAAAAAAATCAGGTCACTCCACCCAGACAATTCATTTCATTTTAAACAAGACAACAATGGCAAAAAAACCAATGATTCAGCTCTAGAGCCCTGATCTCTCCTTTTGCTGTTGTTCCTAGTTACACTTTTTTTTGTAAAAAAAAGTTACAGGATGATGCTCAAGCTTCACTGGTTCATCTTCTGTATCAAAGATATTAAATAATGCTTCAGATAAAGAGCCTAACACCATGTGCTCAGGAAAGCAATAGAATATAAATTGCAAAATCTTGCAACTTTCTTGGACAATTCAGAAAAGCCTGTAAACTCTGACCAAACTTTACAACAGAATTACATCACTTCAACAAGTCCCCAGAGCCTAGGGTAACAGCATTTTAGGACTCTTATCCTAAGCATCAAGAGAAGTTTTTCTTCCCACAAACATCAACTTCACCTCTTGTACATCTCTAGATCTGTAAGCGTGAACTCATGCTCTTGGCACATGAATGTAGAAGGGTTTTGTGGTTTTGTACTATCAATTACAACAGCATGTACCAAAATCCATTGTAATTTTTCAATAGAGTGAGGTCTGACAGACAAACTCTGCAAGACTGAACTTCAGTTTTTAACAGGTTATTACCCTGAATTGTCCCACTTCTGATACACTCAAGGGCAATGCAATGAGGCATTGTCTCTCAGGTACCTCACTCCTCAGGAGATGAGCTTAGATTGCCGGTGAAGACAGGCATATACTCATGCCTAAGTCCATTTGCAACCTCCACAAGAAAGCTTTACAACAGACAGCAAAAGTTAACATAACAAATAGCTGCATGGATACACTCTAAACCACTGAGGCAAAATCCAACAAGTTTCATTGTTATTTTGTTATTTGAGAGACTAATCAGAACTTTATTCTGCAATCTTCTTCTCCCCTCTTCCTCACTTGACAGTAGCCGTTGCACACCTGCAGTAACACTGAGACCAGTGTCTTTAGGGCCTTACTGGGATCGGTGGCCATGGGTACTTCAAAGACAAAGTGTTGAGAGGATCAGTTCCTTAATACTGTTTGCGCTATGGTTCCACACTAGCACAACTAAAAGGACCCCATAGACAATTGACCGACGTAAAGTTTCAGAATTTCCAAGAAGAACAACAAACTACAACAGCACTCTCTAACTCCATTTAGACCTGCCTGCCTTTGAAGAACACAGCATACAGCAGTTTTCAGGTCACAAAGTCAAGCTTTTAATAGAGGACAGGAATTAAGGGGGGTTTCTGGTTGGTTGTTTGGGTTTTTCTCAAGTATTTAATCAAGTGAGGGCCAGATCATGCATTTACAGGTCAGAAAAAAAGAGTAAGAGACAACAACAGTACCAACATCCCCTTTAGCAACTTAAGCATCACAGCTAGTTCATGAGTCTTACAAGAGTCATTAGATTCCTGGTCTAGCCCAGGCTGATATACCTTGAAGAGCACTATCAGAAAACAGTCTATTCCCTTCCAAAGATGAAATCCCATCTTTTGGCTAAGATATGAGTCCCATGTTGCAGCATTGGGTAATATAACATCAGACACTAGCAGCAATTTTGTGTACATACTCTCCCCTGAACATTCTTAGGAAGTATTTCAATATCATTGCTTATGTTTAAAAATCAACAAGGAAAAACATGCATTGGAGCAAGAGATTGGACAAAAACAGACAAAAATTAGAATACACATAAACTGCTTTTATGACAAAAACTAATAAAACAACCATATAGCCCTACTGCAAGTTCAGAATAAGAAAGTAAATGAGACATAAGAGGCCATCAACAACCAAACTCAGATGAAGTAACATAGCAGCCCAAAGACTGTGGATAATCTCTTTTTGCAGTCTCCAACTTTGGCTTAGTAAAGAAACCTTAAAACTCTGCCAGACTTTGAGAGACACGAAGCAACACACATGACCTATCCTCTAGTAACTGGCAAGGCCAGGAGTTTTTCCTCAAGTACTCGGCAATTTCACTATCAGACAAGGTCAACAGAAAGGGCTTTATCCCATACATCTTCTCTCATAACAAGGTGATCTCAGCAGTGCTCCCAGGGTACACTTTCTAACTAAGGGGTTTTGCCAATGCAAATGTTAGTGGGCTTCCAGTGAAAGCAGGTCACTGAAACAACACAGATGATGAGAAAACACACATGGACTGGAAGAAAAAAAAAAAAGGCAACAGGAATTTCTGAAGTGACTTCATGCTGAAGAAAACACAGTGTAAAACAACTGCCTAATATTTTTTAAAACCACAACACAAATACTCATTCGCATACCTTTGGAGAGTTCACCAGTAATAGAAATTACTGATTCAGCAAAAGATTACTGTGGGTCAGAAGAACAGGGCCCAAAATTATTTAAATATTTCTCCCCAGCTACAGAGGTCTTACAGTTAACTTTATATTAAACATTCCCAGTTAAGCCTAAGTCTAACCAGAAAGCACATTTTAATAGTATTCTGGCTTTCCACCTAGACTAGGAATTCAGAAAAGGAAGACAGTAGCAAAGAGAGCAGCTCAATTTTGAAATGCAGAGAAGGATGGGGAAAAGAAGGGTGAAAATCTCACAATTCACAGCAAAACACATCTTTTCAGCCTAACCAACTCATGTATAAGCCAATCCTGCAACCATTGCATGTTCTCTAATTTATTCATCACATGTATTTAGTAAAGCCTAGGAATGCACCCCAGTATTACAGAGAGAGGAGAGTAACAGGCTGCATTTCAGCATTTCCAAAGTTATAATTTCTCTGAGCTTCTCCTAAACCCAACAAATACTGCTAAGTGGATGGATGATGCTGTTCATCTAGCACGGCATTAAAAAAATCAGAATATTATACGCCAAAGATTCAGAGCTGCTCAATCAATATCTCCTAAATGAAACACTAATCTCCATTACTGGGGTTGGTAACCATGAAAAGGTTGACCAGTTCTGTCAGAAATTAAGATACAACAATTCTAAGGTATACTGGAGCTCAGGGATATATCCTGATTTTAAAAACTAGAAAAGGAATGAAAACCCATATTATCTGGCTATCGCACAAGAAATTTCATAACACAGATAAGCTAATTGGAGATAAGTCTGGAAATGATAATGCATCTGACATGCTACACAGCATTTAACCTTTCTAAATAAATTATTCAAACTATTTGCAAAGAAAAGATAACATTTGAAAAGGTAAGTTTCAACAGTTGAGTTAAACTCAAGCATTTCACTGCAAGGGCCGCAGTGCAGACTTTGTATCAACCCCAGCTTTCTGCTACTATCAGTAACAACTGGCAAATATCTGGTTTTTTGTGAAGTTGCTGGACTTTCTCACATACACTGGGAAACAAGCAGATTTCTTCCAAAAAGGTTCCCAAATGGAGATTCATTTAATTAATATATTTATATAAAAACTATGAGTATGGAGATAAAGAGTTGATTCTATACAGCAGACAACTGGATTGCATCAATGTTCCTCAGGGAAAACACAAATTTGAGAACAGATGCATGAACACATACACTAAATAACGAAAGATTTGTATGCTTTATACTTTGGAATATAAATTCTAGCAAAAAATCAAGAGGACACAAATTAGACTGCAGTTTGGGGATCACTAACTTGGTTTACATTTGCTACTTTCCTGACAAATATTAAACGAATGTGCTATAGTTAGATGCAAACTGGCAAATTTCTTAAATAAATCATCAGAAGTATTTATGAAGCAAACTAAAATAAACCCCCCCACCTTCTTTGGAAACAGTCTGCCGTTTTAACAACAGATTTAACGGCGAACCATACCTCAACTTCACATGTCAGGCTGTGATGTTCCCCGGGTGTCTATAAGAACTGCAGATAGCAGAGTGCCACCTGCCTTTCACGGGTCACAGTTGCAATACTGCAGCCTGGAAATTAAATCCAGACTACAGCCAACAGTTGGCAAACATATCTCAAAAGGGTCAGTTTGAAAAGTATTTATAGTGTTTGGGAAAAAAAAAAAAAAAAAAGAAAAAAAAAAGCACCAACCAAACAAGAACAAAAACACAAACAAATACTTCATTCTTTTCAATCAGCTACAGCTTTACAAAACACATTAGGAAAAAACAAATGTGTAGTCTGTAACTTAAAATTGTTTCCAAATAGGAATGTATACACATGCCAAAGAGGATAAAAGGATGATAATGAGGAGAAACAGACTGATTAGCAATAATTCGGAGAACTCAGCACTGACAAGAATGCCCATTAAACATCTCCATAAAATGATGTTACAGAAAAGGAGAAGTTCCTCAGTGCTGCTTCCTATAATTACGGCAGAAGCAATATCAATTCATCTCAGGAGCCATAGTAACTTCAGAACATATACTACCAAACATCAAGAGCATATCAAATTTATAAACCAGATGTTAAATCTAAAGCTAAATTGTATTTCACTGCTATTCAGAAGTCCGTCATCACAACATATTAACAAGTATTAGATACTGCGTTACATTAAATAGCACAGTGTAGGATTACACACACTCTCCTCCCCACTATCAACCGATACTACTGGTAGTACACACCTACTATCAACTGATAGTACTATCAGCTATCCACTTACGTGTCCTACGGCACAGAAATAAGACCCAGCCAGCACTGATGATAAAGCTGCTGCAGACCAGAGGGCAGAAATGGGTCTGTCTGCTCCTGCTCACCCCAGCAGCTCAGTTGCTCCCTTAGCTGAATTCTTACTTACAACTTTAACACAAAAGCCAGAATTTGCAGGACACTTACATTTTATTTCTGCAGTTCACAGCTCGTAGCATACAGTTTACTCACTGGAAAATAATGAACTTCATTCATTGAAAATCCTGTATTTGTGCAAGGCTACATCAACAAAAGTCAGAATCCACGTGGTTTCCCTAAGTAGTGGGGGAAGAGAAGTTAAAAAACAAACCACCACACAACTCCTTCTTCTGGAAACAGCAGCAACACACAGTTACCACCCTCTGCATCTCTGCCCAACAGGAAATAAGTACAACAAACCTCCTACAACCATGTTTATGGATCATTACAAAGTGCACAGGCACTCCTAAGTATTTTGAGAAAACAGCTCTGGTTAAAGATTAAAACAAATGAGACACTACAGACATTAATGCCTTCAGCTTTGTCAACCAAAACAAAACAGTTGCAACATCCCAAGGAATAAGTAGTACAACTTAAAAGCAAGTATTTACACTACTTAGTTAAAAACAACCTCTCAAACAGAGAAGTAAACAGCCACACTCCAGAGCAAAACCTTAGCGCTCAGCAGGACTCCTCACAGCTGTTCAGCATTAAAATGAGAAAATAAGATGAATTCATCAGCAAACGTAATAAAGTCAGATTATTAGTACCTGCCAGAGAGGAAGGTGGGAACACAGCACAAAATGCAGAAGTCTACCAAACTTTTTCACTAGACTAAGCAAAGTACCTAAGGCCATACCTCAGCCTTTCAAGGCAGTAATACACTTTTGATTGAGCATGTGTTATATATATGACATCACCAAGTTCAACAATTCTTGGTAAATCAGATTTCACTAAACTGAGTCAGTCTTATATAACAACTGGTACATGCTCAAAGCGCTAGAACTAAGATTTGAGTTCAATTTCCATTATGAAAAAAAACCTGTTTTACAGCGCTGTAGCTGTGCTAGCATCACACCAGTCTTTTACACCAAAATTCAAACCAAGAGTGGTTAGTCAGCTTTCAGAAAACACAATCTTCAGATGCACTACCTTAGGGCTGTCAGAGCATGCTATCACTATAACTTTAACAACACAGTCTAGTTTTAGGATGTCTTTCTCAGCTGTAAACTTGCAAATTCGAACCATCTTCAAAAGGATGAGTGTGCCTGCGTGTACAGATCTATCCTGCCAATAGTTCAGTCTGCTGAAGGAACAGATGCACTTACAGCTCCCTCCGCGTCTGCTGCCCCCCAGAAATAATCCTGGGCAGATTATCGTTGTGTCAATCTACAATTCACAGTCAGCATCTGGAATGATACAACAAACCCTAATAGTTGTAATTTGTCCGGTAAGCAATCCTCACGGAATGATGGATTTATACAACTGACCGAGGTGTTTCCATCTGCATTGTTGCGGAATGGTAACTCAAACTCCCTGATTCAGAAAGTGCCAAAATACAGTCACACCACGAAACGAAGACAGTCCAGTTAAATAACAGCGAGAATGAAAGTACATCAGGGCTTTAAATCATACTACACGAACATCCCACTGAAAACCCCATGTTTCTCAGACAACTGCCGGTGCCTTTCACTCCACTGCTGCTCTCACCAGAAGACGAGGCTAAGCAAACTTCACTTGCCAAAGTGTGACAAAACCCCTCCAAAACGTTTCGGAGCCAACGGCTGCCTCCCCGCTGCCTCAGCGACCACAACGCACCTCACGCTTCTGGGCGAGAACGCGCTCCCGCGAGTGCGACCCCGAGGGCGGGAGCGGCGCGGGGGTCCCACTGCGCGGAGCTCCGGCGGGGACGGTCCGGGCTTCAGCCCCGCTGCAGAAGCGGCTGCCTGCCCATCTGGTTTTTATTTCTCCCTAGCAAACCGCACCGTCTTCGAGGAGAACGGCCACTCGTTTTGGAAGGCTCGGTGGACTTTCAGGGGTGGGGCCGGGCAATGCCCGATTCGGGCTCCGGGAGCCAGCAGCGCTCCCCGACACCGGTACCCGGCGGCAGCACCGCTGAGCCTCGCCGCCAGCTCCCCCTGCCGGCACCCACCCGCTGCGCCGCCCAGACCCCGACCCCGGCCGGCCTCCGCGCCCCCGGGGGCGCTCGGCGGAGCCAGGGGCGCAGCCCTGCGAACCCCAAGCGAAGTGGCCCCGGGCAGGGAGCGGGCGGCCGGGGACGTGCCATCCCTGCGGCACTCCAACCCCCCAGCCCGAGCCTGGCGCCGGCGCGTGGGGAGAGGGGCCGGGAGGGGTTACCTGGAGGCGCCGTGGGCTGCACGCCGCAGGCGGGCGGGCGGGCGGGCGGGCTCCGGCGCCGCGATGGTGCCCGCTTCCCTGCTCACGCCGCCATGGCCGCAGCCTCGGCGAGCCGCCCGCGCTCCGCTCGCTCCCACCAAGTTTGCGGCGCGGCAGCTGCGCGCCTCGCCCGGCGGCCGGACCCAGCGCCCCGCCGCGGGGGCGGAGCAGCGGCAGCCAGGGCGGCCGCCACGGCCGCCCGTCCCCGGCGATACCGTGCGCGGCTCGGCTCGTCCCGCAGCCAGCGCTGCCCCGGGCTGGGGCGATCTCGCATTACTCCCTTCCCTCCCCCCGCGCTCCCTCCTCCGGGCCAGGCGAGAAGTTGCAACTGGTTGAGATATTTGTGCTCGGGGTTTGGGTTTGTTTTTATTTTTATTCTTTTTTTTTTTTCCTTTTACTCACCGCAACTCAAAAAAAACATAACCTGAGGCTGCTCCTCACCATCAGATCTGAGCAGGGGCGCCCCAGCGCCAGTACAACTAAGCATAACAAATCCGGACGAGCTGCAGCAAGAGACAGGGGGAGGGAGGAAGGGAAGGAAGGAGGGGAGGCGGTGGGCAACGGGCAGCTCCCCTGTGCCGGGTCCTCAGGGGCTCCCGGCCTGTGCCCCGGGCTCTGGAGGCGGAGAAGTCGCCGCCGAAACCGGGGAGCAGCAGATATAGGAGGCGAAGGAGAGCCGGCTGCTAGCGGCTGCCCCGGGGCGGAAGAGACACAGGAGCGCCCACGGTGCGCGCCCGCCGGCTCCCCGCAACCCCTTATACGCCATCCCGCAGCCGGCGAGACAACCCCCAGTGTCCCAGCTCCGAGCCCCCGGGGTCTAGCGAGGAGCCGCGTAGGCAACGGGAGCCGCGCATCACCAGCCCCGTCCCCGCCGCGCTGCGCGGGTGAGCGCCCGGGCACTGCGCGGCTCCGGGATTGCGGGGTTGACACTCTCGCGGCCACGTAACAGCCTCTGGCGAGTCCCTCTCCGCCCCCGCCAGTCCCCTCCCTCCCCCCACAACACGATCGACGTGTCAGCCCCGAAAGTTCATTTCCAGGCCCTGGGAGAGTTCCCTATAAAGGTCCCGCTGCGTGCGTGGGACAGTGAGACGTGGCACTGCGGGGCTGCAGCCGAGCCGCGCAGGCATCTCCCCCAGGTACGTGCGTTCGCATTTCTGATCTCACCAGGTTTTTGATGCATGTCTTTGTGTTTAGCCAGCCCACCTGTGTTAAACCAGGAGGTTATTTTTGTTCATGTGTGTATTGTAATTAATTCCATCAACGTGGTTTTTTCTTTTATGGCAGCATTTGCACATTTCTACTACAAACTGCAGAGAGAAACTGACTTTTGTTCGCAGCAAGACCTCCATTTAGAAGACTAAAAGCAGTAAGAGTTTATTAAAACAAAGCTGTGGAATTGATTCATGCTAGAGTAATCCTATAAAAACATACCTAATTAAAACAACTAGAATCAAAACTTATCAGCAAGCCAAATGCTGCAAATCCAAATTGCCTTAAACATTCAGCTCAAGGGAGAACATGACTTTGGCTATGATATAAAAGAAAGTTATTCAATTAGAAACATTAATGAAAGTTTGAAGTTATCATTAAAAATGAAGACCTGGAATTTGGAGCATTCTTTCTGATTGCTTGTTGGTAGGTACTAAAAAAAAAAAAACCAACCAACCAAACAAACAAACCAACCAAAAAAAAAGGCAAATAGTAAAGGCTAAACTTTTTTTTTCTTTTTTTTTTTTTTTATTAAACTCATGCAACCCTGACAGTCAAGGATGTTTCCTTATTTGTAACAATAGAGTTTGAAAAGCCACTACTGTAATGCATATTTATGTAGGATCACTTTCCCGTGTGATTTCCTTCTCGTACAGAAAATACTTGTATAGAAAATAAAAGAATTCCTTTTACACCTAAAAATTGCCATCAAAGTAAGTGTACATATACAAAGGTTCACATATCTACTCCATTAACTTGTTTTGAGTAGGTTTAAGACATATCTATTCACATCAGCAAGTCTCACACTTTTTATGTATCTCTACCTGTTAAAAAGAGTTCAGAGTTTCTTTTTAAAGAGGAGGTATATTTGTTTTTCCAGCTGCTGGGAAAAAAATAAAACATCCATACTTTATCTATGAAAAGTAAACAGTGTGTATGGAAAAGCAACTGCCAGCAAAAAAACCCATCAAAATTCTAGCACCTAGAGTGATGTATATTTTAGCCTCTAACAATTTCTCTGCAGTTTGGCTATGAAACAATGCACATAAAAGTAAAAAAATCTCAAACAAAGAAACATACCCCCAAAACTCACAACATTTATAGCTTTATATCATAATGTTTTAATGACGTACAGTACATCCTAAGTTGGAAGAGGAAAGGCTGCTCAGCACCTTCAGGCTATTGGCCAGTTTGGTGGGAAGCCAAGATTTCAGCTCCTCCCTGTGGTGGCAGGATACAAGGAGTGTTAGAAAGTAGGGAAGGGGGTGGACTTCCATCTTTTTAGGTGGGAAAGCCATGGTACAAGGGAAGGCCTGTCTTCACATTACCCATCAAAAGCACCTTGGATAGTGTGTTTTTCATTGTTTAGAAAAACAAAGGCAGATACAGTAAACTGAAAGATCAAGTTGGGTTAAAAGAGAAAAAAAACCAAAAACTAACCAAAAAAAAAAAAAAAAAAAAAAAAAAAAAAAAAAAAAAAAAAAAAAAAAAAAAAGAAAAAAGAAAAGGAGGAAGGAGTTAGCTTCAGGAAAATTGAACTTTGAGCTATGCTTGAATCATAAGGAAACAACTTTGCTTGCTTCACAATCACAGAGTTCAAAGGCTTTATTCCCATTGCATGTATTTTTCCAGACCATTGAAAATATTACTTATTTTTGTTTAATTCATGAGAAACAAGCAGAGAAAAACTTTGAAATCTCACAGTTAATTGCCAACCTTTGGGTATTTTAACCACATAATTTATTACTTAGGAGAAACCGTATTGGTGACCAGAGCCTTTCCAGAGCAGACCAGGCGGGAGCATGGTGCATATGAACAAGCTCCCTTTCCTGAGCAATGCTAAAGAATAGAGAATTTGTACAATCTGCTGTCTTGAATTTAGCTTCCTTAAGTGATCCTCCTGAGAGAATTAATCACCAGGTCTACATTGCTGTTTCTTCCTTCTTTCCCACTGAGATTCAGGAAAGTATTTGCCCTGAGTTGAGTGTGTCCTTAGTATTCCCTACTGCCTTGAGCAACATCACCTTCCAAGGCTGGATCATCATGAGTCTGCCATATTGAAATACCAGGAACTCCCAGTGTTCTTATATGTAAAAATAGGAATGGCATCTTCATCTCAGGAAAGCAGATAACCCAAAAGATTTAAGTTTGCCATCTTTATCCTCAGATAAGTCTGGTGGGGAAGTACACTGTTAAAAAGCAGGCCATGCAAGGCTGTAGCTGTTTATGCCCAGTAGCAGACACAGGACAAGGTCAGACTGAGCATAATATTAATTGTCTTTGCAAAACACGCCATTGCAACACTTGCTTTAAATCATAGGGAAATAAATGTTAAGAGTTGAAAATTCTGCTGTTTTCCATCAAATTATTGTCTCATGTAATGTGCTGTATATAAAGGTTAAACTGACTAGTTTCCATAATATCCATGAATTAGGAAAAGCTAGATGAGATTCTAAATTACTTGGCTTTTGAGAACTAGATGTTCTTCTCATTAATTTATATTTACTATTTGTGATTAAAAGGGAGAATAAAGTAATATTTCTCCTGGCATTTCTATTATTAAGGCTCTTTATAAACAAAATTGTTTATTTTTATGAAGATGATATTTTCAACACAGCTATATAATAAATATAAATAAATATAAATAAATATGCACTTGCACTTATAAATCTGTGAGCCAAATTTTAGTAATTGCCTCTTTCTTTTGATTAAAGTCTCTGACAAATAAGGCACTTAAAGAAGTTGTTATGAGAGTTCTAACTAAGGGCCATCCAACTTCAGATCCCTAAAAGTAGACAGATATTTGGTGAAAATGATGAATTCTTGGGTACTGATTCATGTGATCTGAAAAAGCCATCCATTTCCTGATTCACCTTCATATCTCTTCCAGACAAAAAAAAGAATATTTTACAATAAATACCATCAGTCAAACAATTTTTATGTGTGTGTTTTTATATCTTTCAGCCAATTCCCCAAACTGATACTTTCAAAACGAAGAGGAAGACAGGAGTGAGAATGAAGAATGCCTTGGAGAAATCCAGTTGTAAAGTTTGAGGAGTAGAAAAAATAGGAAATATTAATAACTCTGGTCTCTTAAATAGGTCAGAATTTAGACTGAAATAATGAAAAGTTACAACCCTAAGACATAAGTACTATTAAATTTGAATCTAGATTCACAGATTTTTAAATTAATACATAAAAAAATATTTGCTTTTTTTCCCCCTCTACTTTGAATGATGGTATATTTTTCTGCCTTAAAAAACTCTCTTGTGTAGACTACTGTAAGTTTTTATTTTTTGGATATTAGCCCCAAGACATCCATTAGTTGCTCCTCTCTGTTTGAGCGTCCATAATCGTTAATATTGAATTCCTGTGTTACTAACTACATCACCCAGCAGTACAAGGGGAATTTGGATAGAGAGTGCATATATATATATGACCTTGTCACTGCCAAGCGGTTTAAAGCACAGGATATACAGCTCATCTAGACTTCAAGTTTTTGTGCTGACCTTTTTGAGGGTGCATGGGTAGAGAAGATATTTGGCATTAACTCCTGTTTTCATTGAATTAGACTACGACAATTTTTAGAAGGAATTTTAACCAAATGTGAAGTTCTCATAACTTAGACATTTCTGTGTCACTGATCTAGCATTAGGAGCCCTAAAACAAGTTTACCTAGTGACAGTGGAGTTGTCCGTGCGCAAGAATTTCGTGGTAAATTCTCCAAGTAGGCCAATATCTAAGTCATTGTTAAAAAGTGATTTATGTAAACTGGAGAAAAGCAACGCATGAACATTCTTGTTTTGCTTTAAACATATCTTAAATGCACAAAAAAATGCACATAAATTAAGTTGGAATTAACAAAAAAAGATTAATCAGAAGTGGGTTTACCTATAAAGAGTTTGATTGTCTAATGGGAGTTCATTTATCACTTCGGTTAAGAGCAAACAGCATATTTATGTGACCAAAATCTCACATGCCCTCTGCCCTTTCTAAGACTCATAGGGAGCACAATAAGCTAGATGTACTTATCAAGAGGGTTTATGTAGGAAGTAAGAGAGTCAGCAACTTAATACGGTGCATGCCATATTGCAATAGATCCATTTTTCCAGCTGTAGACTTCCTATCAGATCATTTGATAGCAGCGATAAAAGTTACAAGTTCTGTTCAATTGATGTTTTCCTCAGTTGCTCGTACACTGTATTCCGTGGCTTGTTAGGGAAAAAAAATAGATGGTGTTGTTTACAGCCAGTCTTTATAGTCTGGAATTGTTAAAAAACAAAATGCCTAACAACTTGGAGGTGGCTACAAAAGCAAGGACAAAAGAGAAAATGCATTAAAAATAATATGTGTTTATTACTGAGAAATAAAAGCAAATAAAACTCCCCAATACCCTACTGAATTTATTTACTTTGCTGATTTTACTTGGAAACTAAGGCACCCATCTCAGAGTCTGGTCTTCTGTCCCGTTGTTAGTTTAACTCATGTCAGACTAGAGCAGCAAGAGTATAAGGAGGCACCTACATCTTCCTAGACTTGAAAGGAAGCCCAGCCCACAGTTCTGCAAAGTTTTTGTGCATCTTGGTTAGCACTTGTGAATATAGCAGCTCTGTTCTGCCATTTCTGTATTTCAGATCAAACATGTAGGTGTCAAAAATGTGAGAGAGATTTTTCCCTACCAAGTGTCATTTACAAGAGCATGTGCTGTTGGCTGTGAATTAGGGGCAGTGGATATTGACCTCACATTATGCTTTTGTTAATACCCCTGTTTGTACCTGATCACTGCCCCAAATCCCTCCCATATGGTACACGTGTCATTTTTTTTTTAATGTTTTAAAAGTTTTCTATGAGCAGTACCAAAAATCTGTGTTGAGCTGAACTGTCTCTATCAAACCTTTAGCCTTCATGCAGGGTTCTGTCCCAAAGGGATGCCCAAATCAAAGGGATCCATTTCCCAAAGAGCTGTGATCTTTGCTGGCAAAGTATATTGTATCTGTTTATTGCAGGCAGTCCATTTAAAAGTGCACAGATATTTTCTACTATAAGTTCTTTTTTTTCCATTAAAGTATGCATAAATTAGCCTGCATTGTGACATTGTCAGTTCAGGGTATTAGCACGGTTATATTCCTTAATGAGCAAAAGTTGGAAGAAGTAGCATTAAAGGAAAATGGAATTAAGATCACTTGACTTCCTAATTTTAGTTGTATTGGATTTGCATGGCAAAGTTCCAGTCATGGAGGGGCTGTATGGGTGTCTGTGGAGGTCCACAATGGAGTAGAGATCCACCTGCAGCCTCTGCAGGACCCCACGCCAGAGCAGGGGATGCCCAAGGGAGACTGTGAACCTGTGGGAAGTCCATGCTGAAGCAGGCTCCTGGTGGAACCTGTGGCCCTGTAGAGAGAGAGACCCACACTGGAACGGTTACTGGCAGGACTTGTGACCCCACCAGGGATCCACACTGGAGCAACTTGTTCCTGAGGACTGCACCCCATTGAAGGGATCCACACTGGAGCAGTTAGTGAAGAACTGCAGCCTGTGGGAAGGATTCATGTTTGAGAAATTCATGGAGGACTGTCTCCCATGGCAGGGACCCCGCTCGGGAGCAGGGGAAGGACGACTCTGCCTGAGGAGCAAGTGGAAGGAGAGAAAACATGTCATGAACTGACTGTAACCCCATTCCCCGCTTCTTGCGCTGCTGGGGAAGAGATATAAAATCGAGAATAAAGTTAGACTCAGGAAGGAGGGAGGGATGGGTGGAAGGTATTTTTAGGATTTGTTTGACTTCTCATTACCTTACTCTGATTTTGATTGGTAATAAGTTCAGTCAGTTTCCCAAAGTTGAGTCTGTTTTGCCTATGGCAGTAATGGGTGAGTGATTTCTCCCTCATCTCAACCCGCCTTTAATTATATTTCCTCTCCCCTGCCTAACTGAGGAGGGGAGTGAGAGAGTGGCTTTGGTGGGTACCTGGCGTTTAGCCAGGGTCAAAACACTACACTAGTACTACCTAACACTTGAGTGCTTCACTTATTGCCCTTAGCAATAATTAGCACTCTGAAAATGTCAGATGTATGGTATAAGTTCAGTTACTAAATTTGTAGCCCTCTTATTCCTTTCCATAGCCTGAAACCATTGTAGTTATTGAAATTATTTAAATCAGAAATACTGTGTTCAAAATGTTTTAAATTTTTCTTTATATTTTACATAATCAGAAATTTCTTTATTAAAAATATTGTATGGTAATTATGTGGCTGGAAACATGAAAACATGTAAGAGATTTAGCTGCAGAAGGGAACACCTAACCTGAATCAGCTCCAAGAAGCCAGAGTTTGTGTTTTGAAACCTGAAGTTTCATAAAATAAGCCTCATTGCAAAACACTCAAACAGGAGAAGGGATGTGCAGACATGCTGTCAAAGAGCAAAAGCCACTTTTTTTCGCGGTTAACCCCAGCTATAATCAGATTACTAAGGGGTTTTAATACTTATTCAAAATTGGGCATTCATTAAAGAGACAAGATTAGAGGGAAGAAACTGAAAACATTGCTAACCTTGTAAGTCCAGCATCATGCTTTAAATGTTACCAGAAGATACCAAAAGGAGACCAAGGCTGTAATGTCTACATGTCTTGAAGTGCCTGTTGTCTCCAATGGGCATTCTAATTCTCTCAATGGGCATTCTAAATTCAGAATAGAGGAGGGTTGGTGTGTTCACTGATGCTGCTATATAAACAGAATAAGGCTGTTCACTCTTTGTTCTTTCATCAGTCATATGTTTACAAAGATTTTAAGGGCTAAAATTTTAAAATTAGTTGTAGCATGACAAAACTCTTAATTTGTATCAAAATGTCAGATTTCAATTGGGTTTGTCATCTGGGGATAGAGATTCTAATTAAAAGGACTAGAGTGAGTAAAGGAAGAAATACATGGGAGCTACATGCTAACACTATCTTCTTTATTCTTATAATGACTTCCTTCTACTACCAAAATGAAGGTATAGATAATAGGACTTAGTCAACAAGTGAAAAGAAATACTTGAATTATCTCAGGGAAAAAAAAGGAGAAAAAAAATGGCATTCATCCAACTGCAGCCCAAAGCCTCCATGCCTGCCAACATTCTTGAGTTTTCACAAAAATGAGTTATATATTATGCCCCAAAGACACAGCAAATTGAACTGGATGATAAGAACTGGTTCTAAAGTTAAGGACTTTTCTGAAGGAAAGTTTCCTCAAAGCTGTTCATTTTGAGCACTTGGTAAAAGTGCTAGCACAGAGGAAGAGACATCTTCATTCCAAAGTGTATATGTGTGGGAGAAAAGCAAACAGTTGTCACTCAACATTGTAGACAATTGGCAGTTTCTGGGTATAGCATGATAAATCATGTAACAAAAAAACCAATCTGATATTCATTAGCATCAGGTTCTAGGAGAATTTTACATAGCTATTTCTCCATGAGACAGAAGCAAATGCAATGTCATAGCAGCTGCATGTGGAAGCAAGCAATCTGTGAAAAGATTAGCGAAGACTCTTTTCCCAAGGCTGTATCCTATATCTGAATGGTGACACCCACAGGTCATCCTGTTTTGGTGCCTTTTTACTTGTTCAGATTGTTCAACAAAGGAACTGAAGTTTGGTCTAAAAGTAGTGGTTTTCTAAACTATTCACATTTTTGGTTCTCTATTTTTAGGGAGGAAACTGGACATATATTCTATTATTTGAAGGAAAAATTATATGAACTGGAAAAGTCCTTTATGGTCGTAAAGGCTTTCAGTCTGCTGCTGTGATCAAAAGCAATGTGAATGGATAGAATACTACTGTTTTATAATTTTATTTCACAATGTTTGAGGAAATGAATTTCCAAATACTGCTACTCAGCATTTAATGGTTGATGTTCCCGGAGTCAGCAGACATGGAGCTGCCATGAGGAATGCCTAGACGTTCTTTATAGCAGATTGTCAGGCAGAGCCTCCCACTTGGCTGACTCAACAGGATCATTCTTCCTCACTAGATACAGTAAGAACATCTATAAGCATTTTGAAGTGTTGGTCAACAACAAATCACAGAATATTCTGAGTTGGAAGGGACCCACAAGGATCATCAAGTCCAACTCTTAAGTGAATGACCCATATAGGGCATTGAACGTATGACCTTGGTGGTTTTAGACCAAGTTTTAGACCAAGTTTTAACCGAGATAATCTCAAGGATTTTTTTCCTGACTTTACTGGGAGCAAGAATGGGTTATATGATTTCTAGGTTGATACAACCAAGAGCCTTTTAGAGAAATGAAGTGCCTACAATTTACTTGCACACCAGAGGGATTTGCAATTAGAGGAAAACTAATAGATAATATAAATGAATAAATAAATCTCAAAGTTCCTGCTGTATTTTGTGGCTTCTTGCAGTACACTGCAAGTCTTAAAAGTGAGACAAAATGAAAAAGTTCCTTTGAACCTGAATCAATTACATTTTGCTTGGAACTCCCTATGAAGAAATGCACAAAGCAAAATTCAAATGCATACTCTGTATAGTGAACGCAGTTGAAAAATCAGCAGGGTAAGACTTTTGAGGGTGTCAAAATACTCTTCGGATTTGTTATCTGGGATCATGAAAGAAAACCAGAATTGAGTCTTCTCATTTTAAATTATAGCTTTCCTTTCAGTTCTCAAATTCAAATCACTTATCCAAAAATACAGATAACTAACATGTATCCTAAGCTAACTAACTACACAACATCAAGAGTATTGGGGGTTTTGTCTATTTAAGAGCACAAAAATACTGGTTACTGCTGATACTGTATTGTCATCTATAAATACCATACCTAAGGAAACCAGAGAAGATTTTATATCTCTCTGTGTATTTACTCAGTGGTTAGCACAGCAGGACTCTTGGTTTCACTTGGATCTACCAATGGACATTACTGTCATATCCAAAAAAAAATCAATGACAGTCCTGTTTGACAGAAAGTTACACATTGTGATTTTCTGGGGAGGCTGTTACAGATAAACTCTACAAATCTGATGGGAAAAAAAACATAGATGTTCAGATGTTATAATCATATATAGAGATCTGAGATTGCCATAACACTGCCTGACCTAGGAATGGAGTGTCTAACTATATCTGATCAAAATATCCTTACAGGTACATTGGGTTTCCCAGAAATTAATTACCTGACAAACATATATCTTTCCTCAGTATTTATTTTCTTCTTTTTCTTATAACTCCCTTCCTTGTAACTGAAAGTGCTGAAGAACAAGTCCTAATGATTGGTTGGAGTTTTTTCTCGTAATATTATAAATGAAAACACATTTGACTAAACCCTGCGGAAAATGTAATTTGTTATGTCACAGCAATCACTCAGCATGTGTACAGCTGGGTTTGGTGATACCAGCCCCTGCCTGTTATAAAACCAACAGCAATGGCCTCAAGGAAGGAAGGATAAATGAAGAAAGACTGATGGCCTGGGGGCTCAAACCAGTTTGGTTCATCAGGAGCTAAAAGGGAATGCTTTAACTTGCCAATGAATTGCTATTCTGATGCCAAAGCAGGGAATCAGAGGCCAAATCATTTTAACAGGGAATGGGAGGCCAAATAATTTTAAACACATTCCCTGTCTTTTACCAAAGTCCTTTTGATTATTTTAGAATAGAAATGGGAAAATGCTGTGCTATGTATATATCACTTAAAGCATTTCCTAAAAAGTGTGTAACAAGAATTAAATACTGGATTTTCAGTAGAGTTCTTATAGACCAACTTCAATTCCACCCACTTAAAAGAAAGCTGTAGAGCACTTCCAAAAATCTGTCAATGCCCCACTTCTTTCTGTTAGTTGAATTCAAGGAGACCTGATTAGAATAGTTTCATCTTGGAAAAAAACAAGAGCCTTGCACCAGTGTCTGGATCAAAACAGAAAACTTTTATCCCTCCAAATATCCATTTGTTATTACTAGGTTAACACTGGAAGCACAGTGGAAGCATAACAGATTCAGCCCAAACAAGGCTAACTCCATCAGCATCCCACTAACATGTCAGCCACCAGTGTTGGACCAAGAGCTCAGACAGTGCTGTTGCTCTGGAACTACTTTTTAAGCTGATCTCTAAACAACTGGTGAACAAGCGTACAACAGACTGCAAGTTCTTCTGCAAACACTAGTAACAGAGAACAACATTAAACAAGAATCCTAACTCCCTACAAATCTCACCCTACAGCATCTCCTGATCTTGTCTGATAGCTGGGAGATCACAGATTCTAGGTTAAACTCAGCTCCACAGTAGAGAGTCAAGAACAAAGAAGGAAAGATAGAAATGCTTCACAGAGTATATTCACTAGTGTGGATGCTTACTTCTTTTAGCCCTATTTTGTGTTTAGCCTGGGCTAAACACAGCCTAGGGCTGAAGGATTGCCAGATACAGAGGAAAAATAAATTAAAGAGAAGCAGAGATTGAAAGCAAGCAGATGAGGAAAAGCAGTAAGGTCAAAAGAAGCCAAGGGTAAGAAAAAGGGAAAAGACAAAATTATGTGTCAACCAAATAATAAAGTGTTTTCTCAGCACTATGCCTGAAATCTACCCATCCTTTCCCAAACAATATTCAGATAGTCCCTCCACTCAGAGCACTCAAGTTCTTCAGTGTAAAAGCTGGAATTAGGACAATGGTCCATCTAGCATAAGTATCTGATAGTCAAACTATATGAAATGCTTTAGAAAGTTAAACAAGGCAAACATACAGCTACTCATCAGTGATTTCTGACTCACAGACATCCAGTAATGCAGGATCTCAGTAGATTATACAGTCCTTCATAGATATGTTTCCAAAATTTATTCCATCACTGACTTGATATATCCAAGTATCTTAGGTCGAGGAGTGCCACAGCTGGTGTATGCTTTGAAAAGATGCACTTCCTTTCGTTTTGAACATCTTCACACCTAGTTTCCCTTGCCATTTTATCTTAAGACACAGTGACTAGTCATTCCCTATTTGCCTTCTACAGACCTCTGCATCTCAATTTTCTGTCTTCCCCATCTCTTTTGGTTGGAGTAGCCTTGCTTAATTTAAATAATTCACATGCAGAAGTAATTTCATGGGGCTAGTCACCTTGACAGCACTTTTTTGTATCCTTACCACTTCTACTATATTCTTTTTGAACCAGGAACAATCAGAATTACAAACAACATTCTAGGCTTAGGCAAGCTATGGATTTACATAGTATTAAACCTCAGATAGAAGCAATAGGAGGTTATCTTGGTTGCTCTCCATCCTTTTCTACTAATTCCTAACATTAAGTACTAATTTTGACCACCACTGAGAGCTGAGCTGATGTTTTCACAAAAGTAGCTGTTGCAACTGCAATATCTTGTTCCTGAATGGCAACAGCAAGTTCAGAATCCATCTCTGCTCTTGCAAAGTTAGGGTTGTTTCCTTCTCTGTGTCACATTACAGTTACTTACAAGGAATTTCACCTTCTTTCTTATCATCCATTCAATCCACATTCTGAGATCTTTCCGCAGAATTTGTAGTTGCTCTTCATCTTTGCTCTTCATCCAAAATAACTTTGTATTATCAGCATGTACTCAAGTACTTGCAGTACATGAAGAATACCACATGAATTTTCATCAGATTGTATTAAACAGAAATGCTAAAATTAGTATTACAAGCACTTGAACAAAATGCAACAAAACGCTATGCCTACAAATACTGCTTTGTTCCAGACCTCTCTTCCCAAAAACACTACCTTCATTGGGTAAGATCAAGGCACACCTTGCTGATGTGCTCTTGGGTAGTGTCTGGCTGTCATCTCAAGTTTCGTACAGCTAAAACAGATCTCTCTCTCCTTCGAGTCATCTCTTCTCTGCCTCTTCTCCAGATTCTCAAAGGACTCTTCCTGTCCTGCTAGTTTCAAACACCCATAACCTGGATGTCAAGTTTAACTCTTCGTTATGTCCACAGAACCATCTCTAAATCCTGCTCTTTTTCATCCACTCATGCTGTTAAAATTCTCATTAAGGTCACAGTTATTTTGTAGCTCACTTACTGTAACATCTTGGCCCTGAAAAAAACATTTTTGTCCCAGGCATATCTATTTATACACTACTGCCAGACTGCCTTCAAAACCTACCAGTTCAATTTGCTCATGCAGCTCTTTGCAATTTTGACAGTTTCCCTCACAATAAACAAAAAAAAATTCATTTTTAAGACATTGAATGCTATTTTCATTCTTTGAATATTTTTTCATTTATTATCCAGGAATGAGGTTCAAGCTTTAACTGGTTCACATATCACCTCATCTGCTTATTTGCTCAAAAAGCCTACATGGAGCTCCCCATAAACATACATAATTTTAGGCTTTTCTCTTCCTTGATCCCTTCATTCTCATTTCTTTGCTATAGTGCCTCCCAAAAAGACAACTGATAATTATTAATCTGTTATTGTGTGGAAGACAAGTACATTTAATTGACGTTGTCCCCTAATCACCTTGGACATTGGTTTCTCTTCAGTTTTTTACCCTTAATTATGGGTGGACAAAAAGCTCTGTTACATAGCAAGTGCCTGATCTGGGCTTGGGAGTCCTAAAAACAATTATGATAACAAAATTAATACTTATATTGTATCATATGGAAATTGAACTGATGCAACCCAAAAAATAAATCCCTAAGCTAGGATTTTTCACAAGCATTTTAGTTCAGGAAGTTTAGAAAAGCACAAACATCTGCCAACATTGCACCATATTCATTCTCATTAGAGTTGCAGAGGCAGTAGTCCTGCTAAAACTAGTATAATTATGTATAAATGATGTTGGCAAAGTTCACAAAATATGTCAGAAGGACAGAACCAGCTGTTTCCTGGACTGCATATCCTCAGTAGGTTTTACACCATCACTTTGCATATAAAAGTGAAGGCCTTTTTAGTGATGTCAGTTTCTCTCTTCTTCCTGGAAAGCCCACCTGTTTTCTAATATTGTGCAGAGACTAGTACTTGAGTCACCAATTAAGTTTTCAATCACTCAGGCCTTCTAAGCAATTCGGCTGATCTGCCTTTGTCCATTTTTTATGTTAAAAATAACAGGCTTTGTTTATGTCAGATTCTACATATTTCCTTAATCTTTGAATTTATTAATATTTTAACTAATTTGTAGCTTCATTCCTGTCTTGGAAACTTAAGACCTTAAGACAACTTTTATTCCATCTTTTACCTGTGAATATAATGTGTCTTGTACAAATGATTAAATAAGTCTTTGCTACTGAATAGAAGCCTACTTCTATTTGTGTGGGTTTTTTTGTCTCAATGCTACCAGTTGTCCATGCTCTCCATAAGCTTTCTTTTGCAGGAACTGCAGTAGCCTGGACCTAGTGGACATGTATTGCAGGTTCAGGCTTCTATTTAAATGCATCCCCCCTCTGTATCTTACTCATTATCTCTGCCATGAAATCCGGCTTTTCAGTTTCCAGTTTCATATAACTTCCATTATCTATGCTTTTTTATTATTTCTCAGACTGTAATACCGACTTCTATACACATACAGATCCCTTTATATATAGTGACACAAGTTCATCCAGTCATGTAATCCTGAAACCTATTTTTCCAAGGTTAGTAATTCCCAGAAGCAGACACATATCCTTTACAAATAAAAGTAAATGTATATTAGGTATTCTGCATCTCAAAGAGGAAGCATGGGTTTTCCAGCAAGTATCACAACTTAAACACATTTGCATCTTCAGAAACTTTACTGTTAGAGCATTAAGAAAGAATCTAGTTATAAGAAGGGAGGTACAAACCTGACTTGTTATATACCATGGGACTATTTCTTCTGATGGCTAATTCCTGATTAAATGGTCAGTGTCTTGGCCTCATTCACACTGCATTGATTAGGCTCTCCCAAGTAATGAAGGCTCAGGGTTATGTTTATTTCATCTCAAGTTACATAGAAAATATTCCTCTCTATGTTTATAGAGGCTGGAATGAATTGCAAGAAATTTATTAGGTAGAACCATCTCAGACGCTTAGAAGTTACTAGGATAAACATAGTCAAAGTCCTTTTCCTTATCTTCTGGATAGGGGATCAGAAGAAATTCATGCATGGTACCTTATTCCTTATATTTGCAAGGGTTCTGAGATCACAGTCCTTCTGTAGAAACAAAACAAACAAAAAACCCCCCAAATGAACCAAACCAAACCAAAATGCATCCTCCCTCTGTATCTTACTCATTATCTCTGCCATGAAATCCGGCTTTTTGACCTGAGTCTTTTTGACAGTGAATAGTGCACTTATGCACTATTGAAACATTGATTCAAGGATAGACCATGAAAGAGAGCATTTGAAACTGGTGACAGATCATCTCCTGAAAACAAAAAAGAATTATAAATAGTTGCCAGCCATTGCTTTGGAAAAAAAAAAAAAAAGTGCTCTTTCATATTTGTGCACACAATAACTTATAGATGTATTTTCTGGTAACATCTGGTCTATGGAAATCTTTAAAAGAAGAAGGAATGTCTTCAGGTTACCCTGATTTCCTTGCCTTCTACAATGCTTATGTATTGTCTCCATCTGGGTTCATATAGCAAGGATCATCCAGTGGTCCCAGTGATCAGCCCTTTATATAAAGCAGCAAGAGAGGTTTTGTGAGAAAGATGAATTTTTATGCATATCCTCAGTTTAAGCCAAGACATATAAAGCTGTTTGACATTCCACAGCTTGATACAGCAACCTCTGCCAGCTCTGCAATGGAGGAAGGGTGAGGTCTGGCTTTAGGCATTGCATGAGTGCAAGCTGACATGTTGTGTAACAGCCTGAAACAGTCTGAAATCTGTCTCTGACAGATTTATCTTAAGGTTACAGATGACCATCCAGATGGACTGGAAATCTCTCCTCTGGAAGGTATGCAATTGCTATTTGCAGTCAGTTTGATTTCCTGTGAATGACAACTTGCTTCGGTTTCTCATCTGACTCAGCTGTTTGTAACAAAACTGAAGTTCAAGGATTGTAGTGTTGTCCAGAAATCTATGGCTTCGAGTAAGTAGTCGAACAGTAAGTAATAATTGCATTAACTCATATTCACAACTAGTTAATGAACACTTTCTGTAAACATCCTTAGCACTGGGGAAAGTCTGAATACTGCTTTGCTCTCAATTGCAGAGATTTTATGGGAAAGAAAGAGTCACAGTATGGAAGCATGCATCTTGAAGAGAGTTAAAAAGTGTCCTTAACATTATAAAAAGAAAAGGAGAGTAAGAAAAGTAATGTTACCATCTTGAGACTAAGGCCGTTCAGTTTTCTCAAGTTGAAAACAGAAAAAATATTTGTAATTCTATTTTAGAGAAATTAATTGCCAGTAGTAGACTTTGCCCCTTGATTTACAAAACGTATTTTCTATAAATCAGATATCCCATAAAGCAAGGCTATGTTTTTTCAGAGGCTATTCATGAAAGACATTAATGAAAAGGATGAGAAAAACCACAAAGAGAATCTGTAATTGATGAGGATACCCAAAAGAGATGACTTCTAATCATCTAGAATGACTCCTAGCTAATGATTATTCAAGCTCAAACCTAAAACAAAGGTGAAGATGATATCTGAAGACAGGGTTTGGGAAGAACTGTCACTGTTTTTCAGCATATCACCTTGGACTGTCTTGGTCGTTTCACAAACTGGTTGCGTTTGTAAGTGGCGGTAGCTTTTTAAAAGGAAAACTATTTTCTAAAGCATAACCAGTTGGTTTCCACTGCAAACATGTAGGTACTCTGTAACTGTCTGACTCTGGTATTTGAAGGGCTTCCACCAGAAGACCAAGATATATTTGGGCAGATATGTTTCTTTGGACTTTGCATTTTATATGTTAAGTTGCTCAAAATATTTCTGCCTTTAAAGGAGAAAAACCTGTACTGAATTCTCCTCTTCAGAATTTTTTAAGAACCCTTCATCATTACAACCATTATAGCAAATTAGATGGAAAAAAAAGTAATTGTAAGGACTAAACTTCCAGCGTTACTCATGGAAACATAAATATCCTTCAGAAAATACACCCTTTTATTATTTAGCTTGAGACTGAAATCGGTTCACAAAGACACATGTTTTGTTCTGTTGGTAAGAGTATTTACATAAGGTTAGTTTGCTAGGCACAGTTGGACTGAAATAGAGGAGTACTTACTTGACTTTTATTTTAATCTGGCCTTTGGAGTTATTTATCCTTGAGAACAGCTGTCAATAGAGAAAGCTGTTTAGCTTTCTTAGCATCTGGAACGATAGTAGCTGGTGTCATTTTAAAATGACTTCAAGATGTCTTCTCTCAAAAACATCACTAAACTTTTCTCCAGGACCTAAATGGGTTGATAATTGATAGCCCTTTTTCTCTGATCATTGATTTTTCAGTCTTCAGGGTAGTACAAACTATAGATGGCACCTCTTGCAAAGCTCTGAGATCAATTGGGAGCAAAGTAAGAGCAGAAGAGTATGTACTCATGTCATGATGATAAAGATGAAAGGTTCTTGGGAGAAGCTGCAGGGTAAGTTGTCATGATTCAAGATCTGTGTCTTCTTTGCGTATTGGGTGTTCATCATCTCTGTCTCTAAAATCTTATCTGAGAGTAATTGAAACCTGAGGTCACAGAAGTATTAGGCCATTTTAATTAGAAGTAAATTGCAGATAAATGGGAAGAAAATTTGCTTCTACACTTTGATAAACTCAGCAGTAAATTTACTATGGATAGTACTGAAGAGGAAGTAATTTGCAGCAGCAATAAATTAACTACAATAATTTTTATAATGATGACTTTAGTTTAGGATGATGATGTAGATCCTGTTTCAGTGTTGTGACTGCTATATTTGGGGATAAAGAAGCTGTATTAAATGCAGGGACTAGAGTACCCTTAGAAGCTGAGCTAGCTGGAGAAGAAGCTTCAGTGGTATTGCTACCAAAATGGTATTTTAGCTCTGCTCTCAATCAGGAAATATAGGCAAATATGATCTTTCTAGTTGTTTGTTTTTTTTTTTCATTTTGTTTTGGTTGGTTGTTGTTGTGGTGGTGGTTTTGGGTTTTTTGGGTTTTTTGTTTGTTTGTTTGTTTTTTAATGCCTATATGTTTTCTCTACCTCAGCACTGGAAGTTTACCACAGAAAAACAAGCTGGTCCAGTTCCCTTCTGTTATCTGCCTTTAGAACTACATCCTTAGTGACAGCAAGAGACAGATCATAGAAGATTATAGAAAGAGATAGAAAAGCTTCAAGTTCTTACATTTTGCTTTTCAAGAGCAATCTCATTTTGTTGTGAGTGTCTGTATTTCCTTCTACTTGAAGAGAATGACTGACAGATGAAGCAGCTGAGCATTTTTTTCTTAAAACAATGTAGACAGAAGCCTTGCTTCTCTGGGACAGGCACTAGTCTCTCCCAGCTTTTGAATCCAGCTTTTGAAATCACTGTGATGTCAGATATGTGGGGAAATATTTTTTAAATAATTTAAAAAATCAGAGAATATTGGCAGATTTTATAAGGAATTAATGTCTGTTGTCTATAGAAAGAACTATAGATTAGGAGACATTCAGAGGCCATATGAGGGAGTTCTGTAACTGCTGGCACATTTTTTTTAATGCCCTTGTAGATGAAAGGCTGAAAGAACTTACATTACCGGTCATACATTTGGGCCAAACAACAGTACTGTTCAAAGATTTCAGTGTGGTATACAGGGGCCCACGTACAGCTAGAGTGGTTTCCATACAGATGAACACTTACAGAACAACAAATTCTGAAACTTAAAAACAAAGGTTGAAAAAGATCCTTCTGCAAAGTTAATGTCATCTGTTCAGAGAGCAGGAGTTTTAAAACTTAGAAACTTCTTCAATATCACTGAGCTCAGCAATGACAGCTCAGCCTCTGAGCCAGTTTTTCTTCTGGTATTGACTTTGGTCAATACCAGAAGAATTTCTGGGCTTTGGTTTGGTTTGATTTTTGGTTTTGCTTTGCTATTTTTTCTTAATATGGACAAATGATGCTTGGTATGACCAGAACACAGGCTTCACGTTCTTTGTCCTACTCCACATTTTCCCATTTCCCTGTGGATGAGGATTGAGTGTCAGATACTCCTGGACTGCCCTATTTCATGCCTAAACCATAAGGCCAATATCTCTAACAAAGACATGTTTGAGTGAGTAGAGGAAGTTGCTCCCAGGGGAACAACATTTCTTATTCTTATGTAAATAAGAAAGTAAAACATGCTACTTAGTTATGGCCAAACTTCTCTGAAATGTATTCAGTGATCTAGAACATATATCCCAGTACTTGGACCACCTTCATCTCTCTTGGAAAAGTAAGCAATAGCAACCATCTATACAGACAATACAAGAATTTCAAACTTCTATTCATTCTGAATGATTGCTTTATATCAGAGAAGAGATTTTTCATACATATGTAAAATTAGCAAGGTTTATGTTTTACTAATGTAAATATCACACAATCTACTCACAATTAAGTGTTGAGTTATACTTCTTTGATTCACGACCAAAGGACTGTTTTATTTTTCTGTAAATTTACTACATATTTCATTCCAAACCAAACAGTGGAACAGGCTGCATGCTTCTCCTTTACCAAGGGAAAATACATTTATTCCTTCATATAAGTATTTTTGCCTTTTCACCTGTTCTTGTATAACAGAATCAGGTCTGATAAATTCATTAAAAATTAATCTTCTTTCTTAACCAAGCTTACACAAGTGTAACACATGACTAGCAACTTACTCCAGAAACAGAGACTGCTACGTATGTACTAGATGGAGACTGAAATGTCAAAACCATGGTTAGCATCTGGTTGTCACCCTTCAGTAACAAGTCTCAGGTGTCTATTCTGATGCAGCAATGACGGCAGTTTTCCTGTGTCTGCAGGTGCAGCCAGACAGTGTGCAGCATGGCTTACCAGCATGTTGCTGTCCCTTGATCAGCTACAGATTCTTTCTGTGATGTAAATGAGACATTTTAAAAAAAGGATTTCCCAAAGAGCTTCAGTGCATTTCATGGTCATCTCACTCCAGGGGAGCAAGTTCCTCTGAGGCAAGTTCTTCTTTTTACAGGACTTCATAGAGTCCAGACAGATGTTAATAGCCAAACTCCAGAGGGATCATCACTTCCCCTTCCCTCTCTGCATCAGCAAGGCTGGAGAAGGGATTTTTTTGCTGTGCAGGGATAATGAGCTGTCTGTCTCAGTCCTGTTGTGACTCTTCCCTGATGCTGATCTTGACACAGCTGCTGTACAACTCCCATACTTTTTAACAGGACAGACTGCATATTAATCTAGAGCTCAAACATAAGGCCTCTTCCCAACCAGTGTTCAAAAGAAGTGTTTTATCTCCTTTCACTACAAAGTACAATACCGTGGTCCAAGGGGGAAAAGGTGGCATAAGAAGATGCTTGATGTATTGCAGTTACTTCAAATGCAAATTGAATGTGTTTTTATAAAGGCCAAATCCCACTTTATGCACATGCTATTGATTAAGAACTAGCTGACAGAGATCTTTGACAGAGGTATTGGTGCAGAATTGTCCTTCTCAGAGGGGATTTTCTATGAAGATTCTTATCTACATTCAAAATCTATTCAGCTTCTCCTGACTAGAAAAATAGGCAAAAAGTAAGCCATGTACTCATCCAGCTTTTCATGCACAATCCAAAGGTGGCATGGATCACATAATAAAAAACATCTGTAATTGGAACTATAGAGGATCTTGCTGAAGTAAAGATCAACATGTGCCCCTTTGTCATTTGAGCATTCTACTGCTGGTACCCTAAACAGCAGCAGACTGTGAAGTTAGTTCCTACCAGCCTTTTTGGATGAACAAGCTACTTGTCTGCTTCAAGTAGGCTACGTTTTGCTCTGATGGAAATGGCCACTTATCTGTAATGTAAGCAACGTATGAGTCAGACAACACAGGGCAAAATATGTTATGCAGCCAATAATTGTTATGGGAATGCTCTTTCTAAGCTGCATTGATTTTACATCACAACATTTCACAGCAGGATGAGACAAACACTGCCCTCTCATGCATCTGCATATAGCTTCTGCACCAATTCTCCTAAAAAGCTGCTTGTTGCACATTAAGCAACCAGAAATGAACACGGGATATTTCTGAAACATTACAGGACTTGCTACACTGCCCAATGCAGCAATTAGCTACAACACTTCTTGAGTAATATGTACAAAAGGACTTCAAGCTTCTTGTCAGTAAGTTACATTTCTTATCTAATCTCCTATATCTGTATCACTTTTATTCATTTCCCAGCAAAATAAAAGAAAGGATCAGAAAACAATAATACAGAGGGCAACAAATCCATCATAACTCTACAATATAGAGAGGAAAAATAAACTTCCCTTTTGTATTGTTAAAGTGAAAAAAGACAGACAGAAGGAGCTACACTGCAATGGCCTATGGAATATGACTGATGCCAGAGCAAGTAAGGAGTCTTGAAGAATAGAAGGGGTTTTTTGGGGTTTTTTTAAAATGTAATATAGTTCTTCCTGGGTCTCAGTTTGTACTTTAAGGAGATAACAATTTGGGGAGAGGAGACTTCATAAACACGGAACTCTGCAAGGGATTATATTTAGTACCATGTGGCATAATAATCAGAGGGCAAGAGCTACACAGCATTATGTGCATCCTTTATTGGGCAAAGAAAGAGCTAACTGAGAGACATCTAAAAAGAGACAGAGATTTATAGAAACCCCCTGGAATAGTAGGGAACTTTCTTTTCCTAAGAGAATTGACAGGAAAGCGCTACATAGCTCTCTTACTTCACATTATTAAACTTTTTAGTGAAGTTCTGGACCGCTGTAATAAATCCAGATGAAACAAAAGTCAGCAAAAGACAAATAACAATAGATATGTTTGCACGGTATAGGATAGGTAGGTAGGTGCATGTATGCTCAGCCATGGTTGCTAGCACATGGGAGGTCCCTTTGCCCATACTTCACCTAATCAGATGTCATATGTCCAGTCAGACGGCTTGTAGTGTTGGCTAGGAAAGCTGCTCACTTCATGTAAGTGAACACTAAATGAAAAGGGGTCCACCACACAGGGCAAGCAGTCCCATATTCACATCTGATTGGGCCATTGAAACAAGGATCATTTTCATACTAAGTCATCTGGCTAATGAATAATATCACTCTTGCAGGAAAGCACAAAAAGCTCAGCAGTAACTCCCCATACTATGCCAAAAGGACAGATAAAGAGGAAAGAGGTGATCAGTCGTAGCAAGTTGGAATTACATCTGATTGTGACTTCAGTAAAACTCGTATTCAGATAACACAACCAGTGTCAATATTTGCATTTTTAAAAGTGGTTTGAGAATTGAAGATGATTGAGAGCCACAAAATCAGTCTGTAATTTGGGAAAAAAAAGGGTTCTTAAATAATTCAAACTGTCATTTTATCACAGGTGAGAAATGAAAGGTGACTTGCACACAGTACAACTGTCTGTATTGAGGAAAAATTGGAGAATACTATTGAAAGCCTGAAACTAAAAGGAAAAAAAAAATGTACTAGTGTTCAGAATCTGACATCAGAAAAATTCAAAATAGAAATTAGGCATAGATTTTACCTAGTATACCCTCTTTGGAAAACCATATACTAGCCAAGTGTAGATTTCCTCAGACATGGGTTAATGAAACAAAATGAGTTGCTGTAATTTAATCTTACAGTATGGGCTCATCAGGGTGTGGGAGAATGCATTACAAAGAGTGCTCTAGCACTTGATAGTCTGATGTCTGATGAAACCGGTGCACAGGACATACCCCTCATTTTCATGCCAAAGGTGATCCCAATGAACTGGATGTGTTGTGCATGCAAAAGCATCTATATCATATGCAACACAGACTCACAGCTCTGGGCCTTCCAGATTATCAAAACAGGTGTGATAGGATATACAAGATATCAACCAGTGTGATCCAGTGCTTCCTTCTGTCACTGAATTCTATGAGTCTATCATAAACATAGCCTAAACAATGGCAAATCGTGTATTTACCACCACAGTTAATATCTGTGAACCTATATGGGGTAAGATAATAAGAACTCAAGTATTTGAAATGCTACTCAGGTTTACCTCCTTAATTAAACCTCGTAAGTCAAAACAGTGATTAGTCGGTCAGTTTTGTCAGCATGCAGGGCTCTAGGGCCTTACCACCACAAAATTAACTCACTTGCTAGCTCATGCTGCTTGTTCCTGTAGTATGTATTCTTTGTTCCAGTGTTTTTGGACGTGCTAGGTTGGGTTGTCAGTTTTCTTAATCCAGGTTTCTTGATTTAGGCAAATAATTATTCACTTATATTTTCTTCTGTGCAGGAATATGGTTACCTCAAAGAGAATCAATGGACATTAAAAATGTTTCCTGCTCCAATTAAGCAACACAAGTATTGGTACTAGTGTTTTATTCTTCTACGTGCCTTTTGGTGTTTCATGTAAAAGATTATCACTGTATGTGAAACACAAAATAAGTTACTTTCCCTTAGCACTTTGAGGGAAATTATGTTCCTCTTAAATACTATAATCAATGTCACTTAGACTTATATCCAGATTCTTGCACAGGAAAAGAAATATAATCTCTGCCTCTTTTTAAGAACACCACATTAAATCCATGCACAATCATTTATGCTTCAGCCACTGAATTTTATATTTAGATTTTTACAGTGTTCTAGGACAGAAGCATTGTTTCCAGATGCACAAAGCTTTGAGCCTTTGATTCCACAATCACAATCATTCATGCAGTACTATAGAAAGAGGTAATAAAACTTAGAAGTGTAATGTAATTTAATGAACATGTTTTCACACTGAAAAAGCCTTACTGTGTTCTGTACTCATCATCTGAGTGAAACCAGAGTTGAAAGAAACAGAGAAATTGTGTTGTTTCTTTGTTTGTTACATTAGAAAAACACCTGAAAAACTCAAAGAGATTTAAATTACTGAGGGAAAGACTCTACATATGAATACAGTAAGAGAATTATTAACACACACACTATGGGCACATCGCAGGAAAGAAAATGCAAAAAAAAGGTCACATTAAAGGAACAGAAAATGGGACTTAAGGTCAAAATGAACTTTCTTGCAAACAGCAATTAAAAGCTGCACCTGAATGGCCCATCAGGAAAAAAATTATCAGAAATCACATTTATAGTGCCTCAAATATTCATTTCAGTGTCCATTTCTGACACATTTTTATTCCTACAATACTTTAATACGTCAGTTATCTACCACTAGGTGTAATAACATCTGCTGGGGTTGTTTACAAGTACACATACTCTTGTCAGACAGAATGATCTAATCTTCTTCAGTTCGAATGCTGTAGTTTATACTGCTAGGTACTGTTCTAAACCCTGCAGGTATCATGCTAGTTTATATCCCAGGACCTGGAAAATGTCTTGTGTTTGCCAGATGTGAGTGCTGGTAAGCCTGAGGGCTTTCTAGATGTTATTGCAGGACCTTCAACACATGTCTCTTAAGCAGTCAAATATCACACACAATGAGCATATTTAAAATTCATTCAAGAGATCACAGTATCACAGATTCACAGAATATGCTGAGTTGAAAGGGACCCACAAGGATCATCAAGTTCAACTCTCGGTCCTGCATGAGTTCCTCCCCAAGAGTCACACCATATGCCCAAATATCTTCCTAATGCTTCTTGAACTCTGTCAGGTTTGGTGCTGTGACCACTTCCCTGGGGAGCCTGTTCCAGTGCCCAACCACCATCTGGGAGAAGAACCTCTTTCTAATATCCAACCTAAACCTCCCCTGACACAACTTTGGGCCATTCCCTTGGGTCCTGTCACTGGTCACCACAGAGAAGAGATCAATGTCTACCCCTCCTCTTCCCCTTCCAAGGAAGTTGTAGACTGCCATGAGGTCTCCCCTCAGTCTCCTCTTCTCCAGGCTGAACAGACCAAGTGATCTAAACCACTCCCCATACGGCTTCCTTTCAAGGCCCTTCACCATCTTCACTGCCCTCCTTTGGACACACTCTAACAGCTTAATATCTTTCTTATACTGTGGTGCCCAAAACTGCACACAGTATTCAAGGTGAGACCACACCAGCGGCAGAGCAAAGTGGGACAATCCCCTCCCTCGACCGGCTGGCGATACTTTGCCTGATACCCCCCAGGACATGTTTGGCCCTCCTGGCTGCCAGGGCACCAATGACTCATATTCAACTTGCCATCAACCAGGACCCCCAAGTCCCTTTCCACAGCACCGCTTTCCAGCATCTCATTCCCGACTGTAAGTACGTCCAGGACTGCCCAATCCCAGGTGCAGAATCCAGCACTTTCCCTTGTTGCACTTCATATGGTTGCTGATTCCCCAGTCCTCTCATTTGTCGAGGTCTCTCTGCGGGGCCTCTCTGCCTTCAAGGGAGTCAACAGCTCCTCCCAGTTTTGTGTCATCTGCAAATTTGTTTAGTATCCCTTCCAGTGCTGCTTCCAAGTCATTTATGAAGATGTTGAACAGTACAGGGCCTGAGATGGAGTGCTGTGGAACTCCACTAGTGAGAGGTCACCAGGCTGATGTTACCCCATTCACTATTACCCTCTGTGCTTGACCTGTGAGCCAATTGCTCACCGAACCCGTGAGATCAGAGGTGGTAGGCATTTTCAAAACGGAAGAACTTTCATGGATGTCCCTTATTAAAAGTGAAGAATTGACATGAGCAGTAACTGCTCAGTGATGAAGACTAAAATTTAAGACAGAAAATTACATTTACACTGAACATCACACTGTCTGACACTGAGTACCTTCTGTCTGGCGGAACCTGCAGCCATAGTGAAAAAAGGGAACTGGACAGGAAAAAGTCCACAGAAAGCAATGTGTGCAGAAACAGCTAAATCAGTAAAAATAAAGCTTCTGCCTTAGCATGCCCTTTTTCTTATCTTAATTCCTTAAGACAAGAAAGCATCTACTTTTACTGAAGATTCCTTGCTTTTTTCAAGAGCTAAGTGCCTAACCATTTCCCATAAAGCACAGAAGGAGGAAATAGTGACTGGTGGAACCATGATTCCTTGCAAAGCCCAATTAGGACAATTCCAATCACTAGAACTCAGTAACTAAAGCACTTATGGGACATGTGGGTTTAAATCTCTACAGAGGATAAAGAGATAAAGGAATCAGTTTCCAAAACAGCAGATGATGTTCTCCAGATACTATCTTATTATTTAAAATAGAGGATACTTTCTCCATCTTCTCCTTTGCCAGGAGCACTTTACACAGTGATTCAAGTATGTTTTCTAGTGACCACCAAAATGGATTCTCTGAACACTCAGCAAAACAATGTGTACCCACAGATGCTCCTAGGTCTTAGAAATCTAACTGTTTAACACCTTTAACACACATAAGTGCGGGTATTCAAAAATAATTAAGAGTAGATATATAAACCTTTTTGATAATCAGTGCAGTAAGACATAACTGCAAAGGCTTTTTTGTGGATCTACATTCTATCAGTCATGAAAATTTGAGATACATTCACAGTATGCCCATTTTTTATTTTCAAATTCTGCAGTCTCTAGTTTTTTGAAATGTGAGGGATTTTGTAGCGGGTTTTTTTGTTTGTTTATTTGTTTGGTTTTTTTTGGTTTTGTTTGCTTGGTTGGTTTTGGGGGGTTTTGGTTTGGTTTTTTGGGGGAGGGGGAGTTTTGGTTTTTTGTTTGTTTTGATTGCTGTTGTTGCGGGTCTTTTTCCCATAAACACTAGGAAATAGGATGAGAAATTCTCTCTCTGAATGAAATAGTTCATAATTATCTTTGTCATTTTTACTCACTTTGGGTTTCTAATTTGCTACATCAAACTAAATCACAATGTGTTTCACTACCAACAGCACATAATTAGAGCAAGTTGACATTCACAAGTCCATTTCACTGGTGTGCACAGATGTGAATGACCAATTGTCTGAAGAGCAATTTTTCTCACAGAAGAATTGAATAGATAATTATATTACTCTGGTTATAACAATGAAAAGTGCAATATATTCTCTTGGAGAGGAAAAAGATCTTTCAACCAAAGCTTTCAAGACAATAACCCAAACAACATCAAAATGAATTTAATAATTGAATTATTTAATTCAGGATTCAGTTTTCCTCTCCCTATAGGTAGATGAGAGCTTTGTTAATATGGTTAATGGAGGAGGAGCAACAGATTAGAAAATACTCCATAGAAATCAATACCGAGACAGATGCTCAGAACAACACACAGAGCTCCCCTGAAGAGTCTCCACGAATCAGAAGACCCAACCACCTGCTCCCAACAACAGCTCCATGCTTTTCAGATTCTCTCTCTCCATTCTCATTCCCTTGGCTGCCAAAAAGCTTGTTAAAAAGCTTCTTTAAATATCAGCTACTAAACATAGTCAAAGAAACACAATTGAGAGATTTGACTTTTAAGATCCAACTTGTTAGAGCAGGCTGTCAAAATTAATGACTGAAAACACCGAACCACATATCTTCAAGGATGTTTTGGTATAATTCACTAGGGTTTAAAAATCAAACCACATCTGATGAAGGCATGCATGTACTGTGTCTATGTGCACTGTTTACAAGCAATTACAGTTTGTTCATTGTGTTGAAATCTCTTACAGAGATATTTCTAAAAGAACGAGCAGAATTGAATTGGAAATATTGGTCTCATTTTCAAGTTCAGAGACTTGGAAAGTCTGGATTTACCAACCTTTCTGCTGGCACCAGTCACAGGTGTGCTTCTCAACAGCTATGAACCAGGAATCTAGATCTTAAATTTGCTCAAACTGATGAGTACAGAGGAACACACGGAGAAAAGCAAAAGAAAGGGTTGACATGGTGACAGCTTTGTGTAAAATCACCTCTTATTTTAATGTCCCAGCTACCTGCCTGATCCTGGTATCTGTGAGGTACTACTTCTCTCTTCATTTGTCCCCTTCCTCTGCTACCAGACTAAGGTTGTGCAAACAGGAATCCATGAGTACATTTACTTATCATCTAAATGAAGATGGCATTAACATTATTTTGATTTTTTTCTTTACACTAAGCTTTTCCTGAGGTCAGTTCTTAGGAGCAATGCAGTCTCTGTATTAATTATGTAGAAAAGGAGACACACGGACACTCCTTATACACATCTTCTGATCCAAAATACACAGTTCCGTCTGAAATGAGGTCTGTAATTGGTGGGGAAAGACACTATTTCAGAATTAGAAAGGGGGTAGCTGGAGTCTTTGTTGCAGAAGACTTTTCAGCAGAATGGCCTTCTGTTAAAGGTCTTATCAAGAATAGTCTGAAGATAATCAAAGACTGTTTTGCTAAAAACTGAAATACTGGAGGACACAAAGGAAGTTCACTGAAAGGCATTAGGAAATGTTAGGGAGTAAGAGCTGAAATACCTCTAATGAAAAAAAATGGTATAAAACCAAAAGTAGACTATATATTAGGGAATTGCTAGCAATGTAGCACCTATAGGAACTAAATTTTAATAAAACATAACAGATAGCACCAGAGTGCACAAATGAAAACAGAAAAAAAACAATACAAAGAGAGTAAGGGCATGGGAACTCATTAGCATAAACCACCTCATACGCATCACATCTTACTATTTTTTTGGCTGCTAGAGAAATATTAGATAACTTTAGCATATCTAGAGCATGTTTGTATTACAAGATGCCACTGAAACACCATACAAAGTTTATAGAATACAGTTAAAAATATCTTCACAGAGTTAGAAAATGAATATGAAAGATGGCATTGAAAGGAACATCAATGAGAACATGTGAAATGTGGAGACAAACCGCCATGCAAGTCTTACAAAGAAAAAAGTTGCCAAGCACTGTATCTACAGTCTTATTTTAAGACAACTTAGTGAATAATATATTTCCAAAATGTAACAAACACTCCAAGTCTAAATTGCAATGGTTAGGTAGATGCTAACTGAAATACTTTCTTTTGTGCCTCACAGCCAGACAAAGAGATCAATCAAAAAAACTTGTTTCTTTTACAGAGCATGCATAAGCACAGCCTGCTTACTGGACTGCATCAAAGTCAACAAAAATATAAGCATAACAATTGAAATCAACCCGTTTTCTTCCTCAAAGAAAGATGCAGGATAGACAGTCATAGAAGGGGTCTTTCCTTTTACTCTGCATTCCCAGTAATCTTTATACTGAAGGTCAAAGAGAAAAAAACCACACTAATAAGCAGGTCAAAAGACAAGAAAGGTTTTGGCAGAACAGAAATAGGTAATTTAATCGGTGCCACCTGAAAGTAAGCGCTTCACAGAACTCAGTATAAAATAGTCATCTCCAGCAAGTAAGGTTTAGTAGGAATGCACCTTGAATGAATCATCTCAATCTTCTCTAGATTTTTGTTTTAATAACAGGTACTGAGCAAAGAACTAAGTCATCAAAGGTAGAAGAAAAAGGTATGTTACAGAAACAGTACATTATTTCCCCCAGTGATGATCTGAACCTTCAGCAGTGGTGGGGAGAGAAGAATAGGATGGTGCACAAGGCATCACAATTTCAGAGAAATAAGTGGATCCAGTCACTTAATAAACAACTCTTTCTTTCTTTCATTGTTTCTTTTTTTCTTCCTTTCCTTCTTTCCTTCTTTCTTTCTTTCCTTCTTTGTCTTTTCTTTCCTTCTTTCTTTCTTTCCTTCTTTGTCTTTTCTTTCCTTCTTTCTTTCTTTCCTTCTTTGTCTTTTCTTTCCTTCTTTCTTTCTTTCCTTCTTTGTCTTTTCTTTCCTTCTTTCTTTCTTTCCTTCTTTGTCTTTTCTTTCCTTCTTTCTTTCCTTCTTTCTCTTTTCTTTCCTTCTTTCTTTCTTTCCTTCTTTCTCTTTTCTTTCCTTCTTTCTTTCTTTCCTTCTTTCTCTTTTCTTTCCTTCTTTCTTTCTTTCTCTTTTCTTTCTTTTTTCTTTCCTTCTTTCTTTCTTTCTTTCCTTCTTTCTCTTCTCTTTTCTTTCTTTCTTTCTTTCTTTTTCTTTCATGTTCAAAGGTTTATGCAGGGATCTCATTTCAGTTATTTCATTATGATTATTTTTAACCTTAATCTTGTAAAACAGAGACAACCTGCCACAGCATCTTATTTTATATGGAATTAGATTTCTAAAACATAAGTAAAAGCAAAACCAAACCAACAGAAATAATGAATAATTATTGATGTTCTCTGTTTCAGCTTGTACAGACTATACGTAGGGTGCAACACCTTACAATATGTCTATGCAGTAACAAAAAGTATGACTACACCTAATGCAGAAACTGGAAAACTAGCTTTTTACTGTCTGCGTTGGATGGCAGCCATGCAGCCACAGCACCAAGGCATGGTGCTGTTTAGAGTTAACCATTTACACAGATTTTGGGAGTTTGCAGCTTGCAGTGCACCTCATGCCACAGCAGTAGCAGCACAGGTGGAAGTACTTGAGCTAACAAGTTCACAGCTAGGATATTTTTACACAAATTACCACCACACTTCTGGCTCTAGCACTGACAGTCACATACAGCTTCAGGATTTGTATTCATTTTACATGTTTTTGCTTGAATGTGAGAAATAAGAGACCAAGGGGCCCATCTCAAGGCAAGAGAACTAGAACATTTACAACTCAAACTTTTTTAAGAAGAAATATGACATAAAGGAGTTAAACAGTGTTTTTTTTAGAATGGAAAAAAACACAACAAACTAAGAGAGAAAATCTGTAAATAATTTGCCTCTTGGTGTTTCTGTTCTGTCTTACTTCTGTGTTTAACTTCTTAAAATACCATACATCAAAGATCAATCACACAACACAGGTATCTGGAATTGTGTGCACATGTAAACTGTAGACATGGCACAAGGCTTTCAAATGAGTGTTCAAAAGGTGTAATAGTAGCTACTGCTATTACTTTCATCAAACAAAACACAAATTCCTAGTCATCTGCGGTGAGTATTCACAGGGAAAATATATGGTAAAATAGATGATATTTGAATTATAACCCCTAGGCAGAAAAGAGTCACATTGGTATTCAGTTCATTTTGCAGCTTCTAGTGGAAATAAACATTTCTTGAAACACATTTCCATAGCAATTGTTTGATATGTATTATCCCTTATTTTCACTAGAGAGAAAGACAAAGTGATTATCTTTCATGTTGTCTACCAAAGAAAACAACAACAAAAAATTGCTGGACAGGAATCAGACTGCAAATGTACTCTATTTTGATGCTTTTAACCCAGTATATTTCTTCATACTTGTTTGTCATGTAGGGACTTTTTGTTTTAAAGTGTCACCCTTCTATTTTCATTCAAATTCTAAGATGTTGCAAGTTCAAAAAACCTTAGGTTAAAAAACCCAAAGTTTCCTTATATGCAGGTAAAATTAATAACTTCCAGGAGAAATGACTGCCTAATTTTTGCAAAATATAAGCCTTATTCTCAGCCAACCAGTGTCATTTTTCAACAGTTGTTTCTGAGACACTATCTTTACAAAAACACGATATTACTAAGTGGATGGCACATTTTAATACACTTAATATCATGTCTCACAAACAAATATATCCTGTTGGTGTTAAAACACCTCTATGGAAACTCCATTTCCAGAGCTGATTGTGAAGGAAAGTTAACATTTAAAAGACCAAAAAATAAGGGTATTCTGGAGGGAAGAGAAGGTGAAGACAAGCAGGAAATAAGTAGAGGTTAAAATATGAAAAAGTAGAAATTTAAACTGACTACAGTCTCAAAGTCCCAACCTGCTTACTAGTTGCATGAGACCTGTTAGCTATTTTTAACCCACTTCCTAGAGTGAGAAATTAAACAGGGATATTCAATAGTTCTGTCTTATTTTATAGATGAACCAAAGTACGTTGAAACTGGCTGTTAGTTTAGGAACTGGCACTATGAACTGAGTTCTTGGCACCAACAAGGGAAAAATATGAATCATTCACAGAACTTAAAAGAAAAAGAAGAGCAAGGGTCACAAATACAATGGGGCATGCAAAATTTCAAATGGTCAAGAAAAGATTTCAACTGTTTCTCAGTGTTCTTTCTTGCCACTCTATTTCACACTGAGAAGATTATTTGCATACCCTTTCACACAAATTTTTTTAGAGAAAGTAGGTTCTTTAAGAGACATATGTAAAAACAATTAATCCAGTCACCAACAGTAACAAGGCCCTCCAGGATATGCATTATTATGTTGATAAAGAAAACTTCAGATAGCTAAAAATATTATGCTTACCAAGGCACAACTCTAAAGTGCTGAGCAGAAGGACACGGTTTACTGTTGCCTAACATGGAACACAAGAAGGGCTGGGGGCTACAGAAGTCTATCCAGGGTGAGTCAGAAAGAAAGCACATCATGTGTAAAAGATAAGGAAGTAAAAAGATATCAGTACCTCTGGGTTTCACCTACGTTATTTGGCTGCTTAGTTCACTAACCAAAAAAAACATGGCATAGCTTTACAGAGCAGGGAGGTCCAGTCAACCATCAGCTTAGGAAGAATATTTACAGGCATCAATGAGTAAGAAAACTACAAAGCAAACACAGAGAAGGACACATTTTCTTGCTGGATTTTACAAAGCAAGAAAATACCCAAGAATTATCTGCTAATTTATGATGTATCAAATCTATTTAACAGAAGTAGAATTTTTGGGGTTTAATTTTGGTTTGATTTTTGTTTTAGTGGGCTTTTTAGATTTTTGAAAGACTGCTCATGCAAAAGCCAGGAATTTGCTATGGGATAGATATGTCTGTTGCTAACACTAGACCTAGCATTCCTAGTTTGTATTTCAGTAAGTCCAGGGACCTCTCTGGAAACTTCCATTACTCCCTTTAGATCTATTGACTTGGCTAGCAATTTGATTTTTCAGTGCAATACATTGCAGTAATCACACTTGGCAATCATAAATGTGGATTAGCATAGCCAAGCGTAGGAAGACAGGGTGCAGTTTCCTGTCCAGCCTCAGGCAGAAGGGGACATTTTGCAGAGCTGGCATTGTGCAAGTTTGCAAAAGCAACATAAACATGCAAAAGGCCCCTCAGGCTTTACATTTTGACACATCCTAAAGTTCAGTTTAGTCAAAGCACTTCTTTTCGCCAAATGAAACTGTACTTGAGTGTGGAAAGAAAAACCGCCCTACATGTTAAGAAACCCACAACATTTAGTCTAGCAGAAAACTAGAAGTTGTGTCAAAAGCTAGATCAATATCTGTTGCTATAACTATACAACTATATTCCTAGAAGAGTGAAAAAAAATTTGATGAGAAATGCTGAACTGCTTGCAGATTTCCTTTTTGATAATCATTCCCTCTACTCTCTTGTAATCCCAACCTTATCAAAACAGAAAAGACAACTGCTAAAGGATCTTCTATAGAGTGGATATAGTTTTGCGCAGCTGGTAGAGTGATCCTGGATTTGCTGACAATATTTTATCGAGGAAAGGAGAAATAACTGTATGCTAGTAAGACGGAAGATTACTTACCCTCTTCCTTAATAAGACAACTGCTGTTTGAGCCTGCCATTCTTGCCTTCTGCCTGTGACCCATAATCAAACCCTTCTTTTATTTTCAAAAAGAAATTGCGAAAGTTTCATCTGAAATTTGACTGTTGTTAGACAACCTTTCCATTAGGAAAGAACATAGGTTTTACCTATAATTATTCCTGTACAGAGCCAGCACAATGTATGCACCAATAGGAAGTCAATACTGGATGTTTTCAATAAAGACACAAAAACTGAAGCTGATTGATGTTTTTTCATCAAAATATATCCTAGAAGAAAAAAAAAGATTTTTGTAAAATATCTTCTAGGTTTCAACTGAAAAATACAACAGTGCTTCCACTAACAACAGTAAATACAAAGTACTGTCTTTATTCAGGGAAGTAAAGGTGAGGGGAAGGTAATTAGACAAAAGAGCAACTATAAACTGTGGAGATGATTTTTCATAGAACTAATGAAAAGGGGGAGAAAAAACTTTTGAAACTGTCCCAGGACAAATATTGGGACATTTCTGGACCAGTCCTTGACAAACCCACCATGCAAATTAAGCAGTATTCTTGGTGCAAAATGTTTGTCAGTAAACTGTCTAGATTCTCTATCTGTAATAAAATTCATGAAACTCTACACTTACCCTTCTTAGCCCAGCTGTTCATATACATTAATGTGCCATAAAGAATAAAACCTTTTTATGCACTGAGAACTAATGCCAAAGAGTATGTGGTTTCACTAACCCACATTTTGAAATAGAAAGCACTTAGTGAATTGCTCAGATCTTAAGAAATATCAGCTTTGGGGTTTTACCAGCTGAGACATTTCTTGTGTGAGAATCTCTGGGTCTTTATCCAGTCTAGATCCTTATAAATGACATAACTAGGAATACAAATCTCTTTTCTAAGGTTTTTTTGTTGTTGGTTGCTTTTTGGGTTTTTTAGTTGTTTGTTGGTTGGCTTTTTTACAGGAGATTTTAATATTATCTTCTGCTTGTTTCCATAAACATGCCACGAGACAATGCTTATCAAGAATATGCACTACCAAAGTATTCTCCTAAATCAGGGTCACCATATCTGCAATAACTGCAATATTCTGCAACAATCAGATAGCTATGATAATTATCACCCTTTAACAGCTTCTCAATTGCATTTGTGCCTGCCAGTTTCTGTACTGCAGCATAGAACTGTTGATATTTCATGAAAGAAGAGCAAGTGGACAGATGGGACAACTTGCACCAACAGTGACATTGTCAGCAAGATGTGTAACCAGCACTGCCACAAATGTGCTATTAAAATTTCCAAAAATTGGTATCCTTTGATTTTTCTAGGCTGAATTAAGAGGTTTTTACAGAGAAGCTATCCAAAGAAAAACTTCTGTGGACTGTATTGGATTTAGGAGCAGCCTAAATCAACCCTAAGCAATAAATACTCTTTAATTCTGCATTTATTTTGCATGTGGGAACCAAGGATGATCAGAACTACTGGAAAAAGGGTTGTGTCAATTTTTTTCCTTGATTTTTTTGTTTGGTTTTGATAGCATGTAAAGTTCTGTATACAAGGTTCAAGGTGGACACAACAATAAGGCCCCACCTCCTGTTTTATTCCTGGCTGATAAAGAGAACAGAGAAGACGTAATAAACAGACTCACAGAAGAACTGAGGTTGGAAGAGACTTCAGGAGGTCCAGCTTCCTCCACAAATCAAGGTTAACCTTGAATTCACATCAGGTATCTGAGGGTTTTGAAAACCTTCAGGGTCACAGACTCCACAGCCCCTCTGTGCAACCTGTTCCAGTATCTGACAATTCTCAGAAAAGAAAATAAAACACAACACCACCCCCACCACCCCCCCTGCTTTTATCCAGTCAGAGAGTCCCATTTCATTTAATAAGCACTGTCTCCAAATCTCACAGCATGGACTTCAGGAAAAAAAGGGTAAAAACTTTTCAAAGAAATGAAAAGTTATTTTTAAAGGAATGAAAAGTCAAGGAATAAAGTCTTGAGTATTTTCATGAATACTTATTTAGGACTACCCTATATTTTGCATTTATTCTTTACTTCCAAAACCTCCCTATGTGAGAGGAAGAATGTGTCAGCTTCCTTCTCCTTGCTCTCCTGTGATCTGTTTGCTTTCCCAGCAATCATTTGCTCTGTTCACTAACTTTTCTCCCCAATATCTAAGTTCCAAGCATATTTCCAATTAAGTATTCATTCAAGAACAGACTGGCTGGAAGCCTTTAAACAATAAACAGTCTAAGCTCAGCTTTTCAGCATTTCTATTAATGTAAACCTCCTGAAAAGCATATCCAGTCTCTATGCTTCAATTGTCTGTGAAAAGGTAGCACACAGAGGGCCCATAAAACCAATGCTGTACCAGCTAAGGACTGATATGTGCAGTCTCCCTGTTTCTCTTCAATAAAATAACCTGAGTCATGAACCATTCTTTATTTTTTTTCCCCATTCAATGAACAAGCAATGTTCTGTAGGCCAGATATGTTTTTCTGTGTAGAGATTTAGAATGCATTGAAGTAGTGAGTCAAGGAACTGGATTGTTTTTAATATCCTTTTAAAACAATGGAGAAGCTCAATTACTGGGGCTCACTACTGCTCTCACTGCTAGTTATGTAGCCGATTTAAAAATCCTAAATGCTCTTTTCAAATATCAAAGGGACAAAAACCAGTCCTTTTACCATTATTCCATTTTATTATGTTCTCCTTTGTGTTAGCCTCCTTTAATGCTCTGATTTTCTTTGGTCTTGAAACTCATCTTCACTCCCATCTCCTTTTTCAAAAAGGACAGTGTGAAACCTACCTCAGCATTGGTGCCTGAACTCCTTTTATTTGCCTAAATAGTGTCAAAGGGGAAAAAAAAGTAAAATATGTTCAATAAGTATTTTCTTTGGTGCGTTTAGTACACCTTTCCCTTTAATTTTCTTCTAATATTTTTAGTTCATTGTCTTTCATAGTATTCAGTTTTTCTTTCTCTCAAAGGTGCCTGATCTTTTTGAATGTAACATCATTTTCCCTTTTACAGTATCCTCTATTGCTAACAAGGATGTCTTTTGATGTCTCAGACCTTTTCTTTATAGGCTCACCTTTCATTCTGCTTTTTAGAACTATTCAACCAACAAAAGTCCAAGCCCATGTTATTATAAGCATAAAACTTTAAAGCTTCATTTTCTGTGTTTGAATTGTACTCTCACTTTCTCTTGAAAAGCTAAGTAAATATTCCAGAAAACTAGGCACAGACTAGACTAGACCTAGCACATCTTTATATGTGCATAACGTGTTCTTACGCAAATATGTGAGTATATGCAATATAAGACATATTTGTGTGATTTTGTATCCAGGTGGCCAACAGCTGGAAAGATCGAGGACAGAATGAAGATAAACTCTGGTTTTTCTGAAATTGTAAACAAAAGAGTGCATGTATCTTCATTTCATGGGGCCCTGCCACTATTTTATTGTCCTAGACATTGCTAAAAGTATATATATTGAGACAGCAGACTTTCTACATGTTTCTGCCATCACTTTCCCTAACCAGCATAGTCCCTGTATCTACTGCTGAACAGGGACACACACAGCAAAATGAGGTCTGTAGATTTTATATCAAAAGACATATGGCTCCATTGTTTATTGTAAGTGCCACACAATACAACTTAATAGTTAGTTAAGGATTAATAAAAAAGAAAATCAATTGTAAACATATTTCTGTGAAGTAAATTTTGCTTTTTACAGTGAGACTATGTATTCCACCTAGTTTTTAAGTACCGGACATTAGAGAGAATAACTCTAATTATTTTTATTTATATTTCAAAATTTCTCTTCCATGCTTGCATCAAATGCCTAAGGAACTTTGAAAGGATTTTATTCAATAACTGTTTTAAAATAAAATACATAAAAAGCCTAAAAATAGAAAACTGAAAGGATCCTGTGCACTGTGGATGGAGTCCAAAGATCCACACTGTCCAACGAACTGCCTGAAATACTGGACTATGGCCCTCCATGCCTTCTGGTGTAGTTAGAAGGATTTTTTAATTCCTTCTGTCTCCAGTGGCTCAGCTTGTCAGGAGAAGTGGAAAATGCTTCTGTTCAGTGCAAGTGGCAGCCTAGCATCCAGAGCAAGCCCCGAGGGGTGGGAGAGTACCCTCAGATAAAGAGAACTCCTTCTTTCTTGGTTAAGTGCTATAACCAGTAACTTACTGGTAACCTCCTGTTACCAGTAAGCTGTGAGGTAGGTGGTGGGCACTGACACATACATTGTCATACCTTACAGATAGAGCTTGTCTGTGGATTTGGTGAGCTCAGAAGTCACACCAAGGGTAGATGTCACTCTGCTCAGTGTTCCAGTCCCATCAGGGCAGGGAGGCAGCGATCTCACTGAGAGAGAGGCAGTTCTGGCTATGACACCAATGCTGATTGCAAGCATCAGCAGAACTTGCCACTGCTTCAGAGAGAGGATTAGTTAACTGAGATATTTCTGGGATTACAGTGATGAATTCCAACATCCCTGGTTCACCCAGATTCTCTCTTTATATCTTTCCTATTAATACAGAAATAAGCTCACAGGGTTAATATTTTATTTCATAATGTACACAACAAATTTCTAGACACTTAAAATTATACGATCTAAAATAAGTAATGCACAGTAAAGAAAATAAACTCCCACAAAGAAATCTTCACTTTCAAATGTGCCATGACCCCATTTTTCCAAATGGAGGTGCTACTGAAGATTTCAAAAGCACTTAAGCATACCTTGAAATCAAGGTGACGTATATTTTGAATATACTAGTTTTGAATATATATAACTTTGAAATACAAATGATAACTGCTATTGGTAAGTCATTCAGTATTATCAATTTTTGACCCATTCCCTAGTAGCGTAAGTTGGGAGAGACGAGACAAAATTGGTGGCATGTGGTGGCTTTTTTCTTCTTAGATTTTTATGTTAATGTATGAGAGTAATCACAGTTTAATTTGAGCTTTCCTCCCCAGAAATCTTAAAGCAACCCATTCTGAGTCCACATATCTCTTGGTATACCAGTATGTTTTGTTATTATTGTTTACCTTTTCTTTTGCCAAGTTTTATTCCACAAACACCAATGCTGTACATTTAGAACACTAAAGGCAGGTGGGATATACATTATACACAGAGAATTTATTTATCCAGTCATGCACTGCTCACGTTCATGGCTAGCAGGCATGAAGCCTGTAGCGACTACATTGTTTTATACTTATTACACAGAAAAGTGCATCATAATTTCCCAGCCCAGCACAGGATAGAAATGTTCCAGGTCACCAACACATAAATGAAACTACCAACATCTGAGAGGCAAATCAAATGCTATCTTCCACATCTCCTATCTCCCTTAACACCTCATCAAAGCCTCTCTCTAAAGTTTCAGCTTAAAAGTCTGAAAAGCTGAGTGGCCACCCAGGCTCCGTTTTTATTGCACCTCTCAAAACCTGACAGGCAGGTCCAGCCCTTCATCATACTCTCTGCTGTGAGGTATTCATCTGGGTCCCTACCAGCAGCAAGCAGAAACACAAATACACACATTCAGAGACCCTGTTGTCAGAGGCCAGAGCAGAAGAGGACTTAGGAAGCACAAGAACTAGAATAGTGAGACACTGGTCTTCTGAGCCTAGATCATCTCCTCTGAAAGTGGTCAGCTGAAGATGTCTGGAGATTGCTTTAAAAAAAAAAAAAGGCCTATGTATACCCTCCCAGTCACTAAACATGTGCCTTCTGAGTCTGCATCCAGACCAGATTTTTTTCTAGTACCCAACTGAGTTATTCTTTATGAATTCATGGAGTTGCTTTAGAAACACATTCGTGCTTTTAGCCCTCTCAAGTTTGCACTGGTAATGAATTCACACCATAATGGTACACTATGTGAAAAAGTACTTAATTTATTTTTACATCAAATCATTCTGTTGACTGACTTGAGTCCCTGTATTTTGAGAAATAGTGATTAAATTATTTCACACTCCCATTCTCCGTGCCACTCCTGATTTTATGGCTCTCTGTGATACCCTGCCCTTTTCTAAGCAGGAAGGTGTGAAGTTTTACATTGTTCAGAACATATTACCTGCTGCTGACTGACCTCATTGCAATTAATCTAGACAAGTTATGAAAAGAGCAGTGTTATATGGTTAAAAGCTAAAGAGGAATAATGTTCACATCAAAAATTTTGAATTCTCTTCCCCTCCAACAGAGTCTTGAAATAGCTAAATAGAGTTTACACTCAGGTCTTGCACAGTAACAAACAGCTGGGCTGTTGGTAAGCCTTTTAGGCAATCTTGCTAAGGTGGATAGAAGCAGATCGAGTTCAAAAGGGCTTATTATATTCCCCTCAACACAGCATTTTTAGAGCAGAGCTGCTTTCAGGCAAAGCAGAGTGCTAATTGCCAAAAAGGCTGGGTAGGCAGGTTACACAGTGCACAAAGTAGATTATGGCAAAAGGAAGAAGCGTCCCTGACGTGAAGAGTTAAACAATGTATGTGGGAAAGCCCACTCCTGTGGATACAGAGCCAGAGTGTTCCCTTGGAGAGAGAGGGAGAAGAACTGCATACAGCCTTCAAAATCTGACCTCAAGGACCTAGCTTCAGTGCTAGGACCCACAGAAAAACCCCCCTGCCAGATGCTTTAATAAGAGCAGTATTTTTTCCCCTAAATTAAAATTCTAAAGAACTGGGTTTTTTTATTTGACATTTCATTATTTATCTGTAGTTTGTCCCAAGGAATTACAATAATTCAGTGTTTCCTGTGAGGAAGCAACTACTTTTATGAACAAAGATAAAATAATGTTAACATTTGTCAGAAAGTTCTAATTTCTTTTATAGAAAACAATAAAATTATATCATTATATGTTGTTGCTAAGTGTGTCTGTATTTTAATGAAGATTTATCTCAATACATCTTCCATAAAAATTAGAGGGGAAAAGCAATTATTTTTGAAAGTCCAAACCCATGGTCCTTAACATGATATTATGATGATTGACTTCAGCTGCTCCTTTTACAAATTTTACAAAGAAAACTCAATACATGAACAAAAACCTGCAGAAGCCTAAGCAAATATCTAGTTTTAACTGAATAACTAAGTACACTGAAGCTAAAGCAGTCACCTGCATGCAAGATTTAGCTACTTATGGAAATGGTGCCAAAGCTTATTTGCAACACTTGGAAGAATGAGAGAATACAAGCAACAGAACTACAGAGCAGATGTTCACAGGGGAAGTACACAGGCAAAATGTTGTTTTGTGGGAAAAAAAGGCAAAACCAAAACAACAAATTTAAAATACGGGTTTTTTGGGTTTTTTTTTCGCAAAAAAAAAAAAAAAACAGAATGTAATCAGCACTCAGGCTTTCGCCCCTGAATCATGAGTAAAGTGTGCAAAATAACATCTATCAACAGTCCTATGCCCCAGAGTGAGGAGAATGAAACACCTTCGAACTTCACAGTTTAGTGTCATTAATCACTCCCAAAACAACAGAACACAAAACATCTAATGATCATCCAGTTATTAATACGGCAACAAAGGATATAATCACTGAAATATTTAAGTTGACCTAGCAGAACACTTGTTTGCAGTTTCAAATTGAATTTTTCAAGATGCTATAGTTTATTAAAACTTTCAATTAATATTGTGTAATATTAATTCTCAAGTCTGTAAAATACTGGTTCTCTTCAATGTCATTGTAAATGTTGACATTTGACAGTGCTGTCTTTTTATGGAAACAACCAAAAACTGAAGCAGATATCACATGGTGACACAGGATCCTGTACACTTGCAATTTAAATGGGTTTTTTTGTTATTATTTTGGGGTTTTTTAAAGATTAGACAAAGCCATTCTGCAACTGGAGGTCAAATTTTCACACTTGTTTCAACTACTTGCTTGAATACCCAGTCTACACCAATACTAAATTCCCCAAATTGTCAGTAAAAGGAGTCAATAGAGTTCCTGACAGGAAACTACTTTCTAGAGAAATTTTAATAGAATTTTTGGTTAAAGTCTGTCTTCCACCACTAGGTTCTTTCCCAAGGAGAAATATAATAAAGACTGCTGAGATAATTTATTCCTCACTACGTTCTCTAAAGGTGGACCTTGATGCTTATCAGGCCAGCAGTCAGTAGGACTTTATAAGATACAAAAATTTCCACTAATGTTTGAAGTTTATTGGTGTTATTCACAGAATAGATAGTTGGGTAGTATTTGTCACTGGCTCATGACACAAATAGAAATTGTTTTACACTTACCATCTAGATTTGAGATCAACATTCTATGTCATATCTGAAATTGTCAAGAGGAGCCATCTAAACTCAGATAGCTGTAAAGTAAAGGTGGTATTCATCAGCTTTTAAAAAGAAAGGAATTGCAGTATTAAAAAAACCCAAAACAACAAACCATCCCCAAACCAATCAACCAAAAAAAAAAAAAAAACCACAAATGCAAGAACCAAGAAAATAACACTACATGAGCAAAACAACGCTCTCTCTGAAGACATACTGTCTAATGCCAGGATCTACAAAAATATCCAAAGGACTACTTGAAGTTGGAAAGGCAGAAACATATTACATCAGAAGTGCATCAGCCTATCATGAAGCAAAACCACACCCAATTGAAGACCTTCTTGTGACACAGAACCCATTCCCTTCTCTGATATCAGCCCTCGTACTGCTGGTACTGTTCCTGTGTTATACACTTTGTAAGCCTGATATCAGCCTCTAGCCACTTTTCTGATAAGAGTAGAACGTTCCTCTGAACCTTTTTATCAAGGGGTGAATACAGATCAACTTCATGGCACTGACAAGTCAGACTATTACACCTGTCGAAGAGCATCACACAGAATGGGTGGCTTGAGGGCTCCAGGGACAACAAGCAGACCCTTTCCAGGCTCCACTTGTTCTGAAATCATGTCCTAAGTAGTTTTGTAGCAAATTGGAAGAGTATATGGATGGACTGGAATGGTCTCCCACAGTACTAAAAGCTTTGCCTTGATGCTGACGTGCCCAGTTATGAAGGAATCTTGTCCCTTTTCTTACTCCCAGCAAAAAGCCTGAGAGCATTTCTTCCAAGGAGAAGGAATTTGAGAACAATACATCAGTCTCCTCTTCAAAGCTGTCACACCCCAACATAACACAGCTATAAAGATTTTGGCAAGGAAGTAGTTTCTCACAAGTACAAAAGTCAAAGCAAAAATATCAAAGAAAAAGGGAGCTGAATTCTAGAAGGCATAAGAAAGGGATCATAACTTGATGTCTTTGATGCAATGGCTCTCAGAAGAGATTATAGAGGGTGCAGCATTTTTCAGAGTCATGATTTGAAGAACCTGACCTGTCAGCAGTTTGAGGTAAAGTTAAATTTTATTTTTCTGGTGACCGAGTGGTTAATGATCTACCTCTGTGTATCTCTAAGACTTTGGAGCAGGACACACTTTAAGAATCAAAAGCCTTCATCCAAGGATCAGTTCAGAGGCTGGTGATAGATGACTCCTCTGCAGAGAGAGCACAACTCTTGTGTATGTCTTTCCATCTAAGCAGCGGGTGTATCCTCTAATTTTGAAAACTACCCTCTGTCTGCTTAAGAATATTTATCTTCTGTTCCTCAAACAGGCTGAATACTTGAGAAAAATGAAGCATTAGGTTGGGACAGACCTCTGAGATAAGATCTCAGAAGGAGTATAGGCAAATTTAGGTATTTTGTCATTCATTTAAGCTGTTTTATATACTGTACAACCTCAATACTTATTTTTAAGAAGTCTCTGCAGGTAAAGACTAAAGTAAAATATTCTTCTTTGACTTACCAAACCAAATTTTCTTTCAAAAATGACCCTAATATAAAATAAGCTTATTAAATTATTCAACAAATATTATTATTTCTAATGTTTTTCATGAAATATAAGCAGAGAAGTCACTAGATGGTTAGATAGCTTAAAAGCTATCTGATTTTTTAATCTATTTCTAGATATTTAAATTTTACAATTCTTCAATTTCTAAATTCCTATTAAAGAATTCAAGTATCAAGAAACTATCAAGAGCAAAATGTATTGTATCTCCTCCTGTATTTCTACCATTTTGCTATATGCAGGTTAATTTGTAACAGGATCAGGAGTTTATCCTTAATACTGTAACTTGGTTTCAGTTTAATTGGCTTAATCTTGCTTGTTTGAATCTCATGAAAAAATCACATTATAATGTCCCTTCTTTTACAGCTCATTAAATAGTCTTATAAATTATTTCTATTTTGTATTTCATATCATTTGCCCACACCTCTAATTTCTATTGTTTTATTAATTCTAAAAATATTAATATAGAATGTGTTCCACTTTGCGGCGTAGGTCATTTCTATAAGCATTTTTAATGTTTGATAAGTTAATGAGTCATTTACAAAAATTCTTGGGGGAAAAAAAGTCCTTCTAGAAAAAATGTCAGATGCTCTTGAAACAGAACTTTATGTAATTCCATTATAATTTGTTTTCCAGTCAGATTTTGTTGTTAATTGTAAAAGCAAGTATTCATACATAAACCTCCCTCCATGAGCTATGAAAGGAGAACATACACATTAACTTCATTGCTGACATAAAGTTACTATGGTTGCCACTCTTACTTCAGAATGGCTCCCTACTTCAGCTGTGCTTCTACTAATGAGTTACTGATATAAAGACAGACGCGAGTCAGAACTTGCTTCCTGAGACACCAGTAAAACTATTTCTCATCTTCTGTCTCTGCATGAAGCATCTAGAATTGCAAAGTCACAAGGACAGAACAAGTGAATATCGTAGAATTGTAGTTTCAAAGGTATTTATCAACAAAAGTAAATTAAGATACTGCAGTAACTGTTGTAATTCTTTGTGCTGAATACTAATCTTAAAACTTATAATAAATTCAACAGACAAGTTTGGAATAACAGGCTCTAATTTTAACTTTGTGACTGATTTGCTGGGAACTCAAATCTCTCAGTACTACAGCTTTCTTTTCTGTAAAATATATCTGGTAGTTAATGCCTAATTCTCAAGGCTTCCAGAGTAGGGGAAGAAGATCTGATTGGAAACTTGACTTTCAATAAGATACTTGACTTCAACAAGATACAAATCATTTACTGAAATTCTCCATTTTTTTTAAGGAAGTATCTATAAGAATGCAAACGATGTAATAGGAGTTCTGCATAAACACTGAGACAAGGAGTAAACTTAAATGCAGCCCTGCTACCTACCCTACAACCAGTTTCTGCCACAGACCATTGTAAGAGTTTTCTTTTTGTAATCCCCTCTTTCCCCACTCTTTGCAAGCTAAGTTATCTCTAAGATTTAAAGCAGACATAACCCAGGTTCTTTTTGTAACTTGATTTTATAAAAGCTATTAGGTGATTTGTGCTGTGCAGAGACTGATTAAAACAAGCAAACAAAAAAGACAGTTTTGTTACAGCCTTTGTGTTTGCAGAACATATCCTGTCACAGCTGAAGTTACTGAAGAGGGACAGTTAGAGTTAACTTCAATCACAATATTTTTTCTAGTAATATCTTGTTTTTTCATTAACAGTAATTGATGGAGCACATTGCATCCAATAAATTCATTTTGTGTCTGGTTTAGTTAAAAAGTTTAGGAAAAAAGTCTTCTGACCAACCGCTAAAATGTAATAATCAAAGATGGGAAAATACAAAAAAAAACCCTGAAATTTTATATATGGTAGTCTCTGACTGGAAATGGAGTGGAGTCATCATAAAGGGGTTCAGTTTTCAGGGTTTTTTTTCCACTGTTCTACACAACAAGACATTAAAAATCTTCAAAGCTGTGTATTTTCTGAACTTACACAAAGACAGAAATAAATCTGAAGGGATTCTTTTGTTATAGCAGTTGCAGAAAAATGTTGCATGATGCTCAGAGGAGAATGATCACTGCAAAAATTCAGAATTACATATGAATTTCCAGTCAGTGAATGGATTTCCGGTCAGATCCTGCCCAGAATAAGGAGGCTGTTTTCCTTCTTCATATTAGAGAAGAAAAATTGTTCACTGGAGCTGAAGATCTGGGAGGACAATTACCCAAGTAAAATGTCATAAGATGTCTTTTGAGGAAAATGATGACGCTAACTAAGTCTCATAATTCTTGCCAAATATATCCTGCTTCATATAAATTAAATATCCACTTTAATACACAAATATTTCCCTGCATTAAAAATTTTCCCTGAATTGCATTGTGCTGTTAATGTGAAGTCATCATGAAGCTCTTTTTCTGTATGTCTCCTGTGCAACAAGCTGGGGTTTTCACTGAGCTTTTTTCAAGTGTCCCACTATAACCATCAAGCCTCCACAGTCATTCACAAAGACATGAAAGAATCATTGTTTCAGACAGAAGGGAGGTAAAAGTAACACGGCCTCTCTAGGAGACCTTCTAGTCTGGCAACTGGAACTAAGCAGAAGATCAGAAGACACCTAAAATCGCACAAGACACCTCTGTCTAGGCACATGGTGGGATCCTCAAATAGCAGCCACTAGTAAGTATTCCATGCAGTCTTCATGAACCGTGATAAAATACAAGATGATCTTGAAAGTATCTGACTCCCAGTCCCTAACATGTGATTTTAGTCTAGTCAGTAGTACAGTCAATGTATAGTCTTAGTAAAAAGAGCTTGTGAGACACGGCACTTGTTTAGCATTATCAAATCATGTCTCCCCAAAGAAACAATGGACTCATCACACAACTTAGTAAAATTTAACTTCATACACTATTTTTTGGGTTTTTATCATGTTTATCTTGTTATCATGATTCATTTCACCTGACATGTGCCTGACATGTTAATTGTTCTGCTTGTTATTAAGGCAGGTGGGAGCCAGTGAGCTCCAACTTCCATATTCATCTAATACTTCTCAAAGCTCCTCACAGGCTACAGAATGTCTTCCCTGGTGGCCAATATATAAACTATGCTTGTCAAAGTTTCTCCCATCAGAGTCTCAGGCCTCTCTGTGATGGATAGAAAAGTCCAAAAAGAGCTGTACTTACAATAGAACTAAATAAAAATTAATATCTCGTGCAGTAGTAGTAGGAGCTAAAAAACTACGCCCACATCCAGAAAGATCTGTGGGAAACTTGACACAAAAGGACACATATTGCTGTATGAATAATCTTTGTATTTAAGCAAGTAAATAATTTACTTGCATCTAACATATCCTTCATGCTCTAAACATTCATGAGTTTGCCAGCTGTTGCAGAAGGATCTCATGATGATGAGCAACCAGGCAATAGAATAGTAGACGAAATTCAGTGACAATAAATACAAGTAATGAGCAATCCTGACTGCACACACAGTAATAAATGAGCTTACTACCCTCAAGAAAGAGGTCTTATAGTCCCTGCAGATTGTTTTGTGAGAACAAATGGCAAAATGTTCACTGGTGACCAGAAAGACAACAGATCATTAGAAAATAAGTGGAGCACAAAATAGAGACCATTGTGCCAGAGTATATATCAGTAATGTGCTCAAATCCAGAATCATTGGCTCCTCTGTGTTCAACAAATAGACTATTTCTAAAAAAGAATAAAAGAATAATAAAAACACCTCTGTGTAAAAAACAAAGGAATACAATTAGATGCTACAGAGAGGAAATGGAATGATGAAAGGAGTACAGCAGAAATATGTAAAATGAAGAGCAGCATGCAGTGGCTGAACAGGGAGTGACTATTCACTGCTGGTAATTGAAGTGCTAAGGGTCACCAGATGAAAAATAGCAGGCATTGGGCTCAAAGTAAGTATGCTTAAGTATTCTTTAAACAGAGTGTAATCAAAGAGCCTGGCTACATTAGGATTTTCTAGAATATTACATATTATGTAAAAAGAAAAAGGGCTAGGCAAACTAATGGAAGAAAATTCCATCCTGAACAGTGAAACACAAAGAGATATGAACACTGGCTCAGGAAATCCTTACAGCTGCTTGCTGGAAGCTATATAGTAGATTTATTGTGAAGGAGTAGTCAAATCTATTGCACACAACTTATCTTTGTAAATTTGCATCAATCCAACAGGATAATGTCTAGAAGCATGTTATGTTCTGAATTTGAAATCAAAGTGCACAACTGGTCTAATAAGTAAAATCACATTCTTTTTGCTCCACAACTGAAATAAACAGCAGGGGATTTGAAAAACCTCATCAGGATAGCAATTCCCACAGAGTGAAGGTGAAACAATTTGAAGGGGAATCAGGAGGAAAGTCTGGGGTATTATAAAAACCTTTCCCTTTATGTTTCATATAAATTTTGCATGGGACACAGTTTCTATAAAAATTAATTCACAGCTCAGTAGCCAGGGCATTATTTTGAGAATCAAGAGAACTTTGTCCTCTCCTCAGCTCAGCTGTTAATTTACTGTATAACTCCTTCACATCCTTCATGCTTTAATTATCTCACCTACAAAGTAGAGATAACATATTTTACTAAAACAGTCACTTTATTAAGATCTATGAATTAAATGCTTATTTACTGATCATCAGCCTGTAAAATGAACCTGACAGAGCAGTCCTACTCTGAGACAATGATGGACTAATTTGAATAACCTGGCAGAAGCTAAAAAAGAATTATTAGAACAAATCTAAAAGGTGTCTTTTAGTAGAGTCTCTGTGCATTGCTGGTGTCTTTATTAATTTTCTTGATGACCCTCTTTACAAGATTTCTAGAAGATTATCTTCTGAGTTCTTAATGAAGTTTAGCTCAATACATACATTTTCTTTTTTTCTGGAAAATGGGAAGATGATAGAAGGAAGGAGACTGGTCGCTGTTGAGAGAATGGTTATATTTGCATCTCATTTCCATCAGATGTTGCCCATGTTTTCTTAGGATGATGGCAACTTGTCTGAAGTAGTTTTCCAGTATTAGGTACTTGAACGCTACATAAACAATGCCTTGGTTTTTTTCAAGTAAGGCCTGGAGAGTATATAAATGTCAAAGTTTAACTTTCTATTAATAATAGGGGTTTGTCCTTTACCAAGCTACTAGCCAATTCAAGGACAATTTTATTGGCTACTAAATAAAATATTTTGGGTCCAATTGTATGCAACAATACACTTGTGATTTTTTTCCCCTAGTTTAAAAAAAATAGTCTGCGTTTCTGTCAACCTAGGTCTTATTAACACTTCATAGCTTTAATTTTAGTTGAATAATGTGACACTGATTCTACTGCTGGAGAACAGGGTGGCTTTCCTGATACTAGGTTGACATTTGTGCTGGGTTTAGCTGTAATAGTGTTAAATTTCTTTATAGTAGCTAGTATGGTGTTATGTTTTATATTTGTTCTGGAAACAGGGTTGATAACTCAGGGATTTTTTAGCTATTGCTAAACAGTGTTTACACAAAGTCAAGGTCTTTTCTGCTCCTCACCTCACCCACTCAGTAAGGATGCTGGGGGTGCACAAGAAGTTATGGGGAGACACAGCCAGGACAGATGACCCCAAATGACCCAAGGGACATTTCATACCACCTAGCATCATGCTCAACATATAAAGCAGGGGGATAAAGAAGGAAGATTAGGACAATTGGAGTGATGGTGTTTGTCTTCCCAAGTCACTATTACAAGTGATGGAGCCCTACTTTCCTGTGGATGGCTGAAGAGCTGCCTGTCTGGGAAGGGGTGAATGAGTTCCTTATTTTGCTTTGCTTGTGTGTTTTGCTTGTTAAAATGTTTTTACCTCAATCCATGAGTTTTCTCGCTTTTATCCTTCCAATTCTCTTCCCCCTCCCATTGAGGGCTGTGGGGAGAAGGGGAATGAGCGAGTAGCTGTGTGGGGCTTAGTTGCTGACTGGGGTTAAACTCCAACAACATTACACCAGGTCCTTCTGGACTTTGCTAGTTGTCTATTCCCTGTATATGTAAATCAGAGAGCTAATACTGCCTTTACATATTCCTGTATAGTATGACATCTTTCTACGAGATTACTCTTTCTTTCCCTTGTATTCCAACAAGCATAATCAGCTAGGTCATGCTACCTTACTTTGTTGGGACCTGTTGTTGTAGGCTGTTTCCAGTTGAGAATGTTTAATTCTGAAACATTTATTTACCCAAAGATCCCATGTGACATGTGTACTTTTAGCCCGCAGGACACTGGGAGAATCATGTTACAATGAAACAAACATATTACAAAAGCCAGTCACATTCCGGTCATATATCACCTTGAGGCTCGTTGTTCAAACCTTCATAAAAATATAAAACCAGTAAGACATACGTAATTTTTAAAAATGCAGTATACCCATGATTGTTTTATATATCCTTAGATATAAGGATAGAAAAAAATATATCAAAGTCCTGATATGCAGACCTATCAAGATAACCACATTTTAGATACAGAATATATGAGTATGAAACGGTCAATTCAACATGGTTCTAATATGATTAAAACAAGTGTGTTTATGTTTCATAAGCTGTCTCACATCCCATTTGTCTACAAGTAGAAAATATAAACTGTTAATATGCTATGTCAGGACAATACCTGTGTGCAGTCAACAATGCAAGTTGATTTATATGCCCAAATATGGCATACTTTCATTGATAAATGAAAATACACAGAGTCAATTTGAACAGTAAATTCAAATTAATGACAGGTCTCAGCAGCCGCATATGTAGAATAAACATTCCAGATTGCCCACAAAATGAAACCAATTTATCTTAAAAGGACTGATAGGTTGAATACCAAAGACTGAATTCAAGTTTCACTGTGGTTATTGTATGAAATATTCTGGTAGGAGTTCAGCCCCACGTGACAGTGGCTCATTTGAAACTGTCAGTGATACCATGAACAGCAATGAGAAGGAAAAAGTGAAAGGAACTAAATTTAAATCAAAAAACCAATCATCATCCTCCAATATCCATATCCTCTGTGCATAGTCTCAGTTGCCTGAACCTAAACTAGACCTTCAAATCAAAATGTATTGCTTGTTATGTCCACTTCAGTTTTCAGCATGAAGTTTTCTTAAATAATGCTGAAAACACATAGTGCTGTAACTAAGCTTTGTACGACTTTATTAAAATATCTCAAATATCAATGAATGATCAACATAAAATTTCCAATTTGTTTTTACCGTTTTTGTTAGGTTTTTGTTAGGTTATGTACATATGTCTCAGTGCGCAGTATCCTCTACCAGGTCGTATGACAAGAAGCATAAACACATTTTAAGAAAGAGATTATGAAGAGGTACAGAAGACTTGAGGGGTCTGCTTTTAGACTCTTAACTTTTATTGTTACTTTTTAACATTGTTAATTTAAACTTTTTTCTTTTTAAACACCAGCTGGCCACAGTTATCTTCTATTTTCACTCCAAGAAATATTAGACAATTTACATATCATTTTCAATCATCCTCACCAAATGTTCTTGAAGATGATTTTTGAGAACTCATCTTGAGATGTATGACTGAACTTCCTATTATTCTTAAAACATAACTTAATTGTTAACTGGAATAATTAATTAATCATAGATTTACATAGAATAAATTTTTTTAGAGTTCTTAATACTATGTACATTGTCTCTCTAATAGTCTTACAGATTATTGTTATAAATGTGCTGTTCAGAAAAAAAGTGCATAAAAACCAAGAGTGGAAATAGCTGAACCTGGAATGAACTGCTTACAATAGTAAAAGTTTGTGCAAGAACAAACTCGTGGTGCACAGTGACAATGCTGGTAACACACGCACCCCAGGTAAAAGTCAACTAATTGAAATACTTTGAAAATGTTAAAACAGTAGCAAAACCAGTAAAGGTGCGTGTTGGTTTGGGGTGGGGTAGAATTAATTTTATTCACAGTGACTAGTATGGGGCTGTGTTTTGGATTTGTGCTGGACACACGGCTGATAATATAGAGGTGTTTTTGTTACTGCTGAGCAAGGCTTACACAGAGCCAAGTCCTTTTCTGCTTTTTGTACTGCCACGCCGGTAAGGGACTAGGGATGTACGGAAGCTTGGGAGTAGCCACAGTCAGGACAGGTGACCCCAGCTAACCAAAGGGATATTGCATACCATATGGCATCATGCTCAGTATAGAAAGTGGGAAGAAAAAGGAAGAAGCAGGGGACGTTGGTAGTGATGGCATTTGTCTTCCCAAGTCACCATTACATATGATGGGGGCCTGCTCTCCTGGAAATGGCTGAAAACCTGCTTGCCCATGGGAAGCAGTGAATGAATTATTTGTTTTGCTTTGTTTGTGTGTGCAGCTTTTGCTTTACCTGTTAAACTTTATCTCAACCCATGAGTTTTCTAGCTTTTACCCTTCTGCTTCTCTCCCAGATCCCACTGGTGGCAGAGCGAGTGAGCAATTGTGTGGGGTTTATTTACTGGCTGGGTTTAAACCACAACAAGGTGATTAAAAAAAAAAAAAATAAATCTAGACGCAAATATGCAACAGCCATAAACAAAAGGACCAGACTGTGGTAGAAAGGCTGATCCATTTTCATGACAGACATTGGTTTCAGTGAAAAACTGACCTTTTCCATAATAAAGGTGGCCCAAAATCGCTAGACTTGCATGGGCCAAGTAGCCCTATCCAAAAACAAACATACGGATTTCAGTGCAATAAGGAACGACATGCACCTAGAAAATATAATTAATTTATTAGAAGAAAAGCCATCTGAAAGTTTGAGAATAATGTTTTCCTTTGAAATCAGTATAAGAAGGATCCAAAGTAACCTTGTCTGTCCAGCTGTTGGGGTCGGACAGTGCAACTCTGAATAGAAACACAAGTGCTTAAATTATTTTTTTTAAATCTCAGTTCATCTAAATTGACAAAAAAAATACTCAGATTTGAAAATCTAGTGCAGAGTATTTATCAGAGATGACAAATACTACAGTCCTTTATTTCTGTTTCAGTCCAGAAGGAAAAAACTTGAATCCTATTGATACTGTGTTTTAATATGTTAGATCTATAAAATTGACAGAAAAAAACCAAGGGATTTACAACTGCATACTGTATTAAAGATATCTCAAATTCTAATAATTTTACTATGACAGACACTATTTTTTTAATTTTTACTCTCAGGCTATATACATATTAATTTAAGAACAACTGAATGGTCTCATGGCAATGCAGCAGAACACAGAGGGGAAGGAGCTTATTTTTTAAAATACAATGAACTGTATTCAGGGACAGTGGTCTCCAGGTTGCAATGGACAGTTTACTGAAAAAAGACAGTGGGTACAGTGTTACAGTAATCGGGTACAGTGTTGCAGTAATTGGCATCTGTAAAAGAAGAGCTGTGAAGCATCAGACATCTTTGAATGTAGAATAAAATTTTTGAAAAAAAATCTTTTTAAACACTATGGACACTCCAAAAATATGCTGTAATCAACACCACCACCAAACTCACAGAAGCAAAGACTGAAAGCAAGGATTCATCTGTCGCAGTTTGAAATGAATGACGCCCCAACCTACAGGGTTCAAGGAGGAATGTAGGTCTGCTTTATTAAAGATGGCTCCCCCTATTTATAGGGCAAGAAAGGAAGATTCTGGAACTGGGGGCAGAGACTTACCAAATAAGGAAAGGGAAGGCGGGTACAAGCCTTAAAAGGGAGAGCATGGGAGGAGTCTTACCCAAATATGGGGAAAGGGGAGAGGAAACAACCAAATATGGGGATCCTGCACTGCGACAGAATGCAACCAATGGGAGAACAGCAATTAAACACGAGGGGAAGAAAACTATAACAATAGACGAAAATATGAGGGCTCAACATAATTAAACATGCATTAACAATGATTCTTTAACGGAACAGTCTTTGTTCAGGTGACAATGCATCTAATTTGTTCACAGCACACTCTCTTCTTCATTATTCTCCATCAAGTTGTCTTGTAGTCTTTGTCTCCGTTCTTTGAACTTTTCCTCTTCATCGTAGATACTTCCAACATTCATCTGCAGAGCAGGCAAGGGAAGAGTTACTGATGAATTCACCTTATTTCTAATTTCTTCTACCTGTTTACATTTTCACTCTCTTTAACGGTTATTCCTAAGCAATATTCTAATAAAAATAATATTTTAATAAAATAATATTCTAAAAACTTCTGAGAAAATAATATTCTAAAAGTTGACTCTTTTGGGTTTAAAAGACATTTTGTTCATAGTCTTTGGGCAGTCAATTAATAAGTGAACATCTAGACAAGTGCACTTCAAAGCCTTGGCCAACTCTGTACATTGCACTTAAAATGATGTTTTCTAAAGTACGACTGTAATTGTACTGGACTTAGATTCTCACTAAAAACAGAATTCAAGCAAGCTACAAAGGTTATGGATATTCTTTGATTCTGAATATTTAGGCCATATGATTTCTGGTACCTTATCAAATACTTGGTTTAAACTGGCTATAAAACTGTTTAGGAATCACATCCATTTGGTGACATTTATCAATTTGCTTCATTCAAGCAGCACTATTCTCTGTGAAGCTATGCTCAGTAAAATAGTCAATCCTCAAATTAGGCAAAGTCGTAATACAAATAAAGCACCACCAAGCAGAACTGCATGTACAAGGGTTGTTTGGGGTTTTTTTTGGGGGGGGGATGGGGCAAGCGGAAAGTTGCTAGCTTTTACAGTGTAAATTATATGAAAAGGCCTTAAAGTGGGTTTTTTCCAGTTAATTATGTATTTGGAAAATTAGCTATGATATAAACACCATTGGCTGCAATAAAAATAAATATCAGAACCAAGACCGGAGGTTTTAAAATAGACATACTGGAGAGATTCTGCTTTGATTATTAGGAATCCCCAGGTGTAACTCACCTGAACAGGGAGGATTAGATTTTAAGTTAAGACTACATTCAAAGATGAGAAATTATGTTTTTACTTTCTAAAAAGAAAGAAAACTTAAAGAAAAAAAGATTGAGCAATATAACAGTATTTCGAATCAATTATGAAGAAGACTGTGCTCAGACAAAATAAATAGTAAATAAATCTACCTTGCTAACTGATGTCACATCTGTCTTACTGGGACAGGATGTAGCCATCTTTTAAACTCCCTCTTGACTCAGGAATTACTTTGTTTACCAGGTAGGGATGCAGTAAATACATTTTAGGTGTGCGGCTTCTGTTCTGACCATGACTCTGACAAAGATAACAGTATGATACCACATAAGCATCATTAGTTCCATAGCAAGACTAGTCAACACAAACAGAAGCATAAATGAGCAAGCAGAGCTAAGACATGGTGTGGTATATTGCTGGCTATGCAGTTACAGGGTTCACTCGAATCCCTCATTAGCTTATCTGCTTTAGGACCATTCAGTCCTTTCTCATCTGTGCAGCACTTTGGTTTGGGAAAAACTTTCACAGTTGAAGCTCGCTGGCACCCAGGTTTATACAAATCAGATTTGCTGATGGAGGATTACTGGAGTACAAATGCTTCAGCAACAGCTTCCTCCTCATGCATGCCAATTCCTCCTGTGTAACACCTAAACAATATTCTAAACAACACAAATCTCTAACAGCCCCACTGGGGATGGTTACAGTATGGTTCAAAAGGGACAGTGAGAAGGCTGGTTAAAAAGTTAGCTCTTCCTACCAAGTTAGGAGAAAATAAACATCTACAAATCAGGCTTTTTTGGGTTTAATTAGGAAGGTGCATGCATAGTGGCACAAACACGTCACCCATTCTCTTAAATGCACTATTTGAAATAAAGAGAAGACCATTTTCACACAGATTATTTTGGAATGGCTGCATATTTCACCAATTCCCCATAGGACAGACCTACTGGAAATTAAGAATGTCTTTTCTGAAGTACCTTACTTTTCTTCAAAAATGTGTTAAAGTGATTTGACTTTAAACCAGTCTTACTGTGGAAGAAGTATATGCAACAGCAGGAACTAGTCATAAGTACCTAATCTAATATAAAGTCACATAAATCCAGCCTGCACTAACCCCATGCAAACAAGACCAAAGTCTTGTGCTGCTTTGGGTGCTGTGCTAGTCTCAGAATAACCTGTTTGCAACTGAAGTCACTAAATAGACCTGCATCTGCAGTTTCTTACAGTTTACTTAAACTAGAAAGCCGCACAAAATAAACTAGGACATGAATAATACACCCCAGCTATTGCATACGAGTCCCCAGCGTGGATATTGTATTCTACCTGGAAGGAGTACCTGCACTGCGGTAAGAACTGAGACTGCAGCCTATGCTGTCACATCTGATTTAATTTCAGTAGCTCACATACCAACAGCTTCAGCAGGAGAGGTGTAGTTACTGACAGTGTAAGGAATGCAACAACGTCAGTGATGGACCTGAAAGAGAAGTGAGCACTTGCATGTGGCTGGACAGCAGAGACCCATTTTGGTCATGACATAAAGGTTTGTGTCAGCCATACCACACCACTGTCAGCGGTGAGGTTCCTGTGGCATCCTCTAACCAGCTGCAGGCAGTCGGGCAGATTAGAGTGAGAAGTTTGAACAAGAGGTGGAAGGTAACCTGCTTCAGTTTGCTTGAAGGAAATTATTGTCAGAACAGGGAAGGAAAAGCAGTGTAAAATAATAAAAACTTTACATTTTTCCTACAAACAAATGACTCTGTCCATTCTCTCATAAACAAACCAAAGAAACTGGCAGAGGCCAGCACTGAGTCCCACTGCCAGTCCCCAAAGAGCAGTATGCTGTTGTGGTGGGTTGACATTGGATGGATGTCAGGTACCCACCCAGCTGCTCTATCGCTCCCCTTCCCAGCTGAACAGGGGAGAGAGTAAGATGAAAAACAACTCATGGGTTGAGATAAGGCAGTTTATTAAAGCAAAAGCAAAGGAAAAGATTGTGCATGCAAAAGCAAAGCAAAAAATAACAAGGTTTATTCTCTACTTCCCATCAGCGATGGCCAACCACTTCAGAGAAGCAGGGCTTCAGCAACGCATAATGGTTTAATAGGTAGACATTGGAGACAATGAATACACCCCTTCCTGCTCCTTTCCTTAGCTTTTATATCTGAGCTGATGTCATATGGTATGGAATATCCCTTTGATTAGTTTGGGTCAGCTGGCCTACTTGTGTCCCCTCCCAGAAGGAATGTTACAGTGCTGATGCTGTGCTCAGCAGTAGCCAAAACAGTGGTGTGTTATCAACACCCTTCTAGCTACCAGTGCAAAGCACAGCATTGTGAGGGCTACTGTGGGGAAATGAACTCCAGCTCAGCCAGACCCAATACAGCTGTATTAGCCTACCAAAGCAAAACATGATACTTCAGTTAGAAAGGGTGCAAATAGCGCGTGGTATTTATTGAGACCTCATTGACCGAAAAAAAACCCAACAAACCCAAAGTATCCATGACTGAACTTATGTCACATGATTTACTGTAAGTGATGGTTCACATGCACAAACCTCAGGTGGCATGCAGGGCTCAGTGCATCCACCAGCTTGTTTCCCTATTCTGAAACTAGAGCTAAGATGCCATCGAAAAGGATACAGTGTATCCCAGAGTGAAAAGTTTTTTTTCCTGTTTTCAATTCAAAAGCCTGCACAGCTTTATCATGCTTGCCTTGTTATCTCTGAAAAACCAGTCCAGTTATGTTAATAACAAATATTACTTCTTCTAGGCCTAGCATCTCTACCGTGATGGGCAGCTACAGGTAAAAAAAGAGACATCTACAGAAAGTCACCATAGATTTTCCCAGAGGAAGCTTAATGAAGAACATTAAGAACAAAGTGGTGGGAGTTTGTGGGTGGGTGGAGGTTGGAGTTTGATTTTTTTTTTTTTAGTTCATCATGCAGAGTAAAAGAATGAGACATTTTAAATATACAGGACTAAGTTAAAAGAGGAGAAATAACTGAGCATTCAGGTAAGCACGAGTCATCAACCATATTTGTCAAGGGGAGTGATCAGGGGAGTGATCATCAGCCTTGAGGGCCATGCTGCTCTTCTGGCACATCTTAAGGCTAGAGAAAAGGCCTAACATGAGCCTTAAGAAGTTCAGCAGCAATAAACCAATGGCAAAGCAAAAATCCTGCAGCCAAGAGGGAAAAACCTCAGCCTGGGTACCCACTGACTAGGCAGGTGCTCTGTAGAAGAGCGAAGCTGACAAGTTGAACATTTGTTACCAATATGCCCTTGTGTTGAAAAGGGCCAAACATGGGCCAGGCTGGTTTAGCAACCAAATGGCAAGGGAGGGGATTACTCCCTTTTAGTCAATGCCTGTGAGACTGCACCTGGAGTACCATGTTCAGTTTTGGTATCCCCAGGTAAGAAAGACATTGACATATTGAAGCAAGTCTGATAGATGGTCACCAAGATGAGTGGGGAGCTGCAGCACATGGCAGCCAAGGAGAGCTGAGAGAATGTATCAAGTACTAAGAAACAAACCATGAGGTTACTTACACACCAGCACAGTTGCCAAGAGATTCTGTGGAATCTCCATCCCTAGAGACATTGAAACCTCAATTAGACAAAGCTAAAGCAACTTCACCTTAGTTTTTCCTTCTTTGTCTGAGGGTTGGACCTTCAAACAGAATCTTCACACAGAATCTTTGAAAGGTCCCTTTCAAACAATATCAGTATGTGATAATGACAGCAATTTATTTATACCTTCCTTTCTGTTTCTCCAAAATACATTCTCCCTTTCAAATAAATGCTTTTTCTACTTCAATTTATTTTCTTTGCTTAAAAAAACCCAAACCCAAAACATCACCAAAATCCCATGATAAACCACTCCCATATTCTCTTCTTTTTTTTCCACATTTTTTCTTCATTTTTTCTTTTACTTCTCACAAGAAGCATCTTATATCTTATATCACAGAAGTTCTTCGCAACTTCTTGGCTAGAAGTGTACTCCACCCTGACATGCCAGCTAACAGCACGTCTCTGATATCTAAGGAGTCTATTAGAATCTAGCCAGCTCCCCAGGAATTAGGTTACTTAAGAGCAAAGAATGATCTGTAAAAGTCACTTAGCTTGTTAGAAGCTATTCTAAGATGGACAGACAACTGTTTCTTATTTAAGTAACTTTATTGATGACTATGAGATTTATGGTTGATGCACAGTGTTTCCTTTGCTAGCTGAGAAAATAATTCTTCAACAACACTGAAAGTGGGATTCCCTTTTCAAAATTCATCTTTCTTTCATCATTATTTACCGCACATTTTGTAACACGGGACAATATATTTAATTAACTTAGTACAATCAATACATATGCTTCCACATACAATGATGTCTGGAGTGCCACCCTAGAGGAAGTTGAATGATATTCTGTATTACAAACTACTCTCGGTTATATCACTGCTTTCATCTGCCCAGTAAAAATGCTTCTTTTTCAAAGAACAATTTTATGGTTTTAGAATTTCTTCTGATTTGCTTTGTGTTCCTTTTTTTTCCATGCATTTCAAATTCTTCTGTGATACCACTTAAATCTATGTATTGAGATTGGATCTCCTGCAAAATTATGAAGAGAACTAGGTATGAGAAAAAATATATGACAGGTAGTTACAACTGCTAGTATAACTGTATTTTCTGTAATATATTTTCAGTGTTTTTTAATTTTTATTCCATTTAGTAATTTAAGAACTGAGATACAAATCTCAAGAAATTTACGAATCAGAGAAGAACTAAAATATGTAATGTAGCTAGGAGACAGGAGAGCAATTAAGACAACATCAAAAGCAATGTTCCTGGGCTCAGACTTGTACCTAAAGCTATGCATTGCATAATGTTTACAGATTTTTTTTTCTATAATGCACTGTCTATACAGCTCAGTTCACACAACTCATTACAATACACATAAGGTTCATAAGAACATAGGGTACATACAGTAAAATGTTTTGGGGTCATTCAATTAGTTTTAGCTAAATTAAATGCATTCCAGCCCAGCAATACAGCTCGACTGACAATTACAAATTAATTTATTTATGTCATGTTTCTTGGGTCACCAGGGAAGTTGACACTAATCACCAACTTGCTGCTCCAGCTATTTCACTAACAATATTCATAAGCTCAAATTATTTTTAACGGTATAAAAGCATGATGTAAACAAAACTGGCCATCCATATTTAATTAAATTATAATGAGGAAGAGGAAATGTAGTTCTGGGTACTGTTTAAGGTCGCGTTACACCATTTAAATGTTGCATTGTGTGTCACATCCGCTTATTGACAAGTGAATTGTACGTGACACCTGAGAAAAGAGTTACTGGGGTGACACTATGCATTTTAATATTCACTCCTCATTTTGTGCATGTTGAGGAAAGAATTATTTTACCCTTTGCAATCCTGCATAGATTAACCATCAACAGAAGGGTCTCACCAAAAGCCTGAAGAAGTCACTGAATAGTCTTTTCTTTAATTTTCTTGGGCTTTTAATCATTATGTACTATTTCTCTAAAAGAGAGATTTTTTTTCCAATTTCTTCTCAAATTGCATATACTTTTTGTATATTTCACAAGAAAATTATTAGTTTGTCACGTTCACTTAAAAAGCACTCAAAAATTTGGCAAGAAAGTGGAGAAAACCTGAGCATAAGCACTTTGGTTTTAATTCACACGGTTGTTTAATGTCAAAAAGCCACTAAAATCAATGTCATCATACAGAAATGTACTTACTTGATTTTATTATTTATAACTTGTGTTAGTTATTTATGGAGTCTTAAAATTCCTCACAGAGCAAAAATACATCTATTTCATAACTTGCAGACTTTATACCTCTAAATTAAGTCATTTGTGGCATTACCAACTTTCCTAGGGTTCCTTTTACTCACACCCAAGCAGAAGAGTTCCAAGTGCAAGGCAGGACTTTGTTTACATTCTTCCTGTAATACCATAAGACAACATGAACCTGGCTACAAAAACATGAAGCAATGACAATATTATTTTATTATTCTAAATAGTCACCCGAGGTAAGTGCACTGACAAAATATACTATAAATCAATTACCAAAAGAGTGTCCAGGACTAAAAATTTCTTTGTTTACAAATTATTTCAAATAGTACCTAGCTTAGGACTCACACCTATAAAAGAATGCAAACCCTTCTTTTACAGAAAAACAAAAACTTCAAGACACTTCCGCTTTACAAGAATTCTCTGCAAAAGTGAGTATGGTCACATTCAAGTTAACTCTGCATGAGCCAGCTCAATTCCAGAAGGCATGGGAAAATGGTGTCTGAAGTCTGAAGTCAAGGACAGAGAGCTGGATGTTTAACCTGGAAATACAGGGCTGCAAGGGGTGACTCACCTGCAAGCACCAAGTACCAGCTTGGAGACAACGGCACAATACTTACCTGTGAGATTGTGTGAGAGGCCAAATTTGATTGGATTTAAATTGATGCAATGGGTGCGTCAACAAGTACTAGCCTACAAACAAGTTTTACAAACCTCAGTTCAGTTAGATTCAAACTGAATTATTTCCTTGACAAATCCTGACAATAATAACAAGGAACTGTTTTATTTCAGACAGACCAATCTGTAAATGAAATCCTACTCAGCTCTAAGGTCACTGGAGCCACCAGGTTGACGCCACTGCCTCTGGCCAGAAGACTCCAAATGAGGGATGGGAGCGCTGTCCTCCACTAAACACAGATTTCAGAGTGCTTTGATGTACCTTCAGCTCCACACTTCTGTTGAGTTCCAAAGTATACTCCTGCTCAACATGCAGTTAAAGTACCGATTTTAGCTTATTTAACCAAAATAAATTGCTGAAACCACTAATTGGTACACTCTAATATAACTGCAGATAGCCTTAGGCAGTTCTTCCATACCCCAAGTGAATGACCTAACCACTGAATAAAAGTGTATAGAGGAATACACTTTTCTCTTTTCGGATCTGTTATCTACCTGCTGTCTCAAACAAAGAAGTGCTGAAAATTCATCAGTAAAGCAACTTAAAGAAATATTAATTATAAACTTATAAACTCCTATATAACTTACAGAGACTTTTAAATTAAAGAAATTTTTAAACTAAATTTTTACATTAAAGACATTTTATCCAACCACACAAGATCATTTTTTCTGAGATTACTTGGGTGCACTTCTAACTGAATCCATTTGCACAGATAACTGTCTTAGGCTTACCAAATACCATTTTAAAAGCATCTCCTTCCTTTACAGAGGGTATTCTTTCTTATTTTTATGGCCACTTACAGAAACCCAACACAACATGTCACAGCACCACAATGACAAGAGATCCATAATGCTCCTTCCAGTTTTATGTGCTTCATTAATCAGCCTCTAAAACAGGATCCACTGAATTCATGTCATAGCTAAATAAATGTATTGCCTATTTTATATGTAATGTAGAAATACATAATGATCACCTTCCCTGGATTTTATCTCTTAGCTTTCATTTTGGTCACGTCTACTATCAGTACTCTTCCTTTCCTGAAGCTCCATTTTGCAACACATCAAGTGGTCTACTTGGTGCTGGGCACTCAATCTGCAGAGACTTGAAAGTTCTCCTTTTGGTTGAGCAAAGACTGGAGAAAGAGGAGGTGAAGTAACATGTACAGCAGTTCCCAGTGTGATCACAGGGACCAGAATCCTGTTCGTAACACTTTCCATGATGGCTACAGCTGAGTAGGGATGGCAGCAGGATTTATGTAGTCTTTCTTTCCCTTATAATGTTACAGTGAGGTGAATGGAGAAGGTACCTGCAACATATTGGGTTGGGGTTATTTCTTATTTGTTCTGTGCATTTTCTATTTAGTTTTTCTTCTTAGTGGCTTCTTCCCCAGAAAAATGCATACAACTCATGGTCTTCTTTCTGTACTTTATTCTCCATGCTCTCTGCAAATTTTAAGACTAAAATATATGCCGATTATACTTTGAAATTTAAAGTTCAAGACCCCAAAGGATAACGCAAGTAAAGAGCATTTCAAAAGTCAGTATTAACCTTCATAAATACATCATGTTTCACTTTTGTAGCTTTCCCATCCTTTCCTGTTTCTCTTTCTCTTCTCTTTCTCTCCTCCAATCCTGAACTGCTTATGTGACCAAAGAGAACAACTCAAACAAAATTTTTCTCAAACCTCTACTGAACTACACATTTTTCAGATTTTTAGAGTCTGAATAACTGCTATGATTTCACCATATTTAATGTTCTGTATTTGAATTTCACTCAAAAGTGGAAGCAAAAATTGTGATTTAGATGTATCTTTAATAAATATCACCAATGTGTTCATGCTACCCAGGATACAATGACAGATATTGTCCATATCACAGCTAGGATGCTTAAACACTCACAAAGCAATATATTCTGGCAAAGTTCTGTTTCACTTGTCTGCCTAAAACCCATCATTGATCTCTGGAACAAAAAACTCATCTGTATGCATTTTCATGTACATAAAACCTTCATCTCATGATGATACTGAGGTAACTGCGTGAGTGAATAGATACATACTCATCAGACATGCCAGGCTTCTGCAAAATGCAGAACCTTACACAAAACATCAGTACTCAGGTTGGCTTCACAGCCTTAAATATTAATGCCAAAACCCCAAATAATTTGGATAAGAGTTGGTTGTAGCCATAAAACCAAGCAGAATAAAAACTGATGACGTTTTTCATGTCTGCCCCACAGCTATGCAAAGCCAATGCAATGTCTGAGCAAAGCAACACTACGATTAATATTCACCAGAAAATTTATTATCAAGAGGAATTATTTTAAAACTTTATCTTTCCAGTTGACACTCTTATATAAAGTCAACTGAATTCAATAGGATTCAGCAGCCTGTAGATTAGATGGGGTTGGGATTATACCTTTAGTTCTTCTGGATGCCTGAATGCACTGATTCACAGAGAAATCGATTCTACCTGTGAAATGGGTGAAATTTTGCCTTTTAACTTGATCTGTACAAGTAAATAAATTAATCGACTGGTTTACATTACATGTAAAACCACCCTGTGTCATAATTTCTATTCTTTCTGTGATAAAAGTCCTTTTTACCTTGAGATATTATGTCCCCATGGTGAGAAACTACTAAGTCATACTCAGCATGCCTGAAATTTCCCTTTTGTGAGGAACATGGGAACATACAGAGACAGAGGACTGTTCTCTGTAACAGAAACACACATGGCAGCTTGCAGACCTTCAAAGGATGAAGGATACCTCTGGACAGACGTTTTAAGACTGTTAAGACTGAAGAGATAATATGAACAACAATCAAAGGAGAAACACAAAAATCACTTTTACTTCCAGATAGTTAGTGTCTTGCCTTTTCTGACACTTGCCCTACATTAATGGTGCAGTAAATATAAACTAAATACTTACTAAAAATATCAGAGATAGGAAAAGAACTTGTTAATGCTATTGGAGGTTTGAATTAGAAGCTTTATTTACTGAACAAGGCTTCATCAATTACAACACTGCTAATTCTAATCCAGTTGATCGCTTCAATCTGTTTTTTACCATCAAGTTACTAAATTATTGTTTTTGTCTTCTCAATCTCACTGTTGCTGTCTCATCCTCTTCCAGTTCTTTTTCCTTACTCAGATTGGAAGCATGCTCAACTGTTCTTAACTCATTCCATATTAACCCTATCTCTATCCATCTGTGTCTCTGCTTCCTTTCACCATTAGGCAGAGCTTTTAAACTTTCAAAGTCTATTTCTCTGCTTCTTATTAGTTACCAGTTGAGCAGTCCAAAATGTTATATAGTCAGGCCATTCAACCACGATTACTTTTAATGTTTTCAAGCCTCCTTATCTCTGTTCAGTCCTCATCTATTTCACATCTTTTTGTGGTTACTGGCAGTATGTATTTTCCTACTATTCTCCATAAACTGCCACAGCAATGTCCCAGCATGGCTCTTCATTTACTTTGCTGTCTGATGTTTCTGTGGTTGCTTTCCCTGCTCCCCACTCATCACCTCCTATGGGACCCAAGCTGAACTTCTGCTTGCTGCTTGCCAGTGGTAGTTTCAGTGAGACCATTAACTTTAGGAAGAGTCATCTACAGGCAGAGAACATGATTTCCTTTCCCTACTACAATCCTTCCTCAGCCAGTTCTATCCTGTCCTCTGTGTAGCACAACTTGCCTGCATGGTAAAAGCAGAGCACATTCATGAATAACTCACCAAGCGGAGGAAACCCTTGGGACTTGATGTCCCAGGCCCTCACAGACAGCACAATAACCCCATACAAACAGCCTGGAGCACACACACTTCTCTGAAATCACCACCATCAACATCCCTGGGCCTGGCTGCAGCCCCCCCCAACTCTCAGTGTAAGGACAGACTTCTCAAAACCTTATGTCACATGGACCATGTGATGGACCATTCAAGTCCCCTGCTGTATTTGCCCACCCAAGCTGCTATACCTGCAGCAGGAGAGGGGCAGGGGGACAGCCTTTGTACCAGTCACAGGGACTCTCGGTAGAGAAGATTGATTCTCACTGCTAATGTGAATGCTAAGAACAAAAGAGGTTTGGTCGGGACAGTAAACATGTTTCTCTTGGTAGAAATAATATGATATTTAATTAATCCTTTTGTGCTGACTTGCTGCCCTGGGGAGTTAACTCAATTTTCACTTATCAACACTATCAGCAAACAGGCCTAGGAACAGACTGATCAGCCTCTGCCACCTCTGGCCACACTGATCACCTCTGCATACTTTGGACCAGATCTATAGACCATGCCTGATGTACAGCACCTGGATTTAAGGAAAATCATGAAGGCAACAGGCATGCCAGGATCTGGCATGACCCTGGTGTCTCAAGGAAAGTAAGGAGTTACCTGTTCTTTGAAGACTTTCAGGCTGGTCTAACAGTAGGAATTACTTGTCCCTGCTGTAACTGAAGTCCTCTCAGTCAGAATCCAGTCCTTAATCTTTTTTGGCCTCTGTCTGTTAGTTATCTCTTTATGTCCTATGTTTTTTCATGTCATCTCAGAAACAACGTTAACCACTTACTTTACTCCTCATGATACCACTAGACTTACAGGTACTTTCACCTGTATGATAAAAAATCCCCTATCATAGTTAAATTATTTCTTTCCCCTCCCCCCCAATGATTCGCTGAAGCATCTTTTATACAGGTTTTTCTCATATTTCTATTTCTCAGTCTTTCTTTGTTCTTATTCTTTACTTCACTTCTTCCACAAGATACACACTTTAAAAAAAAAAGAAAATAGAGCAACAACCATATGCTTCCCTTCTGATCTGTGTCCTTATTTACATTAGTAACATCCCATTATAATGAATGATTCACAGAATTAAGAACCAAGCTGAGTGTAAAGCTAGCTTAGTTTGGCCCTAAAATGGACTGAAGAACAGTTGGAGAACTAACATTTGCAGAGAGAACAGCTGTTTTTGAAAGAACACGTTTCTCCAAGACTTAATTTACTCCATGAAAAGTTTCACTGACTGGGACAAAAAAAGCTCAACACTTGTGAAGTATCTGGTTCTGTAAAAAGACAAAGGACTTTCTTGTGCCCGAAAAACATTCAAAGTACTAGCCAATAAATACTTACAGACTTGTACCCACTGAAGTTTCCAAAGTATTTTAGTCTTTCATGTCATTTAAAATGCAGCTTACTGTGGTCATTGAAGCTAATGAAAAACTCATTGTGATGAAAAACATAAAAGAATTAACATGATTTAAGACAGCCAAAGCAACACCTTGTAATGTACAACGTACATAAAGAAGGTTTTGCTGTTGTTATTCTTGCTATCTTTGAGAAAATAATGCTGTCTTGAGAGCTATAATGTAAGAACACAGCTTTTCTTTTTTAATTTATTTTCTTCTTTTATTTACGCACCTGACTTAAAAATTAGTTCTTATTTTGTTGCTACTTCTTGCAATATCGTTTAGAAAATACTTCAAAAATTGCTTGCCACTCCCAAACTATCAGGCATTTTTACTTTGAGTTTAGAGTGTTATGATCACACATATGAAATGTATTGTACTAATTATGCTTATCAGCACATAAATACAATTCTCTCCTCTCTCTCAAATCAGTCACTTTGTTCTACATGCTTCATCATTTAGCTAAGCTATCTTATAAGACAGTTGTCAAAGAAGAAAATCTAGTTAACAGTGTATGCTTAAGCAAATTCATAGGTTTCACTGTAAAACAAAATTGTCACCAGCATCTGTCTTCCACACTTAGTTCCACCATTAACCATGGTTAAATGTGCAGGTCTGCAAAACATGCAAAGGCAGACTGACAAAAATCTTTAATCTATTCTTCAAGCAGTAATCCTAACGTGGTTTCAGTGATTGCCTCCTGGCTTTATAATCATAGCAGACTGACATTTAGGAGCAACTGATTATTGCCTTTGACCCAGACCAGATAAAACTATGGAATGTGACTATTGTTTTACACACCATCACTTCCAATCTACACATTAGTTTTTGCCTCACATGCAGGCTCAAGACACAACAGGAACTTAAGGAGTGTCCTACAGGTTCAGACCAATGGTTCATCAAACCCAGGGCTGTCTCTGCAACAGAGCAGTAAGAGGAGCTTTTCAGGAGTACCACAGGCACACTGTCTACAATCTATTCCCTCATCCAGCATCCAGACTTCATGAATTAGAAATGATGGACAGTACTAACCTCCCCAATGCTTTTACTATCCATCTATGGAGCTGTTTCTCATAAGTTCATGCAATTCTCTTGAACGTACCAATACTATCCATCTTCACTCTGTCATGTACTAGTAAATGCCTAAAGTTTGCAACACACAGTCTAAAATACTTTCCTTTGAGTGCTTGAATTTATATCTACTGCCATTTTTTTCTAGTGTCCTTCAATACTTGTAATTTGGAATTGATGAATGACAGTTCCAATAACTCTAATGTGTTGCCTTCATGATTGTGAAAGCTTTGGTCACCACACCCCTCAACCTTTTCTCCAAGCTGAAGAAACTCGGATCTTTGTCAGTTCATCCTCAGTCTGTTTCAGCCACTTTATCATTTTAGTTGTCCTTCCCTCTCTTTCTTTCTGCAATGGTACTACATCCCCCTTTGGGTCAGGAGGCCAAAACTGCACACTGTGCTTAAGATGAGAATGGACAAAGATCTTACACAATAGAAAATTTATGCACATCATTTTGTCCTTAAAATCCTTCTTGATGAAGGTCTAGATTTTAATTTTTTTAAAAAACCTTTTTTTGGCCTCTGTTAAAAATAAGCTAATGGATTACAAGGAATTGCCAAAACAGTCATGACTTGTCATTGTTCTTTCCTGAGCTGCAACTGCCAGTTATGAGTAAATTTTAATTTATTTTCTTTGTTATGTTCAGAGTGTCCCAACCTAGTCAGTAAAGCTTTAGCAATAAGACACTGCCTTTCCAAATCTCCTCTGTCAATGAAATCTTGGGCTGTGCAGAGTTCAAGCATACTTGTTTACTGGATTTTAGTTTCTATTTACAAACAGCCTCATTCTCCAGACCTCTAGTACCCACAGTCTAGGCAATCTTTCTGCAGGAAACCTCTCTCACCTCTTTCTAACCTGGTTTCTTGAAGAAGCAAATCTCATGCAATTACACTACATCTGCATGTGATAATTTACCATTCCATCCCCCAGTTATCTTTAAACCTACTAGACAATTTAAAACACATTAAATAGGATAAAAATCTCCAAGGTCATTATATCCTTAAGTTTCACAGAACTAGAAAACTGGTAAGAAAAAGAGACCCTGATCAGTGGCTCCACTAAAGGACAAGCTGTAACATGCAGTCATCCTTAGTGGAAAGTCTGCACAGAAGGATTTTCAGGACATCGGTTGCACAAGAACTTTCATTTAGTGTTTGTACTTCAGTAGACATAAGAGGATGTAATCATAAGTTACAAATCCATTAGAGACCAATTTTCACTAATTCTCACACATAGAAGTACATATTGATTCACCTCGGGTAATGAGTCACAGGAAGCCACTTAAATTGTTTCATGGCAGGAGGGGAACCTAGGCCAGGCGCAGCCTCAGCTGGAGCTGCCAACAGCCCCTCTGCTCTGGTTTGAAGATACTCTCAGATAAAATTACCTAGTTAACAGTGGGACTAGTGCCCCATAGAACAGTACAACAGAAGAAAATGAAGGTAAACATAAGATAACAACTTGTATCTATTTCACCAAAATCCATACTTGTCAAACACAATTGCAGCAATCAGCAGAACAGAGGGAGGCAGTCACATTTGAAGGACAGGACTAAGATAAGGAGGAAAGAGGCAGACTGTCCCATGTTTTCCACCAAGTAGCCTTCCACTAGGAACTTTGGCAGCAAGGAGTTCACAGCTCATCTCCAATAACAGCAAAACCCTCCCAATGGGAATAGTTAGGTAGCAGTCGTCAGCCCATGGTGAGCGATTTGGCTGTGCTGGAAGACCTCCAGGAGGGGCAGCATACTCCCCTGCCTACTCTGTTCCAACCTCAGCAAGGGGCTAAATGGTGTTGTTACTCAAGGGAACAAAATACTCCCATGTGCCTAGTTCACACGATTCACTCTGAGGGTCATCTTCCCACAGAGATATTGAATGTCATGGCTGTGAGGACACCCAGGAGCCCAGCATAGGCCCCAGTTAACCTCTGGCTATGTCTGGATCTTGCAACAGAGCCTGCTTAGCAGCACCTGGCACTGGTCAGTGGTGGTCAGATTCCATGGGTTTGTGCACCTTCTCCTGTCAGTGCTGGAGCAGCCTCAGCTCTACCTGGCCAGCCACAGCTGCCTGCCAGCACACTGTCAGCAAGCCCTCTCTCACACTGCCTGTGCAGGCAGCAGCAGGCAAGCCTTGTTTCCAATCTGTCTTACTCATGGCCATCTTCCTTAGAAAAATGTCCCCCTCAGAGTGATGTCCAGGTGTTAGAAAGACAAATTACTTGTCAGTAGAATTGCCGTATTAAGGTTTAGGGCTTAACACGTTTCAATAATCTCAGATCTAGGGGGAGGTTAACAAAGCTTGGGGAGAAGGTCGTATTACTGATAGCGGATACAAAGAATACAAAATTCACTGCCACAAGGGCATCTGGCAGAACTCCCAAGACAAGGAAGAAACTAACAAACCCCACTCAGTAACAGCTGGGTAAAAGGTAATTCTAACGGGGAGCTCATGACCACCAACTCATAGACCCAAGAAACCCACTGACCAAAAGAAGAGAAAGACTGAGTATGGGACTAATTAGTATGAGAAGCAAGGGAATCATTTAACCAATAGAAGATAGAATAGTAACTAATAAGAGAATTATCTTTAGTGCCAAAGTCCAATACAGTTCTAAAAACCAAGCCTGCTCATACTGCTTTGATAGGCTGGGACAACAAGAACACCATCTGACATAATTTTTCCTTGGGAAGAGCACTTCTTTGCTATTGTTTGTAAGTATAAAGGAATTTTTTTGTAGGTTTGTTGTTTTTACTGCTGTTGTTTCTATTTTAGTTTTTTTCCCCCTCTTTCACTCTGATCAAAACAGATTCTAGTTCTAACAACCTGACAGACCATAAAGTATACTAACCTTCTACATTCTCAGCCAAAATCAGATATTCCCCTCAGTGAAGGAACTCATTTTCCCGTACAGTTACCATCAAAACATTTAGTTGACTTGGGCTTGTATTTTCAAATTCTTATTATTCCCTTGATAATTTCAATAAGGCTATTAAATTAGAGCTGTATGTATGTAGGCAGCAGCCTCATGTGAGGAGAGATGACTGCCACCAGGTGATGCAATGCAAGTGGGAAAACAGGGAAGTTATCAAATTGGAACAGCTTTCCTCTTCTTTTTGGCAAGCCAACAACTGGGAGGATCTGTGTTATTGCCACTGGACTAATGCTACATCAACATGATTTGATATTGCAAGCTAAATTATAAGCATGCATTTATTTCTGCCTCTAGGAAAATGAACTGGAATACTGTAACATCCATAATTATAATTTTCAGTATTACATAAATCCCTAATGGAGAACAGCATGAACCTTGAGTACATGTGTGCCCTGTGACAAATAACAGAACAAGTTACATGTTATTATCCAGATCTGCATCACTCCTTAGCAGGACAAAAACACAGAAAAGGAAGGAACCGTTATTATGGCTTCAGCAATAATCAGTGCAGAATCCACAGTCTGTCCTAAAGAATGGAGAGTGAAGTTGGCTGCTTTAAAATTAACTATTCCCATGAAACAATTCAGACAGCAACCACCAAAAAAAAAAACCAACGCAAAACCCCAAACCAAAACCCAACACAGAATTAACAGGGGAACAGCATCCCATGGTGGTAACAATGGTCTATGTCATGGTGGCAGCAGTGGTGGGAATAGAAAGGGACCTGGAAAGTAAAGGCTAAAGATTAAATCAGATTTGCACAACAACAGCCTAAATGACTCATGGATGTCATTCACTTGAATTCTGTAGGCAGTCTGAAACAGCAGAAGCAAAAGAAATAAATATGGCTCCTGTCAACTTTAATGACCTGTTAACAATCTGGGTTTTGTGAATTTGGCCTCTTTATTGCTGATGATTTTAGCAGTAACATCCTACCAGTGAGCTCACCACACAGTCCAAAGTTAACTCCCTCTAACACCTCTCTGGGTAGAGAGATCCAACAGAAAGATAAACAGCTGCCCATGTCTTCAGGTCCCCTTCACTTAATATTTTTATGGTGCAGTCAAAAGTTTCAAGACATGGTGGAATCACACCAAAAAGTAGAACTGAATTCCCCAGCAGAAATGCTGATTATGTTTCTGCTTAAGTCTATAATGTGAACACACAAAACTGCTGTAGAAATCTCTCAGAGTGGAAGAGCCCAAGGATATTTGCTATACAGCGCACTCGGGGTCCTCAGCAGAGAGGAATTAACTGAAGCTGAGAACAATTCTGTGACCCACATGGTTCGTAAACCCCTAATCATAAAGGATGCACAGCAAGACATTGTGAGTCAATGAGGCAGCACAGGAAAACCTTTTCAGTTGAATTTTATAGATGCATTTTGTCTCTTTTTCTCTAAAACAACAAGACAATTATTCTGCACCCAAAATTTAAAATTAGACTTTATCAGGAACAATATTTTACTACTAATTAGTGCTAGTGGAAATATTTGTTTGGTTTTTTTATTTCTGCTGAAAACATCTTTCCTGTTAATCATCTCCAGATTTTCACATTGTTCACTTTTTCAAATTGCTAATATTGTGCTATGGGAAACCAGTAAAGAGTATCTTTACTCATAGAAATAGTACAAATTTAAAGTCCTAAAAATGTAATCCTTACTCATACCGTTGAATGTTTGTTAAAAGCAACAACCCTATTAAGATTCATCAGATTCCTTTTGTGAATTCACCAAACGCAGATCGGAGACACAGAGGATATCTTTCATAGTTACAAAAAACTATCAGTATATTTAGGAATAGCCTGGTACTAAAAAATATTTCTTTGCAGTCACATCATCTTAAGTGTGGCTTGGAAATGCCTGAGGATAAGAAACACACAAGGAATACCATAGGCAGGGTATTGCAGGCTCCTGACTCCATATTGCCGTTGCTACAACCTTGCAGAAAATATAATAATGGAATGTAAGTTATTTTGAAGTAAAAACCATAAGAATTGGAGGAAGCAAGAAAATAATCTTGTCTTGTTGTCCTGATATGTGCCAAGATCCTGTATCTGAATCTCAACTCAAATCCTGTGAACCTATTCCAGAATTGTCAGTTAACATGAATGCAAACCATGGATCTAAATAGATGAATGTCTTTACTCTCTAATGTTGAACTGAGAATAGAATAGTTCTTCTCAGCTTAGACCAAATTAAAAAAGGAATATGAATATAAGATTTTTCTTTTTTTGTTATAGGCAAGATTCCTGTGGCAGAGAGAAACAGAACTGTTATCATTTGGGAGTGGGGAGGAGGGAGAAATACCATTTCTGATGCTTGTGACTTTTCTGGGTTTTTTATAATAATATTTCTCAAAGCTTTCTGCACTTCAGCCCAATTTACATTTATCTTCCCATTTCTTAATAGATCAACAGAAAAGGCTTTACTATGTTATAGAACATCTCTTTGAAAGAGATAATCTGCAAGGACAAATTGAGGAAGAAAAGAAAGTAGAAAGTTTCCGCAGAAGGAAAGTATCTCCTAAGATAAAAGGGACAACCTCATAAGGACACATCTATAAGATCATGAAGTGATACCTTTTAATCTGGTTACATAAAACAGCACTACAGTAAATACAACAGTTGTAAGAAGAGCAACTGCATCAGAGTTAAAAATAAGACCAAGATTGGTTGTGATTCACCAGCCACAGCAGACAGAACTGCATTAAACCTTTCAAATTTACTACATGGTCTTTCTGCTTTTGTGAAATTCTATGAAATTCTTGAAAAAAAATTTGTCAGCTTTTGGCAGGTATGCCTTAAGGAGTATCTTCCCTCTGATGGCCTCTGTGGCAGTATGTTTCTAGCTCTTAGCCTTGAGGCTTGGTTTTAAGTTTTAATAACACTAATCAAGGGGACCTTTTTCAATTTCTAGTTTAAATGAAGGTCATTTAAAAAAAAATCTCAAAAGAAAATCTAATCAATCCTAACCCATAATACTCTCTTGCACTTTATTACTAGTTGAGTTTCTATTCTGCTTTACTCAATGAAGTCAGAAGCACTATTTTCTTTGTTGTACATAGTCATTTGGATTATTATGAATATACACAGTTCACAACTATGTACCTATTTACCCATGATTTTGCATGTCTACAGCAACACAGCTTGGAAAATCTACATGTTAGGAGCACAGTCGAGATCTTTGATTTGTATATGCACTTTTCTCTCATCATCATCATCATCATGGCTAGGCTTCGCGAACGAAGATTTGGGAAGGCTCTATCCACATTTGCTGCAGGCACGCTGGTGGCTTATGAGGCCAATACGTGACAGACAAATCCGATTGCAAAAGGCACAGCAGAAAGACTCCTTAGAAGGTGTATTCTGCAATACACGGTTCTTTCTGCGTTGCCTTTTTTCCTCGAGGGTGATCCTGTGTGTGTTTTCAAAGGAGACAGCTGCGTTATAGATGGTGTGTCTCCAGGCCTCCCGATTTGATGCCAGAGTAGACCAGTTATGGTGATCAATATGGCCAAGGCTGAGATGTTGTTTCAGGGAGTCCTTGTATCTTTTCTTCGGGGCTCCTCTCATGCGGCAGCCAGTGGCAAGTTCACCGTAAAGCAAGATCAGGCGGTGGTCCTTCATCCTGGAGAATACCTGCCCAACGCAGCTGTGTTCTCATCAGCATGGCCTCGATACTTGTGAGCTGCTTGCTCTAGAACAGATGTATTGGTCACATAGTCTGACCAGTGGATGTTTAGAATTGTTCGGAGGCAGCGTTGATGGAAACGTTCTAAGAGACGCAGGTGGTGGCGGTAGATGACCCATGATTCAGATCCATATAAGAGAGTAGACAACACTATGGCTTTGTAAACACTGATCTTGGTGCTTTTCTTCCGTGTTTATTACGCCATACTCTTTTATGGAGTTTTCCAAAAGCACTATATGCCTTTGCTAATCTGTTGTCTACTCCGTCAATCTTACCATCTGAGGAGATGAGGCTACCGAGGTAATTAAACTGTTGGACTGATTTGAGCTCTGATTGACCAATGGTGATGTGGGGATGATGGGGGACATCCTGAGGTGCAGGCTGATGGAGGACCTCTGTCTTCTTTAAGCTTCCAGACCAAAGAGCTCAGCAGCATCTGCAAAGCAGGATGTTAAACGCTGCAGAGCTGCTTCTGTGTGGGCAACAAGGGCGGCGTCATCAGCATAAAGCAGCTCCCGGACAAGATGGTTTAAGGTCTTGGTGTGGGCCTTCAGTCGCCTTAGATTGAATAGACTTCCATCAGTACGGTATTGAATGTAGATACCGTCCTGATCATTGAGGTCTGCTGTGGCCCTTTGGAGCATCATGCTAAAGAAGACGGTGAATAGGGTAGGAGCGAGAACGCAGCCTTGTTTCACACCATTCTTAATTAAAAAGGGCTCAGAAAGTGCATTGCCATATCTGACTTGGCCATGCTGATCCTCATGGAGTGAGATAATCATTTTGAGGAATTTAGGGGGACAACCTAAACGTTCCAAAATCTGCCACAGACCTTTTCTGCTCACAGTGTCAAAAGCCTTGGTGAGGTCGACAAAGGTTACATAGAGGCCTTTGTTCTGTTCCCTACACTTCTCTTGCAGTTGTCTGAGGACAAATACCATGTCTGTGGTGCTGTTGGCTCTGAAACCACACTGACTTTCAGGAAGGATACCTTCTGCTATAGTGGGTATTAGTCTGTTCAAGAGTATTCTTGCCAGGATTTTGCCAGCAATGGAGAGCAGAGTAATACCACGATAGTTTGAGCAGTCAGATTTAATTCCTTTCTTCTTATACAAGGTGATGATGACTGCATCACGAAGGTCAGAATCGCCGAGTTCCCAACAGCGCACCACGAACTCATGGAATTTGGTGTGGAGTGCAGGGCCCCCATGTTTCCAGATTTCAGGTGGAATTCCATCAATCCCAGCTGCCTTGCCGATTTTCACCTGCTGTATGGCCTTGAGGGTTTCTCCTAAAGTGGGGGCAGTATCCAATTCATATTTTACTGGTTGTTGTGTGATGGACTGAATTGCTGAGTCTTGGACTGTGCGGTTGGTACTGAATAGAGTCTGAAAGTGTTCAGACCATCGATTCAGAATGGAGGTTTTATCTGTCAGAAGATAAGATCATTATCCTTGGTGATTTCAACGCCAGAGTAGGCAAGAATTTTGAAGTTTGGAAAGGTGTATTAGGCAAGCATGGTGTTGGAAACTGCAATGATAATGGTCGACTTCTGCTAGAATTCTGTGCAGAGCAACAACTCACCATCACTAATACTATCTTTCAGCAGAAAGATAGTCTGAAGACAACCTGGATGCACCCCCGTTCTAAGCATTGGCACCTCATCGATTATGTCCTGGTGCGACGGAGAGATGTCCGCGATGTCCACCATACATGCCCAGCGCAGAATGCCAAACAGACCATCGGCTGGTGCGCTGTAAACTCAATTTCAAGATCAAAATCAAACCAAAAAGGGGCAGCATCCCAAGGAGAAAACTCCAAGTTAACAATCTCCAATCAGCCACAGTAAGAGACAGTTTCCAGTTCAAACTAGGCTCGAAAACATTCCCACAGTTTCTGCAGATTCCTCTCCTGAAACAATCTGGCATCATATTAAAAACAGCATCCTGCAATCCTCCGAAGAATCCTTTCTCCCTCAAGAAGAACAAGGATTGGTTTGACGAAAACAACCAAGAAATCCAAGACTTGTTGAGGAAGAAGAGAACCGCCCACCAAGCACACCTTGCACTGCCATCCTGTCACGCAAGAAAAACAGCCTTTCGTCTTGCGTGCAGCAAACTCCAACAGAAACTCCGTGACATCCAGAACAAATGGTGGATTGATCTAGCTGAAAAAACTCAATTATGTGCAGACACAGGTGATCACAGAGGTTTCTATGAGGCCTTGAAAACAGCATACGGGCCTACATACCAGGTACAAAGCCCTCTACTCAGCGCTGATGGTCAAGCACTTTTCTCTAGTGCCTTGAGAAACAAATAACCTTTCCCTGACTACCTTTCTCTTACACACAAGTATTCTGCTTCAGTTCCCGAAGTCTTTTTGTTTGCCACCCTAACATCTAAGCTGCCTAATGAATACCTTCATTCCAATAACAAACAAAAACACAGCAAGCTCTCCTTAATCTGCAAAGCTGCTACAAAGAAAACATGTATAAATCTTTCTTATATGGATCTTAATTTACACTTTCAAATTCATTAGACTCAACATGCCATGACATAAAAATTGCACTTCCCCAAAATATAATTACTTGCTTTCTAATTCCTCAGATAAATGAACAAACCACAAGGCCAAACTGATGGACTCAAAAGGAAACAACCAAACCAAAACCACTCAAAACCCAAACAACAACAAAAAATCCCAATCAAAAACCCACCACACATAAACACTGCATGCATATGCACATATTTATTTTCTACACACTTTTCAGACTTATCTTTCATAGATTTCAGCTAGTGATTCAACCATTTTCTCATAGACTGACAGGAGCACAATTGCTTTACTCTCTCAGAACAGAGCAGCTGAGAAAGACAGAGTGGCTTTCAAAGCCTGACGGATTTTGATGCACAGCTCATGGAGCTACAACAGGAAAATACAGGAGAGGTATTATGTAAGGAACTTGTTTAAAACAATTCTGTACTTTTCAATAAGAGGAGGGATATGAAGATTTTTAGGGGCAGCCAAGTATTTTCACACATATCCAGGTTTACCAACAAGTAAAAGAAAAAAAAACTGAGGAAGAAAGAGGTATTCGCATCCAGCTAAGGTACAGATTTACCTTCTTCTCTAAAGGAGACTGAGGGAATGAGGGGGATTGGTTTTTAGTTTTATGAGGAAAAGTTAATGTAGTATCTTATCAATAAAAATGGTCCAGAGTGTTTCTGGAAAAGTTGTACAGTAGTAGTGGTATGTTTCTAATAATGTACTTTCAGTTTTAGTAACTGGTCAAATTACATTAAAGTACAACACAGATGGACAGTATTATTTTAACTCTGTCTAAACACAGCTGTAAAGAATTTTTGTCAGCCAAGGCACTTTGATATCTACAATAAATTTATTCATGAAGACCATTTTAGAGTATCATGAAATAAAGAATGGTTTCCAGTCTTTTTAACCCATGACACCTATGCTACAAACGATATACTAGATCTTATGAATTAATCACTAATCATACAAAGTTCCAGTTATGAAACTTTAGGAAATGGGAAAGTCAGAGTAGACATTGGGGTTTAGTTTTGTTGGCAAAAGTTTATGAAGAAAAATAGAACTACTTTGTAAGAATAAGACTTAGTCATTTTTATCCATTTCCTTGAGCCAATTTTTCTCACTGTGAGGAGAATTAGATCATTTTAAATAGTAGATTCACAGGCACAAGTGAGAAAGAAAATAATGGCATTTGATTTAGGAAACAGGAGAAGCAGACATCTTTATCATTATAACGGTGTATTGCTGAAAATGAGTACATCAATGTCAAATCTTACTACAGAGAGAAAACAAAAGTGATCTCTGGAAAATCTTAGTTAGATATGGTTGAAGTGAATCACCATGAATAGGCTGGTTATTTAGTTCAGTTTGTATCTTGAAATAAACTATAAAGCACTTTGCTGCTGGAAATGCTTTCAAAAACTACAAAATCACCGGCTTCTCAAAAGAACTCTTTGAAATGTGACATATATTATTTCTCCTCTCTCCCTCCTATCTTTACTTCACACCTTCTCCCTCTGCCTGATTCCCACTCAGCCGACCATCCAGTTTTCCATGGATTTTCTCCACGGCAATATTCAGCAGCTCCAGTTTGCGTTTCAGCAGAACCTGAAAGCAAATGGCTGCTTAGGCTCCACAGGGGACAGAGGGAAAGAGTGAAGTATCTACTTTTCCACCACAGACACTCACAGATGCATCTTCAGTTAACCGAGCATTTGGTTTACTTTTCTCATGAAAGGTCCACAATGCTGCTTAGCAGCAGGGGAAGAGCTACTCTTACAAGAAATACAAAACAAGTAGCTACTCCAGCTGCACCCAGCCTGAAGGCGACAGAAAGTCCAGACCACCGACGTAGCACACTTCAAATTTCTTCTCTTTCTCTTTCTGAAGTAGTGTTGCAAATTCAAGTTTCTTGATGCACTCTTTCTAGAGCTACAGCAGCTATGGGGTTTATGTTGTTGCTGGGGTATAAAAAAAACCACCCGGGAATCATCAGATTTTTCTGACTATGCTTTTCAATAGAAGTCTAAAGAAGCTGCTGAAGAAAGTTCTGTGAGATATAAAAGAAAAGCTGGGCTACACCTGAGCAAGACCCTGAGATTAGCTCAGTTGATTAGAGGATGGTGCTAATAAACCAAGGTCCTGGGTTTGATCCCCGTACAGGCTATTCACTTAAGAGTTGGACCCGATGATCTTTGTGGGTCCCTTCCAATTCAGAATATTGTATGAAACAAACAAAATTAGTAAGGTTTGGGCAGCTCAGGAATATTAAAAAGCATCTGGAAAACACTTATAAAACAGAAGTGAAAACTCTGTATGGTATTAATTTTTAACAAGCTGACATTTTAAGGGATAGATCTGTTCGTAAGGGCCAAAGATAAAAATGTATGCAAGTAACCAGACTATATAACTGAAACAGAAAAATTGATTCTACAAGTGACACTGATTCTGCGAGCCATCCTTAAAAGCATTTTCAGGTCATCAGGTCTAGTCATAGAATTATAAAATCAAAAAATCATTGGGGTTGAAGGGATATTAAAGATCATCTGATTCCAAGCCCCTGCAATAGACAGGGACACCTTCCACTAGACCAGGTTGCTCAAAGCCCCATCCAACCTAGTCTTGTACGCTTCCAGGGCTAGGGCATTCACAACTTCCCTGAGCAACCTGTTCCAGTGCCTCACCACCCTCACAGTGAAGAATTTCTTCCTAATATCTAAGCTAAACCTACTTCTTTTGAGTTTGAAGCCATTTCCTCTTGTTCTACCTCTACATGCCCCAGTCAAAAGTCCCTCTACAGCCTTCTTGTAGGCTCTGTAGGCCCCCTTTAGGTACTGGAAGGCTGCTATAAGGTTGCACCAGAGAATTCTCTTCTCCAGGCTGTCCTCTTTTTCCTGATGCCATCTCATATAAATCCATATGTAATATCAAGCTCCATTTATAATCTTTTTAATTAATTGAACAGACATATGGGGATTGAGGGGGAAGGGGAGGTGGTGTTTGGGGGGTTTGTTTTGTTTTTCAGGTTTTTTTAAAAATTGAGTGGTTTAGACTCATGAACTGGGGTTCCAACAGATAAACTTTGACAAACCTATCAGGAATGTTTTAATCTATCACCATTCCTAACTCCCCATATCGTTCTGCTGTACAGGTTATCTCACCACAACAGATGGAAATACATGACCTGATTATTCTAGTTCACAGTGCAACTTAAAGCACTAATAAAATGTGGTTTGTGCAAAGACATCAGACCATGAACTGAACCTACTGATGCTGCATACACACATTTCACCAAAATGTGGTGGCAAGTTTTGGGATGGCAAACTAGATGCAGCAGCATCTTTATTCACTTAGTTAACGTGAGCAGGACTGCTCAGCCAGATGGGTACAGTTCTCAGATGAGCTGGCAACACTTGCATTGTCCAGTTGCTTAACTGGCCATATGTTCTGTTCATCCCTTTATTAACATTGGCTCCATGGACAAATTTGTATTCTTTGCAAAAAGCTGAGCACAAATCAGATCTCCCAAGGCTTCCAGTGGCTGATATGAGACTCTTTAAAAGAAAGGTATGGAATTAATACTGACAATAACAAAAATAAATTAGTCATTGTAAATAATTCAGAATTAGGTTTTTCTCAGAAGTAAACTAGAAAAATTACTGCTTAAATTTCTGCATCCAGTTTCCTACTGTCACAGTTAGAATTCCTCAGTTTTTCATAATTTCTAAATGCATATTAAGTTTGAAGGAAGACTATTTCAAGCCTAATCCAACCCTTTTTTACTAATTTCTCCCCAGCTTTCCATAAACATCACTGGAAAACTGTAAAGAAAATCAGTAATTAACAGAGATGAGTTCCCCTTGCTTTCAAATCCAGTTGCTAAATACAGAATGCTGTTTAAAAAAAAAATCTAAGAGGAAATTTAGAAAATGAATGTTGTTTGATTTGCATTTCTCATATCTATATTCATGCATGGGATTATGTTTAAAAACAGAGATAAAGAGATGTGTTAACTTAATCAAAAAACAAAACTTATTTTCACTTGAAAATATCCATTGAGCTAAAAAATAAATTAGTTTGAAAATTCAAATTAAGATGTAAAAGATGTTAGTAAGCTCCATGGCATGTCATTCTTCCTAGACATAACTTGTCTGATGTAGATAATATGGGTTTTCAACCAATTTTTTTAAGAGGTAGAAAAATAAAGTAAATTTTAAAACACATGTGACTAGAATTTGTTTATTGTGTTTAAATACTAAATATCATTCTGCTGTCAGTCATGCTCAACTCTAGCTAATCTTAGTTTTTATTAATTCCTCCATGATGCTGCAGTGTCAAAACCTGTAAGTATCCTAAATGACTGCTACTAGTGCATTCAAGGAAATAGCAGTTCACTTATAGTGCACAAAATCTTATGGTAAATAATCACTGATAAAATCTACTGTGTAGATTTATATACACTACATAGAACTCACTGAATTTATCAGGCAAAACTAGGTACAAATTTTATCCCATTCTCCCAAGTGACAGCAGATATGGAAACTACAGCTTTGAGAAGGTAAGCTACTCTGCGTTGAATGTGCAGATATAAAGAAAAGTGGAAAAATAGTGATGAAATGGCTAGACCATTTGAAGTAATCTATTTGAAGTAAAATAGTTTGTGTGTGTGGAATTAAAGTAGAATTCAAGACACCAAAACAAAAATGGGGGGAAGGGGAAATAAGTGGAAATATCCACATTTTCCTCTGCCTTCTGTCCCCAGCATCACAAGAAAATAACTGCTTCCCTGGAGTGTATTTAGATGTCTGAAAAAGCACAGCAGTGATCATCAAGGATACATTTGGGAAGAAGTCAAATAATAACCACTTAGAGGAGTAAAACATGTTGTTCAATGCACTGTTCAAAGCACAGCTAGTACTTCAGACAGAGTAATAAAAATTCATCTTAAGTACTTATGGAGGGAAGAAACTAGTTTTGTACCCAGTACATTCAGCTTGCTCATTTGGAGCTGAGTTTCCAGCTCAGATCTTTCCCCAGCCCTTCCTTGGAAGGCTGCTAGCATAAAAAGACCAATTGATACCTTCATATTTCTCAAAAAAATGAACTAAATATCTATCTAATCTAGCTCAGAAAAGAGTCTGCAATGTCCTTGTGTACCGCATTTCCTTCCTTCCCATTCTTCTTCAATCGAGGCTAAGAATGTTAGGGACATACATGGATTCAGGTGATGGGCTGTATCCTGCAGCTCCCAGTCCTATCCATCCTGTCATTTTTTCAGCTCTAGAGCAGAACAGAAGAATACTTCTCCTGCAAAAAAAGCACAGCTAGAGGAAAGGGAATGCACTCAGACTGCACAGAGGAGCCAATACTCGGCAGGAATGACCTACTCTCTCTCCGGTGAAGTGTGCTTGGTTTTTGCACTCTAAACTCTCAGATATCTGTCCCCTTTCCACAGGCATCCTCTACTCATCCTTCAGGTTAAAGGTCTAGCACCTCATTTTCACTGATCCCCTCATTAGGAATTGCTCATAGTAGTTTTAATCTGTGGGTATTGTTCAGACTAGGTTTATTTTTCTCTTCCAGTATTTCACTATTTGTGTATGTGTCATCTAATGTAAGGGTTGAAGTAGTAATTGCTACCCTTCTGTGGAAATGCTCCGTAATCACTGCATAAACCTTGCATAACATCCAGAAAGTAGTTTGGAGTTGGCTCCAGACAGTCTTCATTTACATATCCAAACACATTTTTGTGAAGCTAAACTAAGTGTATGTTTTTCAGAGAAGTCATACACTCAAAATTATCATGTTCCTCAATCTCTTTTCCACAAAAAGGCTGCCCTTACAAGGGAACTAGATTTTTCTACCAGATTGCCAGTTACTGTCAAGCAGAAGCCCTTCTGCCCAGAGAACACACAATAATACCATTCCCAAACCCAACCTAAAATCATCCTTGGACAAGATACTGTCCACGTTGCATAACCAGTTATATCTGTCAGGAAAAAAGGAAAACAAAATGCACAAATTAAACCCAGACACAACATAAAAAGAAAACCAGAAAGAAAAAAATCCAATAATTATTTCCCTTAGGGTGAAGTTTGTCTAGGGTCATGTGCCCATCTATCATCTCACTAGGTGTTTTGGTGATTGCAGCTGTAATACACAGCAAAAATTAGGCCAGTCAGCAAGGTAGAAAAGAATTCCTGATGGTTTTTTTGGCCTTTCTCGGTCCAACTTTGTTATAGAAACAAGATGATCCATATCTCTCAACCAGAATATTGTAGAGTATACAAAATAAATAAAATCTAGTTCTTTATCCTGATATTACAAACATGGAATATGACATGTGTGATATTTGCCCTGGCACAAAGGAGGGTGAATTGACAGGAAGGGGGGGGGGGGGTGGCAGGGGCGCAGCTACTGAGACTTAAGGGCCATTGCCAAAAGAAAAGAATAGAATGTAGTGCTTGGCTTGCCAAATCAGATTCCAGTTTTGTCACATATAAACAAAGTTTTTCATAACTTTCTAGTACATGTTTTTCAGTGATTGCTGAATTGTAGCCACTTATGAAGAACATAAATGGGCATCCAGTAAGTTCCTCCCTCCTCCCTGCAGGTGATCAGTCTCTATTCTGGACCAGAGGTAGAAAATTACTCCAGCACAAGAAGAGAAAAACAGAAAGAAGTGTCTTTCAGGAAAAATAAGGAGTTATTTGTCAGAAAACAAACAAACAAGCAAACCCTACCCTACCAACAGTCAGAATTAGTCATAGAATGCACTACTTAAAATTTTTTTTAATCAATTACTGAACTACAATTCTGAAAGGTAGAATAAGTTAAAAATAATAATATTAATAAAATACAACACAAGTTTTTAGGTAATGTTATTTCTTTGTACTATGCACTTATTATCTAGGAATGTCACACTACACAGCTTTGCACAAGCACACGATAAAGAATCCTCCAACACACACATTTACTGGGGCAGATGAACTTGAAGTAATGTTAACTTTGATTTTCATATGAATAAAATCACAATATAAATCTATCTTTTCCATGTATTAATAAACTTTATCACTACATAAAACTGCAGTATAAAAAATGATGAACCGGTATCTTTTTAGATTTGAAACACTTCATTGTGAACAGTAATTACTGATCAGCTTTATGAGCAATGCAATGTCACATTCAATGGCCCTCACAGACTCAGTTGAATAAGTAATAGATGTTCATATTTTCATGTTGGGCTAAAATAAATGCAAAATATCTCATGACAATAGAAGTTGATCCTACCTTACAGTCTTAAGTTATTAATTTCTTGGAAATCCCAAGGAAAAACTGCCTAGAACATCAAAGTAGCTTGCAAAGCACTGTCGTGTGCTCCTAAACTGAATAAATGCAAATTTGGCCACTTCTTTTGAAATTCTGTAGGGTAAAGAAGGAGCTTAGTTTTCCTCATTTTGGTAAATCTCTTTTTAGAAAGTCCAAAGAAACACAGAAAACGGTGAAATGAATCCATAAATAAATAAAGACATGAAATATAAAGAGTTTTTATTTTTAATGATGGAAAAACATTTAACAAATGCACTTGCAAATTAATGAATAATCTTAAAAATAAAGATATTCCTGTCTGATCACACAGTAACAGTTCAACTATCTTTGTTTGCTGTGTTTAAAGCTAGATGTATCTGAGCAAACTTGATGGCTTTACAGCTTTATCCATACTATACAATTTCCAAAACAAACAAAGAGTTTTATTTCATTCCAGGAATAAACACATTAAGTTAAGAACAAAAGTCACAAAGGTTTATGAATAATCAACCATGAGTGAAGAAACGTAAAGACAATTATCCTTCCGCTTTGCAGCTGAACCTTTAAATTGGATGCTGCACCATTGAGAAAGGAACAGACCAGTTTTGGGAAACAAGAAATTACCTTAATATATACAATGATATTATTGATTACAAAGACACCAGCATCAAAGTGAAAAATGGGGGGGTGGGGATGGAAAGCAGCTATTTCCAGCTATTGTAGATACTCAAGTTCCACATCCAGAGTCATATTGACCTATGTTGTCAGCAGCCAACTGACTCCCTTCCTAGAGCTTCAGGAAGAAATCCAAAGGCACAGTTGCATGAATGCAGTCCCCAAAAAGCTGCTCTAAAGTACTGAACGGGACATTGGACTTCTGGAGCATGGGAACACTGAGCAGCTGCATACAGAGGGTGGCCCAGTCCAGGGCCATCACCAAGGACTCAGAAGTAATTTCTGCTGAGCAGCTCATATCTATTAGTTGGGCACTGCAAAGACAGCATGGGTTAGCTGCAGGCAGCTGATAAATCGCCATGCTCTCACCCAACCTCGACTGAAGAAGCAGGGATTAGTTTGGGTGCAGAGGGTATTAAAGAGGGCTGACATGCTGCAAGCTACCCCTGTACTCTAGCCATAGCTACCTGCAGGATCCAGAGATGACACAGGAGTGGTGGGAGGGCTTTACAGCTGATCCATGAGGGAGAAGGAGCTAGGAGCAGAGAGCAACTGTAGCACAGACAGGGTTCCCACTCACCGTGGCACAGCCCCACAGCAGGCAAGCAGAGCAAGGTGTGTGAGAACAGCACACTTCGCCAGGAGACCAGCAGACACAAGACAAGAGCAAGACAGCAAATCAGGTCTCATGTCAAGATGGGAAATCCAAACGACAAATTGGGAACAGCAGAACACAGAATTCTACATAGACACACACCCCTACAACACAGCTCAGACACAGAGTAACAGCCCCAGGCTGAGCTGAAATGGGCTTCCCCATCCCACGAACTCAGGGTCTGGGTAAAAACCCAGGTGAAGCTGATCAGTCATATGAAAGACTACTAGTGCCCTCAGGGCCTTGACACATACCACAGGTGTAGAGGAAAGCAAGCAAATGTAACCTGAAACTCTCTACATTCCACACAACATTAGCATTTCTGGACCGTGGTTCAGTCCTCTTTTTGCTTGGCTGTAAGATTGTGACTGTATTACTTGGAGATCCTCTCCCCTCAGCTTTTAAAGATTCTTTTGATTTATAGATTCTGCTATTTAGATTATTGTACAACTTCTGTTCCACCATTCCATGTGGCACAGATATACAATCTGGACTGAGTTCTTGGAGAACTGAGAAAAAATATCTGAGTTGGTTCTCAAAATGAACAGACTAGGTTTCTTCAGAGACATCCTTAGACTGCAAACTATACAGTGCTAAGATAGTCTCTTGATTGATATACATGTTTTTGCTATGGAAAAAGGTGCAGTGTATCTACAGAACAAAGAGATACAACATAGCATTACAATGACAGTTGTAGATAAAAAATAAATCAAAAATAAATCAATAAATTACACTGTCAGGCAAAACAACCACAATGCATGTTGAAAAGTTTTCAAAAGGGTTGGCATGTCCTGCCACCATTAAGCCACCGATTAAATAACCATTCAAAAAACTCAAGAGTCCTAGATTTTATTTACGTGCCAGAATTTACAGATGACTTTCATAAAATCAATATTTTAATTCATTGTTCCCTCTGTCCTTCTTTCCTCTGCCTCAAAAATTTATATGGATATGAATGTCTGTTCAAAGGCAAGACGAGCCTCTATGGTTTCTAAAGACCTAAGCAGCAAACAATCACATCATACTTAACAACACAGAATGGTGAGCAATTATTATGCTAGTGGTGGATACCTCTGAAATAAGTGAAATTTATGTTGTAAAAACATGTTTAAAACTGACACGTTTACTCAGCCAATTTTTCTACCCAATCCAAACTTTAATTAAACATTTTATAATGTGTACCCAAACAAAACTCTGCTTAAATGTTTTAAATATCTATTAAAATAATATCTAAATGTTATAAATCCTAGAGCTCTCATCCAAACAAATATTCCCCTTCTTTCAAAAGAGGTTTAGTACAAAAAATAAATTCTGTGACATTTTGTACAATTGACAGCTAATTATGAGAGTAATTCAGTTGATTTCTAAACCATTAAAGTGTGAAAACAGTGTGAAAAAGTAGTCCAAGAGATGAGTAGTCATACAAAATAACATAAAAAATAGTTATATTTTTATGGCAATTCAGTGTTTACAGGAGAGACAGAGCTCCCATATGCTGGTGTTTTCCTTCTCAGTTTTAATCTTCCTTATAGATTTCTCCTACTTAAAACAGACAAAAGCATACCAGATTTTAAACTGATAATTTAAGATGTGTTGAGCTTGTTCCTAACTCAGCAATGTCAGTGTCTTGGTTTAATGCCCATCAGCAACTGAGCCCCACACAGCTGCTCACTCACTCTCCCATCAGTAGGATTGAAGAGAGAATTGGAAGGGTAGAACTTGGAAAAACTGTGGATTGAGATAAATACAGTTTAATAGGAAAAGTAAAAGCTGCACACACAAACAAAGCAAAACAAGGAGTTAATTCACTGCTTCCCTTGGTCAGGCAGGTGTTCATCCACTTCCAGAAAGGCAGGGCCCCATCACGCTTAAAGGTTACTTGGGAAGACAAACAGTGTCACTCCAAACATTCCCTCTTTTCCCTTACTTCCCCCCCACTTTACATACTGAGCATGATGCCATATGGTATGGAATATCCCTTTGGTCAGTTGGGGTCACCTGTTCCGACTGTGCCTCCTCCCAGCTTCCGATGCATCTCCAGCCTCCTCACCAGCATGGCAGTACAAGAAGCAGAAAAGACCTTGGCTCTTTTGTTATTGTTGAGCTCTGCTAAACAATAGCAAAAACATCTCTATATTGTCAACCCTGTGTTCAGCACAAATCCAAAACACAGCCTCATACCAGCCACTGTGAAGAAAATTAACTCTATCCCAGCTGAAACCAGAAGAGTCAGTCACTAAAAACATAGTAAATATTTCAGAGGGAATCTCAAATCATTCAGGATGGATCGAACTTGATTACTGTCATAGCCTGAACTTTAAGAATGTTGATGCAGGCATGTTGAGGCACAGATCTATGCTGAATCTGAAATTAAGATATCAAGTTCCAGGGAAAGCCCCTTGGCAAAGGCGAAATGGGTCAGAATACTCTGACCATGTTTTCAAGAGAGAAGCACGCTGTTCTGGCCAGGTCAGCAGAGCAAAGCCAAGGCCCCAACTACTCTTTCCCCTTTGTGCTGACTATTTGAAAGGCTGTAATTAAGTCTAAGCTTTGAAAAGAGTGAAATGAAGTAAAAGCTGCCTACATTCTCCTTTCCCGGTAGGTATCCACAAGGAAGAGATCTGTTTCAGTCTCACATGCAATGAAAAAAATATGGTTTTAGAAAAAAAAAAAAGAAGAAGAAACTGTTCTTCTATACAGTTATGTCAGCACAAATATGGTAGAACTAGGGAGTTGGTTTGCAGTTCCATATGTAGTCAAGCTGTAGAACGAAAGTGTTTCCAAACCCAAATACTTCATGCAGCAATAACTGAAGAAGATTTTGCCAAGATTTAAAAATATTGCAGATAACGTGCAAATTTTCATCAAAATATCTGGAAAATATAATTTTATAATCAGCCTATAGCACAAGAAAGGCTGAAAGGGTACTATGTGACCTTTCCATTATCTCCTCTCAGAAGACCTGAAAATCATGTAAGGTTTGTGAGAACCAAAGCAAACCTGTCAAAGTCACAGGTATAAACATTTTACAAGTCTTCTGCACTTTTCTTGTCAGCTTCCCGTCTCGTGTCCTTTCTCAGATCTCATCTTAGTTCCTCTGCAGCTTCAGACTATCTGTTCCGGGATATGTGGATCACCTGAGCAGAAGACTCTAATAGTTGGTAACCTGACACTGCCTTCAGCTGCCAGATGAAGGACTGTCATATGAGAGGCAGATGGACACAACTGGCTGTGTTGTGCCTCTGCAGGCACAGAGTTGCCTGAAGAGTACAAAGCAGTAAATACAACCTGCAAGTCCCAGTTTCAATTTGCAATATCTACAACCTGATTTTTCACCAGACAAATTAGCTTAGCTTTAATAGAACAACAGAAAAATAACTTCAATATATTGCTTAGTCTTTTCCTCTGCCATAAAAAACAAACAAACAAGCAAACAAAAAAAACCAAAACAAAACAAACCATCAAAAAACCAGAGGACAATTTAACCAGCCCATCTTTAAAGATACACAGTGACAGGTAGCTCCACAACCCCACTAGACAATCTCTTCCATGTCTTCAGTGTCCTAATCATCAAAGAAAAATTACTAACATCTAATCTGAGTTTTCCTTACTAAAATTTAGGCCTACTACTACCTTTCTCAGACATAATAAACAGTTTATTACCTTCTTCATTATTAATGACTAAAAAAAAGCTATAACATGAGTTCCTTGCTCAAGACAGGAAACTACTGGCATATGGCATCAGAAAGGAGAAAGGTTTGGTAAAGTGTAAAGAAAAAAACCCATTAACTATGATAATCGCCCAATTTCAGTTGAGTTTTTATTAATAGTATAGGACTTCAGCATAAAAGAGAGGAGTTCAGCTAAATTAAATATTCTCAAGCTGTTCAGTTTGGACAAATTTCAGGTAAAAATACTTAAAATCCTGGCTGAAGTACAACAATTCAATGACTATATCTAGGACCTCATGGAAAAACAAAATTGCTAGAGAAAAAAAAACCCATAAGCCATATCTTAAAAAAGGATAGAAGTAAAAATAAAATATAAATAATATATAAATATTATTTATATATGAAAATAATAAAAATATTGTAAGTGCAAAGCTAGCACAAAAAATTAAATGCTAGTTGGCAGATTCCTTATGAATAAGTCATATCAAACCAATGTTCATCTTTGGCAGAATTACATGCCCTGTAAATAATGGAAAGGCAGTAGAATTTATAAGTTATAAAGACTTTGGCACGATCTCAGGCTGCATTTTTGCAAGGATACAAGGTATCCACAGTCAAAAGCTACAAAAGGTGTAAAACATAGTCACAGTATTGCTATGTAGCTAACAGGGCTCCATATTAGTCTGCTCAGTACTGTTGGAAATTTTCATTAATCATCTGAATAATGCAGCAGAACATCTTTTGTTACTAAATTCAAAGGTGTCAGCAAACTGAGTTGTACGAATGAATGGACTCAGAAGGATCTTAAGGTATCACTACGTAGCAGTAATTAATATGCAGTGGTACAATGCAATTCCTGGGATGGTAATTCTTAGTATAAGCAGCCTTATTATGCTAATCTTAGAAGTATTTAGAGTGTTACAACAGTGTGTTGTAACAGTGTGTTACAACAGTGTAAGTGGAAACCAAAATATTAAAAATCATGTTAGTTTCTGTTTTACACACACTGCAGTGGAAAAAGAAAACTATTACAATACAAAAATACCCAAAATTTTACAGAATCAAAGAATATGCAGATTTGGAAGGGACCCACAAGGATCATTGAGTCCTACTCTTAGCCCTGTACAGGATGATTTTGTGTTGCTTTTCAAACTGTTTCCAAATTTAGTGTGTAAAGCTCTTACTGGTCTAATCCACAACAATGAGAGTAAAACAGAAATACAAGGTCACATTAAGCATTTAGAAGTGGATCTAAGTCAGGCTTAAAGATAGAACATGTTCTTATTCACCTTTAGAATTCTACTGAGCAGAAAACTACATCTAAGCTAGCTTTCTAGAGCACCTTTATAGACAGTAAGCAAAAGTAAGCACATCACAGTACAGTTTATCTCATCCTAGGATACACACATGACCATGAGTCATACCCTACTGCTGCACTGTTCTTTCCTGAACTGTAAGGGAGACTGCACAAATAGCTCTACACAGGCATCTAAAGTTAGAGAAGCATAGTCTTGTCCTCTGTATTTGGGCAGACATTTTGAAGCACTCCTGTTGTTAGAAGAGGATCAGAATGGTTCCACAGCTCCAGGTTTTTTTAATCTACACTATTGCAAAACAAATGAAGACCTCAGGTTGTCATTTTCAGTCTGAATTTCTGTTGCCAGTTTGGCAAAAGCTGATACAAGAAGGTCATGCAGACCACCTTAGGGTGGTCAAAATAAAACAGCTTCCACTTGTTCTTCAGAGAGATATCTTCTTGTGTTATGCCCATTTGCTTATGATAAAGTTCAACAGCCACTTTCAAATGCAGCTTTCAAATACTGCTTAACATAGTGGTAAGCTGAGCTAGTTCTTCCAAGTGGGAAGTTTGGGGAATATCAGGGGTTACTATTTACCAATGAAAGAGTATACCATCACAAAAATACTCCTGGCTGCTATGTGACAAGAGGCAACACTCTAGATTTCAGGGGTAGTTGTGTACATATCCCTTTATTCCATACAGCGGCTACTTCCAATTCTCATTGAGTTTGAGGCCTAGAAAATCCACAACAGTGATTTCAGAGAGAAAATTAAACATACCACATCATCCTTTCTCCTATTTCTTTTGTGTGCTGAAGAATCGATGACAACTGTGGCTGTGTAACACACAAAACTTTACCTTTAATGTCAAGGATCATTGGCACCTGAGTGAAATATAGTGTCACAAATGAAGCTTCACAACCTTTTGCCTCAATTTAAAGGCAAACAGTGATTTTGCAAAGGATCATAAACTTAACCTTGCAGACTGTACATACAACAACATATGTTATATGATGGCAAGTAGAATACACTAGAGTAACCCTGGAAACATCCAGGAGTGGGTTTCTGAGAATGAGGAGGTGGGGCTGTGCAATAATAGGGCCATAGCTCCTGCTCTGACTGCTGTATATTTCTTCTTTGGTAGTAGAGGTTTTGACCCTCATGGGAGACTTTACTTTTACACTTCTGTTTGATTTAATTTTTTACCTCATTTTTCTAACAATATATACTATTTATGAACATTTCAGCCTTAGATTTATTATTTTCCTCACAGTGGTCCATTCTTCTCAGAGTTATGAAGTTCTGAAAATCAGATAAAACCCCAATATCAATACTTTCTGCACTCAGGGAAAGAAAAATCTAGTTATGTCACCACATACTGCTAATGTACTCTCTGTGTCAGCAGAATACATGAGGAAAGGGATCATTTTGAGTGCCTGAGGAGAAAATGGTCCCAAAGGATGAATAAATGGTTCCTTCCCCTCTTTTCCAAAGATAAATACAGAGACAGATGTTTCTAACTTACAATCTCTGGAAAGCATAGGTACTGGACTGCTAATTTGCCAAGATATTATTGCTCATGTCCTTGGCATAGTGGTAGAAATAAAAAGCTCTGCTGTGGGTTAAATGTTTGGTTTTTCATGCCATACTGATAATATTCTATAAAAAAAAACCCTGAAGGACAACATACTTACCTTTTTGAAGAATTGGTTTTATTTTTAAAATCTCACCAATTATTCTGCTTCTTTCTTACCTTACAGTAATTATCACACCTAGTTTTCAAAGACTACACTAGAGGAATTTGAAGTAATCCTGAAATTTCTCTGCACACAAAATTCCGTCTTTCCAAAGAATGAGTAAGAAAGATTCCAAGATTCCCAGGAAAATGGAGATCACATAACAGTTCTCCAGATACAAATCAAACAGAGGAGAGAAGAAAAAATTTGCCCATATATCCAATCAAAAGACGATTTGTCATTAATGTCACCTTTTTCAAAGCACAAAATGGAAAATCAAAAATAGGTCTCTGTACCTAATGACCAATACCTAGGGGAATATGTCATTCCATAGTTGCCCACTTCCTTTTCATTAAGCATTTCATACCTGTTCTAATACAAAGTAGCCACCTGAAGTATCTAGACCTTTTGCTGTCTACTATGGAAGTTATTCTTTTTCTAAAAGTGTTCTGCTTTAAGACTGAGTAGGTACAACAAAAGTAGAGAAAAGTAAATGCATATAAATATTGGAATGATTATATCATACCAGTATCATTTAATTAACGTATGTACTTTCAATTATAATGATTTAGCTTTAATTTGGATCCACCTTTGCACATATCCATGCATAAGTAATTTGTTTTTAAGTACATCTCATACAGCTAGCAGAACTCAATATAAGTGAAGCTATCCACCTGCTCTAGTAAACCATTAGTGATTTAGAAATGGGATAAAATAACATTATTTGCCTCTGAAGTTGTGGCCCCCTTACAGAATCCCTCCCAGTTTTCGCATTCAGTAATTTTCTTCATCAGAAAATTAAGAGCTTTGAGAGTACTAGAAGTGCAAAAATCAAAGGTATTGTCACACAGAGATTCCATCTCTTTGACACTGTTCCAACTTCCATTTGTAATACAGATATTTGTACCCCCACAGCAAAGTCACTTCGTGATGGGAGGGGGAGAGAAGTATTCGTTCATTGCTTTAAAGTCCAGATGGACCTTTAATAGCTATGTTGCTCAATGGAATTCCTAAACTGGCAAACTTTTTCTACTTTACTCACTGCTCAGTTAGACAGTGTAATAGAAAGTAAACATATTAATTAAGTCTTTTGTTAAAAATGCCTTGGTGCAATTCTTTAAGAAAGAAAAAACAACAAGTTCAACAGTAAACAGGTACCAAAACTTAAGTGCAGTCACATCCCCCTCCCCCCTCTCCCCCCACCCCCCCCCCTCCCCAGGTAGATGTCTAAAGATGTGTAAAGCTGAAGTGCTTAGAGACTTTTAAGAAAGTATTTCAGCCTCATTCAAAACAAAATGAGGATAGTTAGTTAGTTTACCCGAGCATTTACAGCAAGATATTAACGAGAACCTCAAGCACGTGTTACATTAGACACTAGAATAATCATCTTCATAATGCAGGAATACAGATCTGTATGTAACCACAGCTCAGGATAGTTCAGCTTAAACTTGACGAGGTTCAATAACCTGGTTCAGGAACTGGTCTGTGATTAGGTAGTAGTTGAGTTTCAGTCCAATGCCTGCAAGAGGGAGTGTTTGGCTCAGTAGTCAACACAAAGTACAAACTTTATTTGTAATTCACTGGTCATCTTCATCTTCCAGGGAAACAGAAACCCAAAAATAAAAACAAAGGCAAACAAAACAAACAGACAAACAAAAAGGTCTCTTGTATTCTTCAAGGAATAAAAGACTGTGAAAAAGATAGAAACAAAAGATTACTTAAGATAACTCTGACAAAAAAAAAAAAAGTTTAAATATTTTATTATTTAAATCAGTCAGCTGAAGTATTGCTAACAAATGCATAGGATACAGTGACTGCAGTTGTTCTGGCCAGGTAAAAAATGCAAATCTGTTCCAACACTAGTTGAACACATTCTGTGTAGCATTCAGGAATACATTTTGCACAGGAAAGGGAAAGTAGAAATTTCCAGGACACTACCAAGAGCATTACTGACATTTCCTTTCCTTCCTTTAAGCTTTCACTGCCTTGTCAGTTCACTAGGTTTTTAGCTTCACATCTCCTACTAGCGATGCTTTGACATGCTGCTGATGAAATAATTCAAATCTAAGCATGAAGAAAACTTAAAGCCTATTTCAGGAGTATACAAATAAATATGCTGATTTAAGAAAGATAAATTGCATCCTTTGCTTTGTTATATTGGATTTCTGCAACTAAATTTAAAAATAAAGGAATAAAAAGGGACTGATTTTAAAATACAGCACCCTCTGACATATGATAAGGCATCTCTTCTCTGCTGCTCAAATCTTGGGTAGAGGGAGAAACTTACAGCAAAGATTCCCTGTGATCTTTCAAGGTCACTGTTGCTAGCAACAATTCTTCCTGCTCTCCTCAGAACTTACTGTTAAATTAGTCACATAAGCAATGCAATTAACATGACCTATGTGAAGTGACATCAGATGGAAGGCAGGGGCTGCAAGCCCTACACACGGTTTCTGCATCAAGGCAGAATGCTTGTGCTTCAAAGTGTTAACATTCCCTCTTCTCTCCTGAAAGATAGCATGGTGAAAAGCATAGTCAAGCTCTGGGAGTTGAAATGAGTCATACAGTGCCTGCTGCTTTCTGCCTTTGTTACAATAAGATAAAGGTCAGCAAAATTAAGAAGGTTTAATTTACACCATAAACTGACACAAATATATTCTATTGTCACCCATTTGGTTTTGCTTTTCTTGCTTATAATAAAATCTATTTTATTAGAGCAGAAATGCTTAACTCAGTCTTGATGTGAAAACCAACAGGGAACTGACTCCCAGAAAAGCCTAGAAGAATGAAAAGTCTTACAGATGATTATTTGATGTCATCTTACCTCAAACAAAGTTGGCACTGGATATCAGAAAAATATCAAGGGAAAAAAAACAAACGCAGCATAAAATATTGTCAAAAACAGTTGATCATCAAATACATTGAACCAATAATTAAGTGAAACTCCAACATTTCTAAGGCTTTTTCATGCATCTATGTGACATATTTATTGTTAATAATGAGTCGGCATCTAATATACGTCTGTGTACATTTAATAGTTCAAGTGAGAAAATTATCACTTATGTCTGCCTCAGAAAACTGAATCAAGGATCTTCTTTCTGTGCATGATCAGCAATGTCTTCATTGATGGGCAAGAAGTCCCAGGTCACAGATAAATGCTATGTGACTATTTACTTCTACAAGATGAGGCTGAGGGATCTTCTGTAGTGCTCTAGACACCCTCAGAAAATAAATCTTTGAACAAGTGTTGTTTATCCAACAGAAGAGTATAAACCAACAATTCCTGTACATGCTTGGAGAGAAGTCCAAAGCTCAAGGAACTTGACTAGAATCTCGAGGGCAGGAGCAGGACAGAATGTCCACATGAAGATGACAGCAGTACTGCAACTAAAGCTATGTAAGAAGTGCCAATTTCCTGTTTCCAATAGAGGATTTCTCCCTCAAACAAGGCCAAAAAATGAAAAGAAAAAAAAAGAGAAAGGCAGAATAATTCATCTTGATGGTGAAACTTCATAACGGTCTAGAGCTGGGTGAAGGCCAAACACTCTTTACAGTAAACAGCATCCCACCAGTCCCAGGCAATGATCTAAATATTGCCAAGGAGAATCTATGTCAAATGAGTGGGGACAGAGTGTAAAGTAGAAGGGGCTTCTCAGATGACAGAGGCAGCCTGGAGCAAAGACGGCATTTTCCCTGATGGTCTGAGATCCCGCTATGTGGAACAGAAGAACAATGTTACCTCAGCAAGGACCAGTGAGAGACAGATCAGGAGTGGTTCCAGCCAGTCCTCGTGGAACAGCCTTGACAAGGCTTGCTCTTGGCAGCAGCAGAAACATGGAGGGGAATGGGATTTCCCACAGGTATGGTAATTTTTGCCTCAGTCTGGCAGCCTGAAGCCATGGAATGTGGGGCAGCACAGTCAAACTCTCAATCTTACAATCTCCTGTAGATCCCAGAAAAGATGAAAGGTCCCAGAGTCACCATGTAGTTTTAGAAATTTATCTTTAGTGACACAAAACTACTTACTAAGTATGCTTTAATCACCTTGATCCTAGAATTGGGATCCTAGATAGGAAATGGAGATGCAGAAAGTGGAATGATACCCTTTGCTGGCTGCCTAAATTAGCACCTCTGTTCTTAACTGCATACAAGTCTTCCCAGCTGACACCATCTGCAGGCAGGCCAAATATATTTGACATCAATACAACACTGTATTGTCCATACATCATAAGAAAAGTTCACATGCCTGCCATTCACACTCTGCCTCCAGGACCTATTCAGCTTTACATAACAATCACACATGCAATATTAATAAAGGTTGGAAATGCCATACTCCATATTTTTTTTCTAAATTACTTACTTCCCTGCTGCTCACTCCCTGTTTGCTTTGATCAGTTTGGGAAATTCATGCAATCACAGCCACTAAATGAACAACACTGTCTGAGTATAATGTTCTAGTGGACAGAAAGTTCCCCAGCTCTCCATTCTTGCTAACTAGCCTGCAAGCACCTTATTATCTTCCAGCTTGATAAATCAGGGGGAAAAAAGGGTTAGTGAAGATCCCATCTACACATAAACTTACCATGGTTTTAAGATCCTTCTGTGAAGCCAAAGCAGAGTACAACATGGATGCTTATTTAGTTCCCAAGTAGCATGTTTTCATAGAAACACAGAAAATATAGGCTTGAGGTATCTAGTCCAAAAACTTGCTTGAAGTAGATCTCATTAGATGAGGCTGCTCAGGCTGTGACCCATCAAGCATGAAAATTATGGAAATTCTACAGTCTTCCAGGTAACCTGTTCCTGTATGTAGTAACACTTATGGTAAAAACTTATATTCTTATCTAATTAGAGTTTCCCATTTTTCAACTTTTCTCCTTTGCATATCATACTACCACTAGACACTACTGAGATGACTCTGGCTCCATCTTCTCTATATTTTCCAATTAGTCAGTTGAAGAGAGCAGTAAGATCTCTCCCAAACTTTCCCTTACCCAGTCATTTTCTCCTATGCTATGTGCTCCACGTCCTTGGCCGTCTTGATATCCTTTCAACTGACTCATTCCCATATAGCAGTGTCTTGTGTTGGGAAAACCAAAACAGGACACTCTACTCCAGATACAGTCTCACAAATGTCACAGAGGGGAAAGATCACTTCCCTCGAGCTGCTGGCCATATTCATGCCAATACAACCCAGGAAGTGATTAGTCTTTGATACTTTAATTGATTGGCATTTTTGTTTCAAGTCATTATTTTTCTATTGTAAATAGATTTTAATTCTATTTCAAAATCTTTAGTGCACTGAAACTTAAAATAAGACAGTTAAAACAGAAATAGCTCTGTGACAGGGGTTGTCAGTGTTTTACATACAACCAGGAGGAACTGGTTCAATTTCTGCACATACTTACATCTGAGTCTTTGTTTACAATTGAGAGTTGTGCTAATTTAACCAGCATGATTTTTCCTCCTGCTCTATGGACACAAATCAGCTTAAGAACCTTTCAGCAATTAAACTGAAGACATTTTTATACCACTGTCAATAGAATGACCCTTACTTACATTAGGGCAAATGAGAGTTAAGTTCTAAGAGTGTCAAACAAAAATTAAATTGACAGTAATAAATGCAGTACGTCCCCACCCACCACCCCAGACCTATACTATAAGCCCTGTCATGACATTGCTATGACTTTCTGAACTAGTGATACTTTTCAAACTGGTAGGCATTACCAGACAAGGGATTAAATGGTCACTTACTTTTTCACAGGAAAAGGTAATATATCACAACTTTTTGCATAATATTCATTTACTTCTTTAAGAACAGTAGACATGCAAATCTCTTAAATAGAAGGATTTTTTTTCCTAAAATTACTTTAATAAAAACAGAGGCATTAAAATTTTATACAGAACATTCTAAAATGCCAAAGTATTAATTCAGGATAATAACTTCTTTAAGCATTACTGAATTATGCATTTTAAATTAACAATTTTCAAAAAATGGCAGTGGGTATATTACAAAACTGAAAATAAATTTTACAAAACCTATTCCAAGTATTTTCTATGCAATGATTTGTGTGAATTATTTAACATTTTCATTAGCATTGTCTGGAAATATGCAATTTTATCTGACTCATGTCTTGAGATTCTTGTAATGTTAAAGAACCTAGTTCTGCAAGTTTTCTTGCATAGGCATGCCACTAAATGCACACATGCACTTTTATAGAACTCGAGTTATTCAGTATTGAATCTAAAAACTTATGCTAAAGGTGAACAACATTTGAATTGCTTCATATGTATGTTGTTCCTTTGCAAGCACTATACATTTATTCTTCCATATTACATAAAACAACGAAACAAACTCATAAAATTTTGCCTAGTTTTCATGCTTTTTCAGAAGTATATAAAATTTAGGCTTGAAAAGGGAGACAGATTTCCATCAAAGAAAGGCTTTACTTTAAAAATTCAAGTGTATCTTCTGCCCATTTAAGCAACAGAAAAGAGTAGCATTTCTTAGTGCAGCATCTGTTTCGAAAGAGATATGGCAGCCTAAATAATTACATCAAAAATATTCAAACACCAATTAACACTTGACTTGAGGTTCAAGTAAAGACTTAAACCAGATCTTATTAGATCATCTCTAATATATGAGAGAGTGAGACACAGGCAGATGATAACAGCTATTGAAAATTAAAGTTGCTTAATTGTTTGCATCAAGCGGAAGGCAGCTGATGGCTAAAATTTCCACAGGAATTTTCAACTTAGATAGGCAGAGGGGAACTAGGTGCCTCAGTGGTAGACACTAGATACCGAAGAAATCTTAGTTCCTTTCGTACTGGTGAGCTTTGTAGACATGTAAAGCTCTACACACGTACGCCTCTATAAGTTAAAATTCAGGTCAGTTAGCTGTCAGTAATGAGTGTTCCTGGTTACGGTTGCTAATGGTTTCAGTTCGCTATCCTTTAAAACACATATACTGATTGGAGAAATAAAAAAAACACAGGTTTTCCTGTTCATAAGTCCACTACATCCATTTTTCTTTTTCCAGTGTTAAACTTGCCAGTTGCTGCCACTTCTCCTTGTCAGCAGCTCCCAAATAGACGGACTGAATTGACCTTTCTAATTAACACATGTGAATAAAACCCAAATTCAGGATGTCAGTGCATTACATTAAAATATGCATATCAGGTCTTTTACACCAGGCTGTAAAAATGTCCAACTGCCAAAAACCGGCTAAAGTGAGGGAGAGTAAAAAGTGTGGACCTATGCTACGACTTAGCAGACATAAACAAGGCAAAGTCTTTGGTATGTATTTCCCAAAGGACATATCAAGAACTATCTCCAGCATGCTGAAGATTATAAGTAAAACTGAATTTGGGGTATTAATAGCTATCCTGAGAATTTCATCTCTGTAAATGTTATTACTATTACAGGGGGGAAAATTTGTATATCCATTTTACTGGGGTCATTAGCCTGGAACTTCATATGATGGAAGGTATTTCTTGCTTAGAATATAAAGTCACTTGCACAGTGTGTATTTTTTTTTTAAAGGAAGAAAAAAGAGAGTATATTGGTTTCTTGCCTTCTTAATGAGAGATAAAAAAAATACAGATTTTTTTTTTTAAGCTTTGTCTTTGCTTTGGCACTCATATGTTACAGGTGCCTACAATTATGTGGAGGCACATTCAGTATTAACATTTAAATATTTAACTTCATAATATGCCTATCTAGCCAGCATATGAGATGTCTAAATGATGAATCTTGCACTCACAATATGTCATTACATAAAATCTTACCTGAAATCATCTTGCCCACAAAGCTGTAATTATAGAAATGGAGAATATATCTACTTCCAATTGAAACTCATAATGTCAATATCAACAGATTTATACTCATTAGTGATTGTATATTCCATGATTTCATATCTTATGGTAGTCCAGTAAAAGTCATATCAAACCACAAATGCTAGATTTTATAAAGATATGGGATGCAGATATACATTAGTAGAAACACATGTGAAACCAAAATATAAAATTACATGTTTTCCATAGAAAATACCTGTGACCCTCTAATTTTAAAAAGAAAGAAAAAGAAGCAAAGCATAAAGGATGTACCAACAAAACCTTCAAAGATGTTACAACACATTTCTTCTCTGCAATAATACAGCTTATACCACAAAAAAACCCTTGTTGGTAAGAAGCTCACACTCACCAAATGAGGTGCACTAACATTCTTGATTAGCGTAAAATGGAGAAAGAAAATTTCAAAAATCGTAATGAAGATATTTTTTAAATTACTACAGCAAAAAAAATTAATGTGCATCATCTCTTACAAGTTTGATTACTAAAAGGAAAGCATTCCTTTAATATTTTTGTATAAATATGGTGTTAAAACTATACCTAAGTAAGAAAAATTATGTCACTATCCTCATAAAATAGTCCCACACACTGACTCTAATTAAAATACAAATAGAATCCTGTCATTCATATTTTGCAGTCAAATGGCACAGCAATATTTATTCTCAGCCAAAAGTCACTAAAATGAAATCATTGCAAGACTTAACACTATAAGAAATGTTCAACTAGCAAAACAAAAGAGCAGCAGGAGTAGAGTTACTACCTGAAATACAATAGAAAACAGAACTAAGAGAAGCAGTCAACAAAAGCATACATCTCACCTGTTATTCACTCACAGTTCCAACAATACATTGTTTTCTGGGCAAGACATTCTAGACTAAGTAGAAAACTAATTTTCTCGCTAATAATGTGAAGTACAGGCAGATCCACAAATCTGTTTTTGTTCACTAGCTATGCAAATTTGCCTTTTGTACCATCACAGAAAGCCAGAAAATGATGGAGAAGGAAAGAAAAATAACTGATGCCAACCATTCAACATATAACAGAGCAAATGGAAGAAATTCATTTTGTCTTACTGCAGGATGGCAGCATTTAGTTGGTTGCTCAGCATTCAGCTGAGCAGACTGAAATTGCAGTAAGACAAGACTAGGCATTCTACTGTATTACCAGTGTTTCTATTTCTGCTGCATTTCTGCATCAGAGAGAAAATGTAACTTCAGGGTTTGACTTTTCTATAGACCAGTCAGTATGAATAAATTTATATCTTACATTCAAAATAACAAAATCTTCTAACTGTTTACAGTGTTCTGGGGAAACCAAAGCTGCTAAAATTTTGCAGATTATTCCTTGAAATATGAGGATGGGATTGAAGCCAACAGGTTTGGAGGGGCTTTTTTTCCATAATCGTTAACAAAACCATAAAGAGACAATCAGTGACAAACACAACCATGTTCTCAGTAGAGAATCTGAATTAAGGAAGCTAGAATCTAGGCTAATTCAAGACAAGAAAGACCACTTGCGAACATATCAGCTGCAAGGAGTCATATGTCACAAAAGCCTGAGTTCTCTGCCATAGGTGAGCTCCTCCTCCACATTCTGAGGAGGAATTATGCCAGAAATAGAAAGAAACAATAAAAATAAAATAAAATATTTGAGTTGAAGATCGCTCCATCATCTTCGACACAAAAGCCCCATGTCAGACGTGATGGAAGAAGAAATTAGTTTGAGGTTTAGATGCTTGGGGTGGGTGCTATTTCCAAGACAAAAACAACACTCTTCCTACCAAGGAGAAGCAAAATGAAAGAGAAGCTTCTTTCTTTTCAGTGAAATAGAACAACCTGCAAAACTAATTCTGAACTCCAAGAACAGTTAGCAAAACTTTTAGTATTTACAAAGGAGGTCTATGGTGTCTTCATTGTTCTCCATATCTTGGGCTCATCATGAACTCAATACCAAGTTCAGAGATAGGACCATAGAAAAGAGACATCAAAAAGACAGTGTCTTTGGCACAGTCACACCTGACTGATAGATGCAATTCACTATGTCATGGTCTCAGTTTGGTGCTGTTTTCACACAGAAGGTTCTTCTGGAAGCTTCTGTTGCTTGTATTTTGTAAACTTCTCTGAAGTCAGTCTTGGCTAGGAAATATGTCTTTCTGAAACACACGGTGAAGTCATATCTCTGAAAGGACATTGGATCAGCTGAGCAGGTGGGCTTACAGGTAAGAAATATATGCTTCAAGCTTTTTTTTTTTAATAGATTTTCATGTAAACATCCTAAAAGCAAAAACGAGTGTTAACAACAGCAAATAGAGGGTAGTAGACAAAGCTAAGTGACCCCTTAAGGTCTGAGTGTATAAAACCAGACAGCAACCAGTCTACGGTGTGTTAAAATCAAATAAGCCTATAATTGCTGAACGTTCTTAAAGCAGGAAAGGTTCATTTTAAAGTCAGTGTTTTTATTCAAATCTTCATTTTCTCTCATCATTTCCTGTTTCTGGGGACCTGTTACAGATCCTGGGGAAACTGAATGGGTAGTAAAATCCTCTCTGACAGCTTCACAAAGGCACATTTTCCCCATACACTCATAGTTCAAAAGACACCCAGGATTTCATCCATCTCTGACTCAAGTGGACTCAAAGGTCACCATAAAGATTTAATTTTAAATGAATACTTGTTCCAAATTTAATTTTGTAGTCTGGTCGGTAGTGGAGTCACTAAAGGAAAGCTACAATACAGTAAAACATTTCTAACTCTACCAAAAATTATAGTCACTATATATTTTTCTAAATGTCAGTATGTAATCATAAAATTTGTAAGACGTTTTGATACTGTATGACACCGAGTAGTAATTAAAAAACCTGTCATAGAGCCCTGGAAACCAGAGATCTTTGTAAATTATAGAAAAACAAATCTTATATTGATTTAAGTTTTATAATGCAGTTTCATGATGTCCTAATTATATTATTTACTGACTTTGAAAAACTTTGATTTTTTCAGCCTTTCTTTCAAACTTTTTTTAAACTTTCCAGTTGCTACTAACAGAATTTTGATTTTCTGAATTACACTGCCTCATCAGACCTGGCCCCTTTTTGGGGCTGTTGAAGAAATGCAGAAAGCAGCCCAGACACCCATCCAGGGAGAGAGTACTAGTGGAGAAACTGCCAGGCAGGAATGGAGACCGAAAGGAGGACAAGTAGTTCTCTCCCTCTTTTAAAAATATAAAAGAACCCTGTGAGTCAAAAAACTCTAATCAGTGTCCCATCAGAAAGTGTCATAGGCATATATTTGCCTTCTCTCCACTCTACCACTGTGACTGAATGCATTTAAGCAAAGACAAAATTGCAAAACATCTCTCCTGAGCACCATTCAGAAGCTGTAGCTCTAAGATTTTTTCCCAGTCCTTTCGAGGTATACACATATTAGGTTGTTCATATTCCTTGACACAGTCCATATTTGATAAAATAAGTTAATTATCAATAACTAGAATTCTTCAAAACATTTACATATACAAGTTTCATTTATGTACAAACTGCAGTTACTAGGATGCAGTTCCCATTTTTCTTCCAGTGTCTGCCCACATCTGTTTCCACACAAATGTTACTTTAAAAGAACTCCAGGCTCATATATCAGGGTCTTGGTGTTCTTCATTTAGGCGGTAACTGAAGGATCATTCTAACAAGTCATGTCCATAGTGAATATCTCTGCAGTAATGCAAAAACTAAAAGGCTGGTGTTTCAGCTCCAGAGCTGTATTAAGTAAATTCTATGATAGAAAGGATTTTTCAATGAGGTCCCAGACACAGCTTGAGCTCTAATGGAGTCTTTTGTCAAGGTACGCTTCAGCTATGTGAAAACGGATTCTCCTTTGGAGTTGTTAATTCAAATAGACCTTCTGAGGTCTAGAGGTGAGCAATGTAAACATAAGAAGAAAGAGTTATCTTAAAACCAAAGGAATGAGGTGTGGTTTCAGTCTCACAGGAATTAAATTTAGCCATGAAAATTGTTTTTAGGTGGCATCAGGCAAAGGAGAAGGAAAGATAGGCTTGGTGTCAGAAATGCATCTGAGATGTACTTTTGAAACCATCTGTTTTAAGGATCTGAAAGTCTAGCCATATTTCTTGGTATTTATCAGAGAGGTTCCCTGTCCCAGGTTACTCATTTGAAATTCCCATTTTGCCAAAGGATGTTTTCCCACACCTGAAGAAAAGCAGGAATTCTGTACCACTTTCTTAGCATTGAGCATGACAGTATTGTCACCATAAAACATGACAACCTCAGAAGCAGATCCAAAATGTTCTATAGGCTCTGAAATTTCATATTCATGTTGGGTTTTCATTCTCCTCAGAACCAGCATCATCCTTCTGGCTGCTGAAATAGTTCACACAAACAGAAGGTCTGTGGGGGGGTCTGTCACATCAAATCAGGACTGTGGAGATGCTGAAAAGGGCATCCGCTTACTGGTGCTGGCTTGAACTATTAAAAAAGTGCATTATTGTGAGAATTGCTGTGTTTGATAAAGATGACGCCTGACTGAAGAATGGATGGTTCTTAGCCAGTCAGCATAGAATCTGAATGCATAGCAATCCTGAGAAATGTTAAAAGTACACTCTATCTTGAAGCATACTGGGGATAGAGTAGTGACTAAATTATAAACCATCTTGTAGTGTTAATTGAAGGAAACAAGTTAAAGGCAAAAGGACTTTCTTTGCCACAGCATCCAGTGCTATATGTAAATTTTGGAGACACAACTTTGAAGTGCTTGGTGTTTGAGAACTGAGTGTATTCTGTAGACAAAAAGAACCTGTTCTTTGATCAAAAATCTAGGTGAAGCTATGACAGAAAATACATTGAAAAAACTCAGATCCTGAATATTGAACATAATGGTCCTGATTCACTGGCATTCATAACTGTCTTAATCCTACCTGAAGACAGAAAAATGTGTCTTAAGTTCAGCAAGCCTAATATCAGTCCCTTCTTGAATGACTTAAAAAAAAAAACAAAACAGTGATCTTCCTAAATTTACAAATTTAACAGTTGTTTACAGTCTTCTTTACCCAACAATGGATTATCATCTTTCTTTTCTCTTTAGAGAGGATAGAGAGCAACACTTCCTATGTGAGCTACTCTGACACCAAGTGAAGAGGAAAGTAACAGGTAAACCAGGGGATGGTGAAAGTAGGAGTAAAGGAAGACATGGGTGACAGGTCTCTGACAGGCTCTCAGTGATGCTGGCACAGTAACAAGGGCTGAGCTGAGGATACACTGCCAGAAAAGACCTGGAGTGAGAAAATCTCTTACATCTGCTTTCCGAAATATGGAAACTGAAGTGAGACTGGCACCAGAAACTAGGGACCTTGCAAACAGATGAAAATACAAAAGTGGGCAGGTATCTGGAGACAAAGGCACACTGCATCATCAAAGTTCCTTTTTCAAATAACACCTTAAACCCTCACCTTAAACATGGTGAGTAAATCTTCATTTCTTGAGGGAATGCATAACCCCCATGGAAGTAAACAAATACAGCTAGAATATATTGTGTTTAGCAGAAGCAACAGAGTGGTGCACTTCACTGTGAAAGCTGGTTTGAACTAGGACCAAACTGATACGACATGTTCCCTAGAATGTAGGAGCAGATGCCACCTTGGGTCTTTTATTCACCGTAAGCAGAAGATGGTCCTTGTAATTGCCTGGGCAAACTAAAGGAGCATACAAGTTTATTCTCACCCAAAATCTCTAGAAACCTGGAGTCCATAAATTTGAACTCCTTGGTTTTGGTTTTGTTGTTATTTTTTTTTCTCAGAAATGGTTGTTATCGTGAGGAAAGGTAGTAGATGAATAAACAAAAATACAGCCATCCTTCTGTTCCCTTATTCGTCGTTGCAGTCATGGGAAGAAGAACATGGAAACGTCTCTTTATGGGGAAAGAGGTTCAGGATGATTCTTGTCCAATGTCTTATTAGTCTATTAGAAAGTTCAATCTAACTCCCCAAAAGATAGGAATCTCCTAGCAGATGGCTCAGAAAACTGAATTATCTATTATCTATTAGAACAAGGAATGGGCTCAAGTGGCACTGGGAGAGCCTTAGATTAAATATTAGAAAAATTTCTTTACTGAAATGGTGGTCAGGCATTGAAACAGGCTTCCCAGAAAGTGTTGGAATCACCATTCCTGGAAGTGTTCAAAAAACATGGCAATGTGGATAAGGTGTGGATAAGGTTTAATGGTGAACAGAGCAGTGCTCAGTTTATGGTTGGGCTCAATGATTTTAAAGGTCTTTCGCAACCTTAAAAATTCTATGATTCCATCATCTCCACTGAGACAGAAGTGCAGAGCTTGAACATTGTCCTAGTTAGAACAGTTGGGACCAATTCATCACTGGATGGGTGTAACCCAAAACTGTGTATTCTATAGCCTTCCATGCCATTTCCCAGAAACTGTTATCAATAGAGCATTTACACCCTCTGCCCAGAGCAGCCTGACTCCTCAGGCTATAAAGTAGGCGTTAAGAGGCCTGCGAGATAGGAAGATGTTCCTGTCCTCACACCCTTTTATGGAATTCCCCGCTCTGAGGGAAGGACTGAGCATTCCTGCCTGAACTGGAGAATATATAAACTTGGAGTTTTGGAACCTTTTTACCACTCATGGGATCCAGAGGAAGACTGCAGCTCACCGCTCTTAACCAGACTGAGACCACCACCCTCAACTAGACTGCAATCACCACTATTGACCAGACTGCAACAGCTCTCCCACCAGCAGGTTCTTCCCCTCTCCCTTTACTTTGGACTCAGGGGGGGGCCAAGGAACACCACTTTGTTCATGCCCCAGGGTGCTGGGTTATACATTTGGGTTTTGTGGGTTAAGACCAATTGTTTGTCTGTATAATCGTACTTATTGTACTATTTTATTAAATTGTTATTCTGACTTATAATCTCTCTTTTGAGTTGAGTTCATTTCCCCTGCTGGTTAACTTTTAAACCAGCGCAAACATAAATCAAGGAAGACTGTAGTTCAAAGTCAAAACTGGAGTCACACTATTACTCAGAGGCAGAATAGTGGTTTCTGTTATTGGGGCTGATCATGAAGAATGCTGTAAAATTGGAAAGAGCTCCTTCTTATGCTCTCCAATGCTACCTTTCCTGCATTCTTCATACAATAAAAGATTGTAAACAAATAATACATAGAAGATCATTTAATGCAGTACAAGATCTTAGAAAGCCAGTTTTCTTCTTTCTGGCTTAATTTAACATAGCTCAACATACTTTGGAATAATACTCTTCATCCATATCTTATGTTTTATTAGGAGAAGACAAAGAGAGCCCATTACAATCCCCAACACACTTGCTACACTTTATCAGGGATTAGACCACTTTACAAATGCTTACTTAGCTAATATATTAAAATCTGTCTGTTCCAGTTGAACCTCAGAGATTTTTCTACCACAGGAGGAAAAATATTTACATGAGGTTTACACTTCATTTTAGTTGTCCTGGGCATTCTGCTGGAGTCACGAAGTACTTGTCCTGTCACGTGAAGATATAAAAAAAATGAAATGTTGACAAATGACCCACAGATTTAGCTCTCATCTGCCTGCAGTGATGATGATAGTCTGTAGTGTTGAGAAGTTGCACATTTAAAAAAATATATTCTCTCAAAGCAGTGGTATTGCTAAAAACAAATTTCAAAGTGCATATAGAAAGCAGGAAAATGTTGCTTTATGCTTTAGCAATGGCAAAGCTATAAAATAAATTATATCTGTGTGTGGTACAGAACAAAAATAATTCACTAACAATGATAACCAACCACCAAAATGTCAAACAAAAGGCTGGAAACCTTTATTGAATCAGATGTTTATCAGTCTTCTGACAAATGTGTCAGCTATGGGTATTTTAGTCAGCAATTTCAGTAACAACCAAATGGCCTTTTGTACACTGAACATGAAGACAGCCTTCAATTGGCACAGAAAATAATAAATCCCAGGTTTTTGAACCTTTAATTCTCACTCTTTGTTGGATGTGTTGAAAGAGATAAATAGGATTACTGATCTCCTTGCTCACATCGATCCAGAACGTAATTTTATTCAGAAATTTTATAAATTGCATGCCTCATTTAAAAATCTGGAATTAAATGTTGCCTTCCAATGTAGGTCATCAGCACAATTCTCAGAACATCTTCAAGACAGCAGGCTGTATGCACAGCATAACAATGCTCACAAATAACTACCTAGTGTCAAAGAAGTGCATGCAGTAGCAAAACCCAGTTTGAAGGGTAGATTGGAAATGTTCAGACTCTGAATGCTCTGAAGTTGGGTGCTTCATAAATGTACTTCTTTGGGCAAGGCATGTGATTCAGCTGTACTTCTGTGGGTAAAACTCTGTCAATCACAGTCTGCTCAAAAAAAACCAAACAGAAAACCCCCAAACAAACAAAAGTCATCTTTTCTCTCCAAAGAACCACAAAGGATGGAGGCAGAGGAGGGACAAATTCAAACCAAACAAATAGTCTGTTTATCAGCAGTAACTCTGCCAATTTGTTGAAATGATGCCAAGTTCACTCCAGATTTGCATTGCAGCTCTGATGAAAGTCTTGGTGTACAGAACTCAGTCAAGAAAAAGATGCCAAAAATCTTGTTTTCTAAAGTGAATTTTTGTCTCTCTTATAACCCTGATACCTGACATTCATGTGTCCAGAGAAAAGAAGAGGTGGAGAAAAATGGATCATTTCAGACATGTGTGCCCATTATGACTAGCCAGGAGAGCTACCCTTCTACTGACAGGTCTGCTGGCTGCTGTTTTCATTACTCAACACCTAACCTACTACTTCATATGATCAATATTTTAGAAGGAGAGCAAATGACTCTCCAGAACTCTTGGGAACACTAGGATGATGTTGGCAGTTCTTAGTAAGACTCATTAAAAAAAAATTCCAAAAAAAAAAAAAAAAAAAAAAAAAAGGAAGAATGATGGCAGCTGAGGGGAAGGAAGGAAACTTTGTCTCTGTGCCTGTTTAACAGTTGTCTGGCAACAGTCGTGGCAAACTCAGACATCTCAGGGCCCAGGCAACATCTAGGCTCACAAAGATGACATATTGCTCAGGATTATTTCCAGATGGCCCAGAAAGAGTCAACTTGCAAGTCCAAAAGAGACATGATTCAGGAACTCCTGTTGTCACTACTGTCAATCAGTTCCCTTCTGATAAACTGTCTTAAGAGTTTGATAGAGACTGATATTTCTTACATTGCCTAGAGGAACTCTGTATTATATTATTATATTATCTTTCCCCAAATCTCTCAGAAATGCTGAATGTACACTTAAGACAATTGAGTGTATCTTAAGAAAGAGAACGTACGAGTTTTTGAAAGTATATATATATGTAAAAAAACCCCAAACCCAGTAGTTACTGTAAAAGCTGACTACTGACAAAGTTCTGTAATTCAATTCATTCACGTAACACAGCACAGTAGAATAGGGGTTTTTTTTAACAGAATTTGGTGTCTCAAATTGCTTTTCTAAGTGTTTTAGAAAATAAGTTTTGTAGCTTACACACAGTAAACTGATAGCTGTTATAAACTTCCAGTAGGGCAGAAACATATTGATTTGATTTCAGGACACTGAAGCTGAGACAGGAACACACATGTCTACTGGAAGTTATGTTATCAAAATTACTTTCCTCCAGAATGTTCACCTATTATAATAAGCATAAATAGCATAAAATTAGAATTCAATGCCACTGTGAAAGACTTACAAATAAAGTTGCTTTTCTCTTAACACAGATGAAAATCTAAAAAACCTAAACAGCAAAACCTGAGTGTTAAGAAATAAAAGGTCTTTAAAAATCCCAAACAAACTGTCCTGAAAAATAAAAACGTTTCAAATTACTCTCCTATTCCTTTCCCCTACACACTTAGCCTTTCTGAAACCATAAATGGAATTTCGAGATTTCAGAAAATTATTTCAAAGGAGGTATTCACACACTTTATTTGATATCAGCAAATTTTCAGTACAAGTTTAGAGACCTTTTTGTTTCCTTTACAAACATCAGAACTTCCAGAAACTTATTGACACACCAAAGCTAAACCAATGATAAATTTGTTAGTAATAGAAGACTCCTAAGATTAAGAAGCCTCAGTTATGGCTTAGAAATATCATTCTTAAAATATGATGAAAGATGCAAGCTGAACATTAGAGAAAAAGAAAATGTGAGAGGAGGAGAGAATTTATTCAGGCTGCTCACCAACCTACAAACACTAATTGATGAAAGCAGTGTTCTGATAGCTTTTGCATTTCAATGCATGCTTCTAAAAGGCCATTTACTCTTATAGTTACTTATGAACTTGATCAGAGCCTGACTTCAAATGTAGTGTTAAATGCCGTATTTCAAATGCAAAAACAGGAATGTAAACAGTGACACATTAAATATACTGCTTTATATTAATCACAGCCATGATTACTTCCAAAAAATCTACAAATTCAGATGCATCAGGAATAATTAACCTTGGAGAATAAATTAGATAAAAAGCCCATTAAAAAATAAACTACCTGAAAACTGGATTTTTCAGCTACCTCTTCTGCAGAGACTGTGGGGGCAACTTCAAAAGAAATACAGAGTCAAAATAATCAGGGGCCCTGGAAGAAGAGTAGAGAAAGATTCTGAAAGTGAAGAGGCAATATGACTTTTTTGACCAAGCAAACAACATGGTGCATCACTTAACACAAGAAAAGTACAGAAGACATGAAAGGCAGAGTCCATTGCAGGCCTGGAAACACCATTCAAATCCTGGGAAGTGACTTGGTTTACAGACAGCTCTGACAAATGTACTACTAATATAAAATTATCCAAATGTTTCAGTCTATGAGTAAGTACAAATATGAAACATCTGAGATGGCCTTTTTCCTGTTCTGCACCTGTCACGTCTCTCACTTGAATGTGAATATAATGTAGATGGTATCTAGGAATTATTTCTTTGAATAGTTTACTGATTGTTATTTTCATTCAGATGACTATGATGTTGACTAGACTTCATAAATTTCAATTATCCTTTCTCCAAACCTAGTTGTTTGATCAAAATTTTTATTCTTTGTGTTGCAAAAACACAAGAGGTAGAAACACTTTCTACCTCTGTTCTGCAGAGAGATACAATGGAATGTCATACTGTGGTTTGTGCCATAACAAAGCAGGTCAAGAGTTTGCTGTTCTGAAATGGTTATCCACATACACACATCACCTAGAGCTGTTATCTGACCTTTTTCTGCCCTTTTCCTTCAAAATAGTAGGGAAGTCCCAGAACATTTCTGACCTACTGCAAATCTTAACATCCATTCTGTGAAAGCAATTCAATATACAGGAAAAACATCCTTCTTTTCCCTTCCTGCATCTTCAGTTTCTGCAGTACATACTTACAGCAGGATATAAACCCCATTCTTCAAATTAAATGCATACAGAAGTACTTCCAATAAAAAATGCTGTTATCACAGGTGTGCAACGTGTCCTCTGACATGCTGCTGCAGGACAACATGCATTGTGCCAAAGAGTTAGGTGATATTACCCATTCACCTGGAAGTTTTCAATACAGTTTGTTTGCAGTTTCTTTTAGATATAATTTTGATAATTTTGACCTGGGAAAAGGCTAATACAGAGAAACCACACAAGATTTTTCAAGAAACGATGAATTGAAGTTTGAACAGATTAAATCACTTTAACAGGTGAAAAGCTTCAAGTGATTCGACATTTTAAGAAAAGGTAACTTCAAATTCAAAAAAAGACCTGTCATGTCACCCTACACAATCCTACTCTTACAACAGGTACAGAGCCCAGAAGTGGTATGTGTATAGCAGCTGAAGCAGACATGCCGAGGAGCAGGGCACCACATTGTTGTGCTGGCGGTTAGCTTGAGGTTAGCAATGATCACGCGGATCTGAAATGTAACGACTTTGCACTCCATAGTGCACAACCACTACAGCTGGAATCTGATATTACCATAAATTGATGATTGTTTTTCACCCCTAATAATAATTAATCATAACATGACCCCACTCTGACAACCACGATAGAAATGGAACAATTTGAATCCCTTGTCTTAGATGGTGAACAAACACAAGTTAGAAAGCGCAGTGAAAAAGATGTCTTTGCAGGCTCTGAAGTCAAACAGCAGCAGCAGTCCCAAAATTTTAGATTTCCATGCCATCAAAGCAAATAAAGGTATTGATGAGGGAGTTCACGGTTTTGCTAAGGTGTACTTGAGAATATGAAGATCGATTTGCAGACTATGTCACATATTGCAGTTAAAAGGAGAAACTGATTGTATCTTGCATATTTATAGACTTGATTCAGGAATATTCTTAGGTAAACAGTAAACTTCAATCAGGGATTTGACTGAAATTTCTGTAGATAGAGACAGCCTTTCAAGCAACTAAACAATACTACGAGATGGATGACAAACTGAGATGGTGATTACACACTGTTTGCTCTGCAGTCTAAAATCAGTATGGTTTCTCTTAAGGGGCCAAAGTGACAAGCTGCAAAATACAAAAATTTGATTAAACACAAAAAGTGTTCAAGAACACAAATTGGGGCTTAAAAATGAATAAAAAGAGAGAAGATAGAGTTAAGAAGACCTGTCCTGAGCAAATGTCATCTTTTAATATGCATTTAGACAGGAAGGTATTTTGTTTAGACAGAAAAATAATATTTTAATATAGGCTGCCAAGACGCATCCTCCATCTGTCCTTAGTAAAAGACTACTCTCTTGCCTTCACATTTACATTTCTCTCCTATTCCTTTGGACACTATTCCTTAAAACTGAGGCTGCCTTTATTAATGGTTAAGCAGGTCAGGGATTGTCTGTCAATATTCTTTCTAGTAAGGAGTTAATTCCACCAGTCATGCGCACATATTTATCCTTAGATTGCAACAAGCATTGGTTTGTACAAGTAGAAGTGAACTTGCAGAATGAAGATCTCAGGAAGTAGAGAATCTATTGATTCTTTTTTAAAGAATAGTTTAAAAGAAGGCATTTAAAAACACAAGCACAGATTTTGAGCTTCTTGATCTTAGGCTTTCAGATATGAAATAAAGAAGGGTCATGTGCACATGTTAGGACAAATGTGGTTTTTTGACAAATATGATACCAGTAATGTCAAAGTTGATGATTATCCATTTTTAAAGGATTTTCTGGAGGGTGTGAGAACATTCACTGCAATTAAATGAAATGGATGAGAAACCTAGGTAATTAAAAAGCCTTTTCTCCATTAAAGTTATAATACATAGAACAAGTGATAACAGGTCAAAACAAGACTAAAAAATCAGTCTTATTTCTACTAAAAAAAACCAAACAGAAAACTCCAGTAAGCTTTTCACACCCTCAGAATAAAAATTCCAGTAAAAGGAATTGGGAGGAGAGGATCATCTTTCCTATTTTAAGTTTTAATTAATATGATTCTCATAAGACAAAGGAAGAAGCTATATTACTTATCATATTGAAGAATATTCTTCTAAGAATAGACACATCTTACAGCGAAACTAATAGGCAGCACATAACTTACCCGATACAGTTTGAAGACTGAATGGACATTCAGTTTGAAGACTGAATGGACATCTGTGAATATCTGTGTTTGCACATATATATACACACATCACTTTCATGTCTACTTATTCAGAATAAGGTTAAGGGCATAAAGTTATGACAATTCAATCTCAGACTATCCTTTGACAGGTTCCAGCATTACAACATGCAAGCAGTAGAGGAGGACTAGATACTGATGAGGCAAAAGATGAAAAAATATGTCAGACACTGTTTTATGCAAAAGTGGTATTTTATCATAATTTACACACACACTCTAGACTGTAGATACTTTTAAAAATACTACTGCTGTCATTGCTATCCTTTCTCCAGATACAGTGTGCATCTGCTAAAAGATCTGTGTTCTGCACGTAAAATCCAGGTGAATATGTTTATAAATAGTTTTCTGTTGATTTACTGTGTTAGGGCTTCAACCACAAGTTAGATGAAGTTATCCTCGTAAACACATTGTGAGAAAGGGGATATCTAAACTGAGTTTATGGCTGAGATCTGTGAAAGGACTAACTAGAGAGGTGCTGGGGCCCAGTGATCACAGCAATACAATAGACACAGATTACAAATAAATTTCACAGGGAGAGCAAACATCCTCATAATGAAATTCAGAGCCTGGGATAGGCACCCAAATCAAGGCTACAAGCAAATACATGCTTCTACTTTAAACTCATATCTGAAAATTTTATTCTTAACATACACTTTAAAATTATCAGGAGAAAAAAAAAGTCAAAAAAACAGATAATTGATTGGACAGCAAGGAGATTTTTTTTTTTTTTTAAATCGCAATGACAGCATGTATATCTTAGCAGATATCTGGTCTATCTACTTTGTCCCTCTCAAAGGTGATTCATGGATAACACATGCAGAGAGAGATATGGGCTTGAAATCCCTCACACAGGTATTCCCAGCAAAAAGCTCTTTAGCAATGCTTACATATAGATACATCCCCGGTGTGGACATATTTATGAAGAAAATGGAAACTGTCCATTCTCTCCAGAACTGGGAAGAAAAGAGTAGTATGTCTAGTATTGCCTGCTTTTTTTCCACTAGATAGAAACTTTCTAAAAAGAGGAAGAATGATCAGACAAAAGACTAAATTGTGTGTGTTCATTTACATATGTACATATATGTGTATTTGCGTGTGTGTGTATGTGTGCATGCATGTTCATTTTTCCTTATACGTTGGAGGGAAGCAATGCAGCAAAGACAATCGTAGTCTTAAACTTATTCAGAATAAACTACTGTCTCTGTCCATAGTAGAATAAAATAAGTAAGCACAGCAAGGAAGAATCAGGTAGGGTTTTAGAAAAACAATAACAATATTCAGGTACCAGAATCTGCTGTAAAATCACCAGTATTGGAGAAATCCAAGAACAGATCAGGCAGTCATCTGTTAGTGTAAAACATACAGCTGAAATCCACTTATAGGGGGAAAAAATCTGTTATGGGAGAGGGGTGAATTATCTGGCCTCCTGAGGTGTGTTCTGGCCCTATCTTTTTACTGATGATAAAGGAAACAGACAATGCTGAAGAAAAGCCTGGCTACAAGAAATATTAGGAATACTTTGTTTCTGTGACTAATTCTTAGCTCAGTAGTGTATGTTTTCTTGCAGTGGTAGACTTCTGAGTTGAGGTTCCAGGAACGAAAAATGTTGGTTTAGCTAACCTTGAGAACTCTTCTTGTGACAATTTATCAAATGTATGCAAACCTTGCAGTAGAAACTGGAAAAATCTAGTAATGTGATAAGCTAGCCTTAAATACTTTGTGTTTCTACAAAGAGTGACCAAGGTTGGCTTTATCTTCTTGGAATTTTGGAATAGCAGGAAATGTAAGTCCCTACTCTCCACAGCTGAAGTACTTAAAAAACAAAAATCCTAGTCGGTTCCATTAGGTAAGGCACAGAATCCTCCCTAATGGCACCATGCATGGTTTACCAAATAAGTGTCCATTCTCATGAACAAAGTGTCTCCATCTTGAAATGTACCCCAGAGAAAATCTCCTGGATGATGTAAGCATTGACAAATATAGTCTAGTCACATTCATTATAATCAGTTTTTCAGGCTCACTATGAGAAATCTATTTACCCCTGAAATCACCATTTGTTTTTTGGGTGTATTAGAAGTGTCTTCAATTAAGCATAAAGGATGAAGTGTTCTAAGATTAGTAGATACATTTTTTAAGAAGTAGTGTTGATGTTATTTACGTGTAGAGCAAAAAAGTACACTTCATTTTTGCGGAAATGTATTCCTTTCTATTAGTTGGGATCTGATGGCCCCAAATACACTTGGTCTAAAATTATTGTCTTTCCTGCTGAAAGCTCTGGAAGGTCAAGAGGTATTTAGGGATAATTTTCAACACTCACTCAGAGGAAGTTGTTATTTTATACAATTTAAGAGACATTCATCCTAGTCTAAAGCAGATTCTGTCACTTTTCTTTGTGGTTCTCCGAGCATCAATGATGAAGTTTTGTTGAACTCCAGCCTTGGGACATGTCTTTCCTCCTGAAGCAAAATGACACACCTAACTCAGGGACCATGAAAAGCAGTGTAATGTCTAATCTGTCTGTGCTTCCCCCAGCATGGGTAAGTGTGCAAGTTTCGAGCTGGCTTCCCGCCAAGTCCCCCTAAACTCGACAACAAGGACCCGCCTCCCAGAGAGGGAAAAGAAAAAAACCAAGCAGCCAAAGCTATAGCAAATATATATATATATATATATATATTTTACATATGAGACAGATGCACAAAACGAGAATACCACACACCAGGAGCACTTCCAGGGAAGAGGGGGGAGGGAGAAGGGAGAAGGAGAAAAAGGGGCAAGGCCTGAGAAAGTCAACCAGCCAACCGAAGGCAAACTAGCAAAGATCTCACCACTTCCCTTCGAACAGGCAGGATGGTTAGACACAGCCCTTGGCTCTCCCCTCACGCGTGGCAGATAACAGCAGTCACTGCAGGCCTCAGCTCCAGATAAGCCAGACCGAGACAGGGACCCACCGTTCTCGAACCTCGCCGGAAAAGAAGAGAGAGAGATCCCTCCTACTGGCTTTATTTATACCTCAAGTTACGTAAAGGAATAGCATGGAATACTTCCGTGATCACTTTCCTAGTTCCTTCCTGGTTACAAGCTGGTCTCCAGGAAGGCCTAGAGTGAAACCACCACAATAAGGGATTGATGATGCTGAATAATACAGAGTGTCCTTAGACCTACATTTTATAGTAAGCTGGATTTAAAAACCAATAAATTTTTTTCCCATTGAACAAGGCAAGATACTAAATTTTAATGGGAAAATTCACTGAAGAATCTGTTCTCACTCTCTCTGATTTTTCTTCAGTTTTCATATGTCATGTCTTGATTGTAAAAACCACTTCTCAGCCCCGTTTGACTTCTGATACCAGTGGTTATCCATTTTTCCAAAGCTGACTTGTTTTGACAACCTATGCAAATTCCTTTCCTTTGGTTGTTTTCGTGAGAATCAATAAAGCACAGCTCTCAATGATCATTTAAGATTACTACTTTTCTAATTAATCTAGGAAAGTGGCAAATGGATTTCCTTATATCTTACATAGCTTGTTTTTTTGTTATGGGGAGACATTTCAAGCTCTTAATCTCTTTAGTTGAAGAGCCACAATACTCATTTTATTAATTAAAGTATTTATAAGGAAGTTGAGGGAAAAATATGATTAAATAATGAATTTACAACATCTTCAAGGTGGCTGAAACTTTCTTTTATTTCCAGTCTTACACAGTAAAATAAGAAAGCTTTAAATTTACTCAACTTCTTGCCTCCAAGTTACATCCAAGGTAACGGTAAGTGTCCATAAGGAAAAGTACTCCCACACCCAGTCACAGCTTATACTGTATGATGAAATGCACTACAACATTGATGATATATGTTAAAATAGGACTCAAAGAAATGGTAATCAAGACTGGCTGTGACCTGCTGCAGAATTAGAACAAAATCTAAATAATTACTTATTAAAACTGTCCATGTTGGCTATGCATGAACAACTAGGATTATTGTATACATTCATTCTTCAGGTGTAATGTAAGCCCACTGATGATACTCACTGGAGTATACAAAAATATAAGGACTGTATAAGGTTAAATAGCAAAGTAGATAGGTATGTTACATTTCTTGATTCAGTTACTGATAAAACAACCAAATGGAAACAAAAAACCTGTCACAGAATATTTGCATAAAATTGGTTTAATAATGAGAATATCCCTGTCATATATAGTTTTAGCAAACAAGTCTAAAAAAGTGTGAATAGCACTTAAAAAAGGAGGCAGAGTAGATCAGTGCTTGACCTACAAAAGTAAAATAACTGGAGAAATTGATAAAAAAGTAGATTTAAAACAAACAAACAAACAAACAAAAAGGAAAAACATGAAGAAGCTCAAACTTAAGATAAAAACATGAGGTTAGTCTACCTAATAAACACCAGGTGATTAATCACTTCTATATAGGTTTGGGGGTTTTTATTTACAAAGTAGAAGAATACAACTTTCACAGCAATCATCAACACCCTCTTCATTTGGTAAGAAAGTGAGTATAAATAATGAAGGAAGAAACCACTGAACTTTTTTATTTCCAAATATTAGTGTATAAAAGCAGTCAAAATATGAAAGGCAGTTACATAAGTATTTATCATTTATACTCTTTTAGGCATTATACTTTTTATATTCCGGTTCCACATAATTAGGTAGTGAGTTGTAAAACATAATCCCATACTCTGTGGCACTGTGATTAGGATTAAGTACACAAATGAATTTTGAGTGCTTAAATGTTAATTATTTCCAACTAAAAATCAACTAATGCATTGCTATTTTGTTTTTCAAAATAAAGGCCTATAAAGAACTGTGTTATTTTCTTATTGAATTAGTATTCTCTAAACTCTTTTTAATGCTAATATATGAAAAATATTTTGTCCATTTTTCTTATTAATATCTTTTTACATAAAGAACCCAAGTACACCTAAAAATACCATACAGGAGAAAAATGTAAGACTATAAATGAGGCAACATGCCTACTACTCTGAGAGTAGCATCGCATATTTTCACACAGTGTTTGTTTAGAATATTAGTAACACTTTGCAAATCACAGCTTCTAGCAGCTGTCTCAGCAACTGGCAGGCACTGTAAAAAAAAAATCAGTACAAATTGACAGCTATCAGAGCATCAGATATGAAGCTCAAAATCTCTGATTTCCTCCAGCTATATTTTGGGGGGAGAAGATTGTGAGAATGAAGCAAAATTAAAAGTTTCTAACTTTCTCCAAGCACTAACCAAACAATCCAGTTCCCACTCAGTACTCTGCAGCACAGTATATTCAATATCCGTCAAAGCTGGAGTACAGCTATCATTTATGGAGCTAGTGTCTCTGTTTAGGCATTGCAAAGTAGTGACACTGAAATTCTCTTGCACATAATAACCACAATCTCCCCAAATTGCCTCTGTGTGCCTGCAAGAGCACCTGTACCATTTTCTGTTCATTTGTCCCACAATATGCCTTAACATCAACGAGTAAATAGAAAATTCAGCAACGTGCTAGAAGAGTTTGGAGTTTGATGGAAAAATAGATTTCAACAACCTATAAAAGCCTTCAGAGCCATCACCTTTTGTAATAGTTTGCAATCTCCAACACCTTAACTTTCACCAAGGTTTATTTTTTTTTATTTTTCTCACAATAATCATACAATTAATAAGTTCTGTATTGCCTTATACTAGTAAAATGAAAACTTTATTGCCTTTCCTATGTTTTGATGTCAAAGTTTGGCACAGCAGAATTTGTTAGAGGTGGAGTCGTTCTTGCTCATGACCCCACTGCTACAGATAAAATCCACAAGCGATTTCCATTCCTCTTCCTGTTTTGCCCGCTTCAGCTTAAGCTACTGTATGATGCAGCTCAGCAGCATGGCAGACACCTTAACATTTTCTGATGAGTATAGCTTCTTTATGAAAACAAATCCTCGCAGCTTGCTGTATCTAAGGGCTGTGAAATTCTTCAACTGATCACGTTTATCCTTCTCTACAATATTTTAACACGGTTTGAAACAGGAGCATCACCATGAAACACATGCCTTTAATTGACATGGCTGGGACACAAAAAGTTTCAGAACTCATTTACATGTACTAAACTGGTACATGTCTACAGACAACTTTTGACAGGCTTGGCAGAGCTGATTAAACTTAGCCTGTGCACTGGCTCTTCCCAGTCACTCTCAGTTTCCGTTATCCTCTGTGAGGGATGCATGCTACTGTATAAAATCAAAGGGCTACAAAGATGGCATACAAAATATCTCAAAGCATGCAACTTTCTTGCTTTTAAAGCAGGTTGCACAGTTTTGTTGAAAGAGAAAGCCCTTACAATCCAATCTTTTTCCGTCTTCATGGGAAATAGTCATTATGGTTTTTTCCCTAACCGTGTCAGACACAGAAGCTACAGACATTACAGCACTGTAAATTTCTTATTTAGGTTTCATTGATAGACCCAGAATTCAAAGAACAAATGAATGTGTTTTATGCAGATAGAGATTCAATTACCAGTATTTTCTGGTTTGGATTTTCATTACAGTGGAGCACATAGCTCCCGCATTTCTCTAGGATCATGATTTGGCTAAACAGGGGAGTTTCAGTGATGATTCAGTCAAATTAAAAGGCTACTCATTGCTTCTTAGGATAAAGTAAAGGGCAGAAGGGTCCCTGGCCTCTCTATTCTTTTGCATGTATGTAAAATGGATACACACCATATGCCAACACATCCATTTAGGAGTGTGAATTAACTTGAATGAGGAACGTGTTTGAATGATATCATCATTCCATCACTACTGGGGCCAGAGGGGGAAGAGAGAGAGAGAGAGAGAGAGATCATGCATTAGACCCCAGATAAAATATCCATCCAAACCAGGTTAGGGCATACCAGTGGCAAAGACTAGCACAGTCCGTTTTCAGCTCCTGCATTACACAGACCGCAAGCTGTGTCTGTGGCTATGTCTCTTGAACAGTAAGTCTCAGCTGAGAGAATTGATATGTGACTTTTACACAGGAGAAGAGGAAGAGTGGGGAGAAAAAAGAAAATTTAAAAATCTGGGGGCACAGGGAAGGGGTTTGGCAGAGGACCACAGGAACAGAAGGTAAAATAGGGGCAAAATGAGAGAGGGTTACACACCAGGAGAAGTGTAGATGGATGACAAAAGGAACATCAGTCAAAACAAAACACTGAGAGCTGGTAAAGGATAAATACAGATATCATTTAGTCCTTAATACAGTGCAAGAACACCTCCAACATGTTGGTGGAGTTCTCAGTGGTTCAAGGACCTGATGTTACATGTTAGGTACTTCATGATGAGGTGGCATATTTGTTGGTCAGACCATTATGACTGTTACAAACGGCCTCCAGTGTCTGAGGAGTTATTCTGGATTAATTTCCGCTGAAAGACATCTAGTTCACATGCACCATGACTACCCCGAAAACTAAGATTACTGTGCTGTAAATGGAAACAGTCAGGAGGTTTGCTTTGGAAATCTATTACTGCTCAATAACAGACTGCTAATGCACACTCAGTCTCAGAGAGTGAGATCAGTGTTCATCTACTGTCTATTTAAAATGCTGACACCTAAACACAGAGGAAAACCAATATAAATATTTTGATATAAATATAAATGATATAATATAAATGATGATTCACTCCCTAAACAATTAACTCCAATTTGATAATTTCATGGCAATAAGTTCCTTAATTGCAAAAGGAAGTGGCTAAAGTCTTCTAATCATGAATAGATACAGGAAGACTTCTGCATCATATATTATTTAAGTGGACTCAACCACAACAACCCTAAATTATGTAAATACAAATATCATCAAGGGAAATATTTGGAGACTATTTGAAAGGTTTAAAATACTTCAGTACTGAAGATGAAAATCACTCAAATATGCTAAATAAAAAACTACATTAACTGAACGGAGATCATGCTATTGTTAAGGCAGAACTATAAATATGAGTTAGGTGTTGGCACCAAGTCACTCAAAATTTTAATCTGTAAAATCCTTAAATAAAAGTATGAGAAATGCAGAAAAATCTTCCTTCAAGGGAAGAGTTTAAGGCTGTATGATGAATTGTAGGCACTGATTCATTATATAACAATTTCCAAATCTGGATGTCTTATCCTCAATATATCCTTAGATATCTGCAAAACCTAGACCAGAAAACTGTAACTGTAAAATTTAAACGTGGTCAATAATTAAAATACTTAAATGAGGAAATCCCGAACGCACAGTGACACACCCATAGCAGCTGACTGACAGAAAAACTGACCTGTCTTTGTCAACACCAGCTGCCCAGAACATAACAGAAACTCCGAGATACACTAGGCATGAGTCCCCCATGCCCCTGCATAGTCAGAGATGTGCAAAGATGAAAAAGTACGGTAACATTTTTCAAAATAGTCTAACAGCAGTTAAACATTTCTGCTGCATTAAGTACAAATAGCTGAATAAAATAAAAAACATATTAATTTTAATTCTAGCTAACTAGTTCCACAGCACATGCTGTACATAAAACCAATTCCTAATGCTTTGCAGCTGGCAGTGAAATGATTGTTTGCAATAGCCACAATTACAGGACTATTCACTCATCAGGTAGAGGCCTCGTCAGATGGTTATGAGGAAGCCCTTCCTTTAACAATAGCAACAGGGATCCAAAAGACTGGAGAGATGACAACCCTCCTGTTTCCATAGGTTATCCAGAAGCTCCACAAAATTTGGAACTGGCAAATCCAAAAATAAGCATCTGAGAAAGCCACCTGGAGGTCCTGCAAAGTATCTCCTTTCCCAGAGAAACACTCCTGCTTGCAGAATTCCCATGGATCTGCATCTTATCCTTAAGCTACAACGACACACTCATGGAGGTGAATCCAAGACAATAAAGATATAATGCAAAGAAAACCAATGTAAAATTAAAGAGTTGTAACAATACCAGGGCATGGCTGTAAATCAATGTATGGTGTTGACGAATGCATTCTGTTCCCTGCTCTACATTTAAATCTGTTACTGTAATTCATTATGATTTCATTACAGCTTCCTTTAAGGATAAATTACAAGTACATATTTCTGTGCAAAACCAAACCTGTATACACTGTTATGCAGACACAACTTTTCATTAAAAAAGGAAATTTAAATTTCCAGCTTCTGAAAGAATAAGGAGAAAACAAAGCATTCCATCTTTTCTCTTTGATAACCTTCTCATCTCGTTAGCATTTACCTATTAGCAGTCCTTCCTGTCCTGTCTTGTTAAAGTTTAGAGTCTTAGATTAGAAGTCTGGATTACAAGCCCTCTGTGTATAACCTGCTCTACTGCGTGGCAGCTTTGGTAAATCAGTGGACCTCCGAGTAAGGAGCATAGGTGAAAACCTCTGCAAACAGGCCAAAGCATGAATGATGAATCTGCAAAGCATCTGCAAAGTCCTTGGACCCCAAAGGGCCTGTCACACCCTGCTGCATAGCAAACAAGCAGAACAAAGCGAGGCAGGGAGTCCGAAGCGGGGAGTCTGAGAGAGAACCACGAACACTTGCAGCTCAGCACAACGAATGTCATTCAAGGTTGCTCAGGCCACAGCAGCATGTATGGCTTTATGCTGTGGCTTCCCAAAATGTCTCATGGGCTATTCCTGGTGAAGTAGTTCTGCTGTATGTAAGTATTTAAGTTGTATCAGGACGAGACAGCGACTAGGAATGACTTTCTAAACTAGTGGACAAAATACTCCCTTGAAAAAGAGAATTTGGCTTGTAGCTGAATTCCCAGGAAGTATTTATATATACTGAAATAATATCAGTAGTATTTGAAAAACTCTTACAGTCTTCTCTCTCTGGAGATGATTTTATTTATATTTTCTTGGAAGGTAAAACCTGAGTTTTAAAGCCTCTTTGCACAGAGGAAGACTTGAGTCTGTGATTTTCATATTCTGGATCAGAGACTTGTACTCTTGATAAGAATAATGTTGCTGTTATTTCCTCCCATTCCCAGTAGTGCACATCAGATCCTGATTTTTTTTTCCTGGAACCTATGCGCAAATCTAGCTATCTCATAAGGCTTCATGTATGCAGCAGATGCAAAAGAACATTAAAGTTGCTCCTATAAAACCCAATTTTCCTTCCCAGCATAATGTCAAAAGCATTGCCTTTTCCTTTGGCTATTATCAGTTTCTTTTACTTTCTGGAACTCTGTCACAGGTGGAAAGATAAATTATGTATTGATTTTTTCCTCTTTTTAATAGCCTCATGAACAAAAAGGCAGTGGTGTTGAAAATGGTGCTTCTGTGAGAGAAGGGACATCACCTGCAGAGCGTTTTGAATCACGGCTCTCTTTTTGGTGTTTTTTCTTGAAGTTAACAGACTTATCACCACAGAAGTACACTTCCAGAAAGTGCAGTCTGCTGATTGCTCCTTATACTGGAGCAAAGAAAAGTCATATGCATTTATCAGTATAGTTTTTCTGCCAACAATACAACAAAAGTAATGGTCCTTTTCTGCCTCTGTCCCACTGCCTTTGCTCCTTCATATATTTTATGGCAGCACACCATCCTCAGTGTTGTTGCTTTGTGACTACTCCTGTACCTGGTATCTTTTATGTGCCTATAAAAACTATTCTCCTAGTAGAACTGCCCCAAGTAGTGCATCACTGGCAGTTTTAGCCTTAGGTGAGCAATCACTTACCATAATTCGCTGTGACATGTGCAATTATAACTACAATAGTTTACTTCTTTATTGAACACTACAAATCCTTTAGCTATAAATGGCAGAGTTTTCAGCATGCAGCAGTCAAACAATATTTCATTTCTCTCCTCTTCAAACATATTTTGTGACGGTGAATTAATTTAGCTAAGTTAACAAACACCATGAGGATAGTTCCCTCAAGGTATTTTGTGATTTCTTATTTGAAGTTCCCAGTCAGGATAGAGACCAACGATGCTGGAGGGTGTGAGAATAAAGGCAAATTGTTTATTAAGATGTGCTACCACAGAACAGATACCACAGAGTTTTAGGCTTTACTTCAAAAACCTACCAACAATATCAATCATCTCTGATCCACAAACTAAATAACACCTATTCCAACAGGACCACTCCATTTCTTATCAACACTTAAACAATAAAAATTTCCTCCTTGTTGAAACATAAAAAACTCCAAAAGTTTCATGAAGCACTATTTCAACTACCTGGATTTCTGATCAGAAACTAGCAGCAAGCCAAAGACATTAATAGAAAAAGTAACAGAATTTTGCTAAAACCAATAAAGATACTCAGGTTTTGAGAAAATGGTATAGTATATTAGAATTTTTTTCTCACTGAAAACATTTTACATATGATGTTTGAGCATTTTTTCAGTGAAATGTTTGGCTACATAAAAGGAAGCACCCTGGCCGTTCACCAAAAATAACCTTTCTAGAGGCAGAGGTAAAATTAAGTGACCTCAAGAGTTTTTCTCCATCTCTGTTTAGGGTTTGGGTTTGGGGCTTTTTAAAAAATGTTTCAAATGTCTGAATTTTTCAAAATATTTTGGGAACCTTCCAATAAAAGTCACATAATAAAAGCCCACAGCAAGATTTGCGGTTTTAGCTGAGGAGGACAAGCATTCACGTTTTGCTCAGTAGCTCCATTTTTAATAGGAGATATGTGGCTTCGTTTCTCTACCCTCTCTGAAGAGAACCATGTTTACATGTCTCATTTCTCCAGAGGAACACTAAGCAATGGGCTTAGTCTTTCCCACTCACCATATTTGATGCCTATTTAAGGGGTCAGTAAAAAGGGGACCTCCAGCAGCACCTGGAGTACCATATGCAGAGAACATTACACCTAGAATGCTCTAGCCCTAGATTTACAGAGCACTCGGGAGGTGTGGAGGATACCAATCTAACCGGGTAGAGGGCCAAACTGACACTGTTTCAGATGTAGGTTAATGCCCCTATCTGCAGGCAACTGGCCTCTCACTGACCTCCTGTTTCTGGCATGACGTACTATATTGCTTTTATTACAAGTGGACAAAATAAACAGCCTGTTTAAGGTTGAAAAAAGTCCTTTCAGTCACCAAAGCATTTTCTTCATTTCTCATTTAGCTATTTTACTGTTTGTATGTGTGTTTTTCCATTTTGCTTCACTGCACTGGGTCCTACACCCTGCTTCAGTGGCTGACTTGGGCAAAATAAGACTGACACACCCAATTCTAGCTGTAGCCATCAAGTGAAGAGATTGAAGTCCATTTTTCACAGCTCTGCTCCTAAAACTCATTCCTCTCTTCCTTAAAGCTCAGTCTCTGCCCCACAGAAAAGTCAATGACCCTAACTAAAGAGTATACAAGCTGGACAGACCCCATCTGTTGAGCTCACCTCAACAGCAAGAGCATTCTGCGGCAAAGTTTCATATGTGTCACTGCAACTTCACTCACTTTCTCACTCGTTTGTTTCTCCAGAGACAACATTTGAGGATCATTTCCTTGTCACTTGCAAGACACTTGTCTATAATTTGTAGGAGATTATACAATAGGCATTGGTGAACTTTAAACATGTAAAATATTCTGCCTGTCCTAAAAAAAAGTAAGAACATTGTGGCCTGAATTAAACTAGAGCCGCCACTCTATCCTATACATATAACAGAGTCAGCTATCCTTATGTGTAAAGCAACTTCAAAAACAAGGCCAGATAATTTATCTTTGTGGAGCTAAGTCTATTGGTGGGAAAGAAGTAGTTAAAGTGTAAAGCCAAGACATAACATGAAAGAAAATGGTGTGTTCGGTAGTGAGACACCACTGGTAGAACAAAAAGAGGGGTAACACAGCTTCCTTTCATCCTGCCCCAAGACTGGCTTCTGTGCTCATTACCCACCAGTGGTCAGTGGCTTTCAATGGAAGGTGAAGTAACTAGGATATGCTGTCAAACTTAAATGTTTAAGACATCTAATTTCTATGCAATCATGAACTGTTCAATTCTCCTTGCTTTAATTTTGTGGATTTTTTTCAAATCAGACTGTAAGTCCAGTGGCACATGCTCTTGTCCTTGTGGAGAAAGCCAGCTTTAAGGTCACCTATGGCACCTGAGGAAAGGATGTCTGTCACAGGAAAGGATTCTCTATTACAGAAACCAAAGCCCCCAAATGTAGATTCTGCTCTAAACTCTGAATCTGGGACAACATGTAGGAAAGGATTTGTGGTCTACATCTGACTGTTTGAAAATTTAAGAGTCTCTATTCTAATCTGTCCTTTTCTACCCAACATGTTCACTCACCCTGTTCATTTCTAAGGGTCTAAGTTTGCTTTTACATGTAATGCTCAAAGTGCAGGGCTGGCTTTCATTTAATCAATATTATGTACATAAAATTATTGAGGTACTGAACTCTTTATTTTAACAATCATCAACATGACAGTTGATACCTGTGTAGTGAGCTTTTTTTCTTCTGTCTGTGCAAGAAAGGGCAAGGTTAAGTGTTATAAGTACATCAAAAAAATGGAGAAAAGATAGGGAAACATGCAGGCTAACAAATCCCTGAGCTCTATAAAAATTCAGCTATCAAAAAAATTCAGCTATCAAAAAAATTCAGTTATCAAAAAAAATCAGTAAAGTATTTGATTGTATTTTGCTCTTCTGCCTGAAGATATAAAAGAAGATGTTATTTTACTTGCACCAACAAATGTAAAGCTGTAAAGAACAATGTCCACTGATGGGCTTAGGGCAGTGTGCTGTACTATTTTTCAGGTGGAAAAGTACTTTATTTCACAAATATTTGAGTGAATTATAAGGTATCCAATATGTAAAAGCAACATATCTTAGGTTCATTACAAAAACTATGATACTTAAGAAATCATCTGGATAAATGATATTATTTCATTTTTTCACTCTATATAGAATCATTACCTCCAGTTAACTGTTGCCTGCATATTTTGGTGCTGAAAAAATCTCCGGAGCAGTTAATTAGGGGTGAGATAAGAAAGGGTTTATTTGCCAAGGCAATAGGTGATATAGACGCGCGCGCGCCGGTCGTGCCCGAGAGGTTACATTTTATAACATTATCCATCCAATCCCAGATGTGTCCACCCTTTGGCCCTTTCTCTGGTCCGCCCCGGGCCCTCCCCCTGAGAATTGGGTCTGGGGTCTTTTTGGGACCACTTACTTCATCATCTTCAACTTCATCAGAGTACAAAGGGTACATGATTACCTAATTTTTGACCGTACTCTGTGGTTTAGGCCCTGATACGCTGTTCTCCAAACAGTCTAGGCCTTTGCCTTGACAAAAGACTAAACACTGCTACTGGATTCAGGGGTAGGTTGATATAGAAGGCATAGAATGGGGTAAAAGGGTTAGGGAATGTGTAAACAAGGGAAAGGAACAAGGGGACAAAGGGGTTTCTGCTTTTTAAAACCTACAATTCTTACCAGTCTTACAAATATTAGAAAAATAAAAAAACCATTAGGGGCTTAAGGCATCATAACCATGGGAAAAAAAGAATACAGCAGTAAAAACACTATTTTGATTAGGTTATACAAGTGTAGACCCTGCCAAAATTCATGTTAACTATGGCTAGAAAGCTGAAAGCAAATCTATTAACACTTTGTTCCTCTCCACTCTTAGAGATCCTATATCTAGTTCAGTAATTTAGTTTAGGTATCACTGAAAAATGATAGACATTTATTATGAAACACTTTAAAATTATGAGATTCTAAGAGATTCACTATACCCATCACCATACAAAATAATAATTTCAGAGAGTTTCTTGTTGACTACTTACATGTATGTTTCATGTGCAACGGGATCCCATCTATCAAGGAACCACAGAGTGAGAATTCAACACCAACAGAAAGAAAACATACAATCCTACAGCATTAAAGCCTAGTTTACTTTCATTTCTCCTAAGGTTTACAATTGTGTCACCAGGTGAGCTATGTTTCTCTGCTACCTACTCCTGCTCCACCTCCTCAGCACTTCTTTTTTTGTTTGTTTATTTTTAGGGGGTTTTTTGCCTTTTTTTTTTTCGTTTGGTTTGGTTTTGAAAATCCAAGAAAATTAAAACAGACAGTGCAGCAGTAAGGGGAAATATTTAAATATACAGAGATCAAGATAATATAAGGTTATTGTTCCCAAAGCAGTATTAATTTTACCACACTGAACACACTTCACATATAATTATATGCACGTATTGCTACTAACATCAAGGTTACAAAATATAAATCACTCAGTAGAGCCAAGTAATGGCTGCTATGGGAACCTTTACATTTTTTTTTGCCTGACTTTTTGTATCTATATTGTTTAATTGTTTCATTAAAAGGATTTATATTTTCCATTTGCTTTATGTTATAGTTTTACAATATACTGTAGCTTACTCCAATGCACTCCACTATTGAGACTACCAAATGTGGAGAATTTGGGATGTTTTTCTAGATAAGGTAAACTTTAGGAGATTTCACAAGTTCTCAGTGATAGATGACTGGAAACTGAGAGTGAAATACCAATGCAAATTGGGGCATTTCTGTCCAAATATATAGAATCAGTTTCAGACCCTCTTCTAAAGTTTAAAAAAAAGTTCAGAATATGTGTTCTAAATTACAGCAATAAAAGCACGTCAAAGCTAGAAGTTTGGACATAAAAGGAATTCAAATTTCCATTTAACCATCAAGAGTCAGATATTTTGGTGTAAGAGGATGCAAAATGCTACTTGCAAAATAAATAACTATTCCCTTAAGGAAGAATTACTATACAGAATTTGCATCCCAGAGGCCCAGAATCAACTATTTACAAAAAAGCTCTAAAAAACAACAACAAAAATTACCATCATCAAACCAAAAACCAGCCCAGTCATTTATGTTGGAAGCTAAAATCATATTAGTGGGATGTTCATGATAACAATGCACAAAATTGTGAAACTCTCATTGTTTCACAGAAAGGAAAGAAAAAGGAATTATCATCTATGGAAGTCCAGTGATTAAGTCCATAGTACTTACAAACACCCACTCCATTGACAAGGCTGTCCTGCTTATGATTCTTCAAGGCTGGTACTATGGATGGCTTTAACTTTTTAAGCAGCTACTAAATATTTTGCTATGATCGTATTTCAGATCACTTAGCTTTAGAGTTAATTTAACCTGACCCATTTTACTTCTCACCACAACACCTGTTTTTTGTCTCAGTTGCTGATGCAGTAACTGCGTATCCACAATAAAAGCTCTGATGAAATCAAGCACAACAGCATCCAACAGCACCTTTTCTTCCTGACAACCCTTGGGAGGTTTCTGGAGACGTCTGAACATTGGCAGGTCTATCTCTCCCCACTTCAGAGACATAATAGCAATATATTCTGACCTACAAATGCAAAATAGAATTGTGATTTTACAATGTACTCCAGATACCCAAAATGTAACTGTGCCTCAGTTAGTTGGTTACCTGTCCATACCAGGGGCTATTTTTGTTTCTGTAGTTTGAGAGCCATCGCATCATCTAGAAAGCAAAATATCTGAAAGTCATCTTCTCACAGAGAGCACTCCTAGGTATCCCCTTAGAGCTAATACTATTCCTGCTTCAGGGTATGGATCTTTCTAATCCCAAACCCTAAAGACATAGCCATGGAAGTAAACTATGTATCCCTAAATAAAGGGAATATAAGAGAGTCAGAACTATGCATGATTTACATGCAGGACAAATTACAAGGTAATATTTTAATTAAAACTACAGTGTTTTACTTTCTTCCAAAACTCAGGTTTTACTCTTTTCCTGGATAAATTCTATTGGTCTGTCTTCTCTTCCTCTATTTTACCTTCTGAGGACCTTTGAATTAAAAAATACTAAATGAGCATCTTTCCAGAACTAGGCTGCATTACTTTAAGTTTGGCAGAGACATTTTTTACCAAAAGTCTAGCATTGATAGCCATTTCTGCTTCTTTAAGGCCTGAAAATCTATAGCTGGCACGACCTGGGATGACTGCAGACAAAGTTTGATCCACATCTGTTAAACACCATATATGAATTAGAGAACTTAGTCCATAAAGAAAGGAACACTAATATTTACGCATCTGTTTCCCAGAAGTTCTGAAACTTAAATTAAATGAAAATACCATTTATTAACAATTTACTACAAAATAAAATGTTATCAAAAAATAGTTGAGTTTTAACTTAAATTACTAATGATTATGGATAAAACCAAGAACATCTTAATTAAATCAGTCTGCAGTTCCTGTTTGACTCAAGAGTTTAATAAGATATGCTAGGTCTGGCTGGGATGGAGTTAATATTCTTCATAACAGCCTACATGGTAGTGTGTTTTGAATTTGTGACTAAAAACTAAAACAGTGTTGATAACACACCAGTGTTTTGGTTATCAGAGAGCACTGCTTGTACAGCATCGAGGTTTTTTTTTGTGGCGGTTTTTTACCTTCCTTTTCCCCACTGTGTTCCCCCAGACAAGTAGGCTGAGGCTGTGAAACAAGTTGGGAGGGATCACAGCCAGGACAGCTGACCTGAACTTACCAGAGGGATATTCCATACTACATAACCATGTGCTCAGCAATAAAAATTCAGCAAAAGGAAGAGAAAGGGAGAACATCTGGAGCTACAGCATGTATCTTCATCAGGAACTGTTACACATGATGCAGCCCTATTTTCTAGAAATGTCTGCCTGTTGATGAGAAGTAGTGAGTTAACATCTTATTTTGGTTTGCTTCCGCTTGCAGCCTTGTCTCACCGATTAAATTGTCTTTATCTTTTATCTCACTTATGTCCCTGTGATTCTCTCCCCCCCCCCTCCTGGGGTTAATAAGCAATGGCTGGGTGGTGGCTTAGCTTCCAGATAGGGTCAACCTACCACATAAGAAAAAATAAACCAAACAGACTTCATTTTATATACAGACTCTAAGCAGACATACGTGATTATAGACTCCAGCTTTTAGATTGGAAGTGTCATCTAGATAAAGTTATCTGAGAATGGAAAATAGCAGAGAACCTGTCCAGTAGGAAGAAAAAACAGATTCTCAGTGTCGTTCATCAAATTCATGAAGCCTGATAAAGGTTTAAGAAGACATTATCTGCTCCCAGGCAGCTTTAACTATTAAGAAAATTAATTAGTAATGGGCAGAAAAGTAGAACTAAGTACAGAGAATGGTGGAAACATTCAAAGCAGGGAAATGGGTTTCCTTGAACATTAACATATTGATAAGGATAAGGATAAAAGAGGAAGGACAGTAAGAAAAACGTGCAAACCATTCTCTAGTAAAATCTCTCCTCTTTCTAGCAGGTAGAAACCTTCTTTAAAAAAAAGCTATGGCCACTGCCAGAGGGCCTTAGGAAGAAAACTTTGCTCCATGAGCACCTAATTGATCAAAACACCAGCCACCGATAGTATAATTATTACTTCTGTTGCCAAAGTTTTGCTCTCTATCACTTGACACTTAACGCTGGGACCAGAATCTTCCAGCAGAAGTCAGAGTGACACCTCAGAAACTACTTACTACAGTTTATTGTTATAAATAAAAATAAATAAAAAATAAACAAACAAAACCACAAATAAATAAAGTGCCAAATGCTGAGTGCTCATCAACTTGCATTTATTCATAGACTGAGATTCTTATGCATAGCTGATGCACGTGCATCATACATTCAGACATATCTATATTCAGATCTAAGCTACAAAACGGATAGTGCAGTGAGAGCATAGACCCGACCTCATAGTGCTTTGCAGAGAGAAGCATTTCTAATAACTTCTTCTGCCCCAGTAATAAGGAAGTTGTCATGCTTCTAAATGTCATCATTTCATTATCTAAATCAATAAAGGGTGGGGAAGGAGCCCAGAAGGCATGTCAAGCACAGGGGAGGAGGGAGAAGGAACAGTCTCAAAAAATGTTGCAATATTTACTAAGAGTAACAGATCATAATGAATAAAAATGGAAAAAGCACTGGAGATAATTTTGCAATCTTCCTATTGAAGTCTGGCTATGATTCACTGCACTGTATACAGTGAATAAAGATAATGCAAGTGTGCATAATTTTGAGCACCTAGTGAAAAATTAATATTGCCTCCCTAAGAGTTGCCCACTTCAGTGTGGGCACACTCCATGAGTTGTGCTACATCTAATTGTTCTAAAGCAAATCAATCAAGACATGCTCTTGGGTGGTTTGCAGCTTCTCCACTAATTAATTCAGGCCTTTCTTCACTTGCCTTTGAAAGAGAATATGAAGGTAAAAGCAGGGTTTGGGGATTTTTTTTCTTCATAACTTTTCTCATTATGCAACTGAGTGTGATCAAGCCTGTGTATGTACAGTCAGCAAGCAGAACAGAACTGCTGAGTGCTCACAAATACTGCTAAAATCAATAAAAATTGCAGGGACATTGTGACTTTGAGATGCAGTTCATCCTTCTTCAGAAGCCTACTCATGGGTAGAAAGGCTAATTCTGAAGCTCTGTGAAAAGATTTCTGTGCTAGTGGGTTTTTTTCTATTTCACTTCCAGAGGACAGAATCAGGTATATTGTACCAGACAAGCCAAGTCCCAGGGCAGAGTCAGAAGCAAAGAAAAAAACCTCTGTCTCAAGAAGGTGAGTAGAGTTCATAAGCATCATGAGCCCATTTGCGCACGTGGGCAACAGACCCACAGTCAACAAAGTTATTCTATGAGCAACACGTCATTTAATACTGCAGATTAACAGGCCCAACTAAAGTTCCCAAAGAAAAAAATCTTTCCGTTGTCTAGCTAGGATGATTATGAGGAGTTTGTCATTCAAGGACAATGCAATGAACATATCCTATCAAGAACACACTAAGGCTTGTCCTTATTCCATCTCCTGTTAAGCACTGCCATCAGAAGGGCATTAGTGATGTATAGCTGTCATAGCACAGGGGTCACAAGCACCTTCAAAGCCAAAAACGCCAGGTTGTGCAGCCTATCATTACTGCCAGAGGTTGAGATGTCCCAGTATTAGTTAGATGAGTACTAAAAAGGCAATATGATAGCTGTCTTGTTTAAGGAAAGGTCCTTGTTTGGAGTACAAAAGCTGCAGTTAGCACTGCAAAACATGTGCCATCATCAAAGAAAGCGAAGGAATCAAGAGGGAGGTTGAAGATCTGAAGACATTACCTTGACCAGCACAGGGCTAAACCGAGAAGCAGGAACACAAAAAGCAATAGATCCCCTAGACAACACAACAAGATAGTATATGGCTTCAACAGTGTCCTCTGTATGAAAAAATGGAGAGCAGAGTAATACCACGGTAGTTTGAGCAGTCAGATTTAATTCCTTTCTTCTTATACAAGGTGATGATGACTGCATCACGAAGGTCAGATGGTAGTTCGTCGAGTTCCCAACAGCATACCACGAACTCATGAAATTTGGTGTGGAGTTCAAGGCCCCCATGTTTCCAGATTTCTGGTGGAATTCCATCAATCCCAGCTGCCTTGCCGATTTTCACCTGCTGTATGGCCTTGAGGGTTTCTCCTAAAGTGGGGGCAGTATCCAATTCATACTTTACTGGTTGTTGTGTGATGGACTGAATTGCTGAGTCTTGGACTATGCGGTTGGTACTGAAAAGAGTCTGAAAGTGTTCAGATTCAGAATGGAAGTTTTATCTGTCAGAAGTGTTTGACCATCAGCGCTGAGTAGAGGGCTTTGTACCTGGTATGTAGGCCCGTATGCTGTTTTCAGGGCCTCATAGAAACCTTTGTGATCACCTGTATCTGCGCATAATTGAGTTTTTTCAGCTAGATTGGTCCACCACTTGTTCTGGATGTCACGGAGTTTCTGTTGGAGCTTGCTGCATGCGAGGTGGAAGGCTGTTTTTCTTGTGTGACAGGATGGCAGTGCAAGGTGTGCTTGGTGGGCGGTTCTCTTCTTCCTCAACAAGTCCTGGATTTCTTGATTGTTTTCGTCAAACCAGTCCTTGTTCTTCTTGAGGGAGAACCCTAAGAATTCTTCGGAGGATTGCAGGATGCTGTTTTTAATATGGTGCCAAATTGTTTCAGGAGAGGAATCTGCAGAATCTGTGGAATGGTTTTCAAGCCTAGTTTGAAGGTTTGCCTGGAATCTGTCTCTAACTGTGGCTGATTGGAGATTGTTAACTTGGAGTCTCCTCCTTGGGATACTGCCCCTTTTAGGTTTGAATTTGAGATTAAAGTTGAGTTTACAGCGCACAAGCCGATGGTCTGTTTGGCATTCTGCACTGGGCATCACGTGGGTATGGAGGACATCGCGGACATCTCTCCGTCGCACCAGGACATAATCGATGAGGTGCCAATGCTTAGATCTGGGGTGCATCCAGGTTGTCTTCAGACTATCTTTCTGCTGAAAGACAGTGTTAGTGATGGTGAGTTGTTGCTCTGCACAGAATTCTAGCAGGAGTCGACCATTATCGTTGCAGTTTCCAACACCATGCTTGCCTAATATTCCTTTCCAGGCATCAAAATTCTTTCCTACTCTGGCGTTGAAATCACCAAGGATAATGACCTTATCATCTGCAGCCACCTTTTGGGTAAGGCAGCGCAGGTCAGCGTAAAATTTGTCTTTTTCAGCAGGGTCAGCTTGGAGAGTTGGGGCATATATACTAAAGAGGACAACGTGTTGGTTGTTGTGGAGTGGAAGGTGTAGGGAGATAATGCGGTCAGAGTGACCTGTCGGCAGATTTTCGAGTTTGGGAAGAATAGAGTTTTTGATCATGAAGCCAACACCTGAGAGGTGTTTTTCGGTTCTGGGCTTCCCTGACCAAAAGAGTGTGTAACTGGCACCATGTTCTCTGAGGCTGCCTTCTTCATGAAGGCGAACTTCACTGAGAGCAGCAATGTCAATGTTGAGACGAGCCAGTTCATGGGCAATTAGGGCGGAACGTTGCTCAGGACGTCCGCTAACCGCAGAATCGAGCACGGTTCTGATGTTCCAACATGCTAGAGTTAATTTAGGTACACCTTTGGAGGCAGGTGCGTGCCTTTGTCTTTTGATCTTTGTGCGACCGCATTGGAAGAAGATGCCCATTGGTCTGCGGTTAACCAACCGGGTGAAAGTGGAGATGAGCTTTGTTTACGCCACCTTTTCTAGGCCCCTCTCTGAGTGGAGCAAGCAGTGCTGTCCTTGGAAAGGCTGCTTGGTCGTTCAGGGTGCTGCCTCAAGAGACTGTCATCTCCGGTCAGTCTCAAATGACCAATATCCTGAACCGCCTGCATGCAGGGTTGAGTCTGCGGCTCCCAGTGCACCTTTCACCTGCCGTTTCGACCCTCGCCCGTCGCTACAGGACTTTTTGCATGTGGGTAAAGCCTTCAAGCCTGCGCAATGGATTTTTTAGGTGAGATGCAGTATGCGCGGAACTGAACCCACCCTTTAATCCTGAGGTTCATCTGCCAGGGCCGAGCGAGCTTGGACGGTGGCAGTGAGGTCCTCAGGACATAGGTTTGATTAGAGTGACCTTCTCTTAGATGGATGGCCTTACAGGGCTAAGCGAGCTCCATCTGCCCGGGTTTGAGATTAGAGTTGTCCTTCTCCTAGGATGACTGCCAGAAGGCTAACGAGCTCATCCTGCCCACAGATTTATTGTATCCGACCCTACAGTTTTGACCTGTCTGGCATGGGCGACCCTACTGAAGGCATGTACCATTGCCAGCATAGCTCGCAACCACATAGGGGTACACAGGCTGCGCTCCTACTATTAAAACGATTAGGGCAAGTCTTACACTACCTAGTTTTCTGCCACCTGTCTATATTCAATCCCAGGGAAACACCCAGGATCAGCCCTTTGTCCTGACCACCCTTTCAGGATGTAACAAATATATCCAGAACATACCAAACCTGGGCAGTAGCCGCAGGTGAGCCAAAAACAAACAAACAAGTAAAACTGTTCTGGTCACCGTACCCACCTAGGGCTCGAGGACCTCTTCAGGCCCCAGCCTGGCCAAGATCTCCAAGCCCCAGAGGAAACTATTATCCACCCTGATCTTGTCCTCCCCCCACCGTGTTACCTCATATCTTCCCACGCACTACTTACCTGACCACCCTCCAGTCCGAGGACCCCCACAGCCTGCCTGGTACCCTTCACCTCCCCCCCCTCCCCAAACCAGACCGGCAAACCTCTGTGTACTCCGAGGCTTCCACTCTCTCTCCTTTCTCAGGAGGGCACAAAGCCACGTCGGCGAAGCTCCCTCTCTCCTTTCCCCACTGGGGGGGAGGGGACCGGGGGCGGCCCCGCGCGGGACCGGGGGGGGGGGGCGGCCCACCCCCGCATGCACGTATATATATATACATATAAATACAGATAAGATGCACCATTTGAAGGACAAGAAAAATAACCAGTTCACAGAAAAAAAAGAAATCAGATTACTAATTCTGAAAAAAAAAAAAGGATTTTCTTCCCATTTATTTTGAATCAGGATATCCTGATGTGGGAAACTGCAATTTTACACATTGCAACATATTAGGCTCTATGAAGAGGATAGGGAATATGAAATTTTTGCCACTTTGAATTTTAACACATTAGAGCTTGAACATTAACAACAATCTTTTTTTTCCTGTTTCTAAAGACATCCAATTTCTTTTCATCCATACATTCTTGCTATTTCTGCAGAGCATTTTAGAAAAAAAAAAGTCAGTATAGAAATGAGAATTGCATCATTTCTTAAATCAAACCCCCAGATAGTAAAATCTACTGGCTTGTTACTACTCTTCTGTTGTAGTGTCCTTGTCACATTGGTCCTTTTGTCCCTGATTAACTCCAGTAATGTCCCCACTTTTCCTGCATCAGAATTCATAGACTTGATTAATATGCAGAACAAATGCATTTAGAAGTATACACTGGAGTATTCTGGAATAAAGTATTGAGTTCCTATGTGAAACACCTGATCAATTACTATTTAATACTGAATATTTAAATTTGCCCTCATTTCATAAGCGAAGGCTTTTTTTTTTTTCAGAAATTTGGAATTGGTTGTTTTTAGAGGAAAATAGGAGTAGATCCCCAAAAGACCCCACTGGAAAGACAACTTGTGGCAGGGAGAAGAAAAAAACAGTGGCTCTCCATGGGTCATGAGCAGGGCAGCTGTGGGGCACTGGGGATCCCCTAGCCCTGACCACTGGACACCTCCTTAGGGATAGGACAATGATAGGCTGGGATGTGGGCCCAGCTTTGTGAGGCCCATGACTGGGCACGGCAGGACAGGGGTGTACTAAGCTGGAGACCAGACTCTGCTGTCACATTGCTGGGGCAGGGCTGGGCAGGGACAGTCAAGGTTGCTGGCACCACTAGGGCCACCACAACTTGCGCAACACCCTCAGCAAGAGCTATAAACAAGGAGCACATGGAAGCTTTTAGTTTAAATTTCTGAAGTTTCAAATTCACCTAATAAAATTTTATTCACTATTTGTAAACCCTGTAACATCTAGTTAAATGTCTTCACATTTATTTATTTTCTAGTATAAGAAGTACATGGATTTACAGTAGCATCACTGAAAGGCAATGTCTCATTGGAGACTAGAAGTCGAAAAGTAGCTGTAAGGCTGAACAAGGAATATATAGGCTGCTGAAAGAGGTGGGTGACTTAGCAACAACAGGCACAAAGAAGGCCAAGGTATTTATCATCATCTGTCTCAGTCTTCACTAAGGTCTACCACACCTCTGTGATTAGTGAAATGGGTCATGGAGATCTACCAGCAGTCCATGAGGACTCAGGGATTGAGAGAATTGAACCCACACAAGCCCATGGGATCCAACAGGCTGTATCCAAGAGTGAAGAGGGAGCTGACAGACACCCTTGCAAGGCTGCTCTCTATTATCTTTGAAAGCTCATAGAAATCAAGTGTTCCTGAATGACTGGAGAAGGGCAAATATTGTATCAACCTTCAGAAAAAGTCAAAAGGTAAACTCAGGGAACTCCAAGTCTCAATTTGATCTCTTGAAAAAATCACAGAAAAAGTCTTTTTCAAGCATGTTTCTGGGCACATGAAGTAGATAAGAGGACTGGGCACAATCAGCACACCTAAGCATAGATGATCATCTACTAAGCGTAGATTGTCATCTAGGATAAAATTACTAGATTTGGGGATGAAGAAAGAGCAGTGGATGTCACTTGCCTTCAGCTTTGGAAATGTTCTTGACTCTCACAATATCCTTGTATGCAATTTGTGATGTTATGATCTGTATAGATAGGCAATTAAATGTGAAAAAAACCTGCTTGGATGATCAGTCTCAGAAGACTGATCTGTACATAGTCCATCATGTATCTGTATCTGGAGGTTAGCAACAAGTGAAGTACCACAGAGGTCTATCCTGGGACCTATCCTTTCTAATACGTTTATCAATGACTTGGAGGTAAGTGGTTGCACACACTTTCATTGAGTTTGCAGGTGAACGTCAAACTAGGAGAAACAGCTGATATGCTTCAGAGCAGGACTTCCATTAAAAGGGACCTAGACAGACTATAGGAATGGGCCAGCAGGAATTTTATTAATTTCAACAATTCAAAATTCAAAGCCCTGCACCTGGGAAGAAATAAGCCTTTGCAACCATGCAGGCAGGGGATTGATAGGTTGGGGAAGAGCTGTACTGGAAAGGACCTTGGGTAGACAGCCAGCAGTATAACCTGGCAGCAAAAACAAAAAAAAAGTCGCAGTATCCTAGGTTGTATTAGCATAACTGGTAGATAAAAGCACTTCATAGACCACATCTCAAATACTGTATCCAATTTTTCCCCCTCAATACAGAACAGACATTGATGAACTGGAGCAACTTCATCAGAGTTCAGTGGAGAGCTACTAAAACAGTCAGGGGGCTGGAGAATTCAACCTTGGCTAGAAACCAAGCTATTTTGACTTGTTCAGTCTGGAGACAAGGCTTCAGAGAAGCTCACTTGTAGCCTTCTAATATCTACGTGGAGGTCACAAAGACAATGGAGACAGGTTCTTCAAAATTATGTGTTATGGGAAGAAGAGAAACAGCAAGCATGAGTTGAAATGAGAGACTGAGACTGGCTAAAAGGAAATTTTTTTTGCCACAAGGACAGACAGTCATTGAAACTGGTTGCTCAGAAGGGGTGTGTAGTCCCCTTCCTTGGAGATTTTCAGGTGTGTAAAGTATACAAAGCCCCAAGTAGCATGGTTTGAGCTCGTAGCTGATACTACTTTGAACATGAGGTTGGACTAAAGACCTTTTTAGGTTCCTTCCAAAATGAATTATCCTACGATTCTATGATTATATTGCCTGTCTATTCTAGAAGGTCTCAAAATCTGCACTAAGGTTTTGGACTTCACACAAGCACTGTCATGAGACATGTCTTTTTCATAATATGCTACATCATATATCCTCTTGACCAGTCAAAATTGGAAATCACAGCTGAATCATGGACCCAGAAAAGTTTTGAGGTTGGAAGGGTCCTCTCAAGTTGTCTAGTCAAATCCTTCTGCTCAAATTAGGTCAGCAGAATAGGCTTCCCAGTAAAAGCAACATATGCAGAGAAATTTTTCACTCTCTCTGCTACTAAAGTAAATTTCTTTCCTCTGCAGAAATCCTTGTTTATAACAAGAAAAGCCAACTTCCTGACCTGCAAATACCAACACATAAATCAGTCAATCTTCTCATCTGAAGAGCAGTAAAAATATACTAAACATTCCTACCACAGCTTGGTGAAATCCCAGGAGTGTAAGTCTGATAGAAAATGACTAAAGCAACAACAGTGATATTCCATGAAAACAAAATGGAACTAGTCTCAAGAAAACTTTTGGGGGCTTACTTTCTTTTAACTCGTTGAAACAATACTGAAACGTATGTAGCTGGGTTGAGTAGAGTAACCACAAACAGTGCTATGGATCCCTAATATGGAATTGTCAAATTCTGTATTAGCAGAGTAGATTAGGACTTTTTTGAAATTGAAATGTTACTAGGACTTGATACACACTTGTGCAGTTATCTTCATACATTCTGAATGATAGTTTCTGCTCAACCTAATCTAGGCATAGGAGAAAGTAAGAAAGTAATTAATTAAAAAATACAGAGGCAAGACTAAGGAGTTTCCCTAAAGTTACTTGGGAAGGTGAATTTTAAATATACTATAGAATAAAATTATAACTTGCTATATATTCAGACAGTATATTTCTCCCTCAAAAAGTGTTACGCTTTCTCACCTAGAGTGCCAAATGATTTATTTAGCAACTGATTAACTTTTAATGTCATGAGCTCTAGCCAGTATTTCATCTAAAATGGGGAAAGTTATCATTGTTCTTATTAAAGATCTGGAGATTTACTCATTTGCTTTCATAACTCAAGGGTTATAATTATAATTTAGATGTCAATGAATTCTTCTGGATTTACCACGTAATATAATGTTTCCTAAGTGGAAAATATAGACCTTATAATACTTTTAGGACTCTCTTCCAAGAGAGCTAAGTTTCCTAAGGTGTCACTTTATTCCCAGAAAAATCTTACTTTATCCAAACAAAGACTAATATCTAGCATTTATAGAGTTCTCTCTCTTCCTCATTAAAATAAAAGTTATCTGTATCAATAAAGCAGATTATTGCTGCTTCTCCCTCTGGAGGTGAAATACCTCTGCTGCTGCCAGTAGAACATTGCATTAATGTGCCTTTGTCTCAAAGAGATTATATATTTTTTCCACTAACTCATATTAAGATAAAATTGAATTGATTTTCAAGAACACAAGCAAGAAAAACTTAACCAGGAATACTCAGCAGGGATTTGCCAAGTGGAAAACATCCTTGACCAGCCCAATTGACTTCTATGATGAAATGATTAGCTGTATGGACCAGGGGAGGGCAGCAGATATGACACACCTTTGCTTTCATAAGGCTTTTGACAAAACCTCCCACAGCACTGATTTAGAAGTTGAGACACTATGGGCTGACTAGACTGTTAGATATCTTGAAAATTGCCAGGACACTGGGCTCACAGAAATCAATGGCTCAAAGTCCAGCTGGCAGTCAATAACACAAAGAGAAGCAAGGAATTCATTCTGGGTCTGACACTGTTTCTTATCTTCATCAGCAACATGGGTCATGAGGAAGAATGAACTTACTATAAAATGTGAGGACAGTACTAAATGGAGGGAAAGTTGATACACTGTGTGACAGAGTTTTAGTTCGCGGCAGTCTTGAGAAACCTTTGAACCAGACCAACAGGAATTTCCCAAAGCTTAATAAGCAGAATTGCAAAGCTCTGCACCTGGACAAGAATAACTGCATGCATAAGTACAGCTGGAAAGTGGCTGCCTGAGTCCAAGCCTTCCTGAAAGGGCCAGGAACCAGCGTGGATGCCAGTGTGAGCCACGGTGCAGTCTCCCTCTGAAGTTGGTAAGCCAATACTGGGTCACACTGAGAAGTGTAGACATCAGGTCAAGTAAGCTCCTTGAGCTGTGTCTGGAAAAGGCTGTATCTGGTAAACTGTGTTCAGTTTGGGGCTCTGCAGTTCATGAAGGATGTTGAGAAGTTAAAGGTCCGGCACAGAGCTCTAAAGACAGTCATCACTTGACCCATTAGAAGACATTGAGAGAGTTGGGCTTGTTTTGTCTGGTAAAGAGGGCGATCTAATAACAGCCAGCAGCTACTTCCAATTACAATGGAGACAATCTCTTATCAGATACAACAGATACAACAGATACTCTTATCAGACAACGGCAAAAGCAGGGTCAACAGCAAGTAGTTGCATTTAGGAAGATTGATGGACAGTAAGAAAAATTTCTTCAATAGTAAGATAGTTTACTAGAACATATTATTCACATAGGTGGAATCTCCATCCTTAGAGGTTTTCAAGCTTGTCTAGACAAAGCCACAGCTCACTTGATCTAGAGTTGCTAACAGTCCTGCAGCAAGCAGAAGGATGAACTTAATGGCTTCCAGGGACCACTTTCAAACAAAATTTTAGTGGTTCTGTGAAAATTTGTGAAATAAATGACACTGATGAGTGTAACTTGCTTTTTACAGTAATGTTTAGAAGGGTTACAAAATATGCCCTTTGTTCATGAAGTGCTTTGAATAAATGTAATCACATTAGAGAAAGGACTAATCCAAAATGGGAAGATCTCTGTTCACACTACCTACATGAAGAAACAATGTTTAGGACAATTCTCCACCTATTTAGAAGATGCATGCATTTACTGAATTACAAATCAACACTGAAAGGCAGTTTTTACATAGGCAGAATGTGGCCTAAATTTTAATCAGAAAACAGCATGAAATGCCATTTCCTTTCTATATGCTTAGATGTATTAAACATTTTTTTTTGCTTTTACAATCATGGCACCTCCAACAGTAGAGTGCCAAAAGTGTCTATTATTTGCTCAGAGAAAGGAATCATGAACATATTCCCTCAACTTTTTGCCAGCTCTCCCATGCAAGTATTTTTTACTTCTTTTAAATGAGTCTGAAAAGAGTCTGTCACCAAAAAAAACCAAATTAAAAATATGAACTACAAATCAAAAAAGTTAATTTAAGTCTGTAAGAAAGTAACAAGTTACAGAGTTGTAGTGGGGGGAAAACAGTTTTTCCCCCTGCAGTTATAAAATGGTAAGGCCCCAGGGGGTCCTGGAAGTTTTGAAGTTTTAACCAATGAGCACTTCTGCGAAATATAAACATACCACAAGCAAATGGAGGAGAAAGTTAGTCGTAGTTTTGGTGACTGAAGTGTAGCCATGTTCTGAGGCCACGAGGAAAGGGGCTCGGAGCCCCTTGGGGCCTCTGGGGCCCCCCAGCCCCTGGCTGGGGGGGGCTGCGGGGACTTGGAACAGTGTAATGCTGGGCTAGGTACCTGTGGCTCAAAGCTAAAAAAGTCTTCTCCACCGTGAGTGAACAGAGACAGAGCAGCAGCAGAAGCAGCTTCCAGAAACGGTGGCAGGGAGCCAGAAAAGATAAGAAGCGGCAGAGGCATTACAGCCAAGTAGGAGAGACACAGAGAAGTCTAATGAAGAGAGAGAGAGTGCAGGACTAAACTCTACACAGAGTTTTGGGGGTAAGAACTGAACCAGACCCCCCAAAACCCTTTTGAGACCCCTCTTAAGTTGGGGTAGTGGACTCCTACTGGATGGAAGTCCTAAAATGCAACATGCAGTACCGGAGAGAGAGGAGCAAAAAAGCTCCGAGAAGAATGCGGAGGGGTGTGACCTTGGCTCCCCTGCTGCTTGAGGCAGAGCACAGGAGCTCTGCAAAGGGGATTAGATCCACTGAAGATAAGGACTGTCACGGAGACCCCAGAGCTTCGTGATATGACGTAGTGACGTGACCCTTGTCCTGGTGAACACAGCCTACGGAAGAAGACCCTCGCTTGAAACGAGTGGCCGAGGGGGCTTGGGTTCCCCCCTCGTGTGTGCTGGCAGAGATCCAGCCACGGCTGCTGCTGCATGGGAAGAAGATAAGCTGCTACCCTAGAGAGAAACTGCTGTTCTGAGACTGTAAAGGATCTTTCCTTCTTACCTCCTGGACTTTTATTTGGAGGGGAGAAGAGATCTGATCCATTGTAAATACTTTTATGTCATGGTAGAGATAGCTGAGATCGTGTGTATAATGTGTTATAGTATTTATTTGTATAGTCATTGTAATATATTCCCTTTCCCCGTTTTGAGTCTCGTGTGGTTGTCTGGAAAACACATCTTATACTAGGTTGAGATGTGGGAGGGGGCTTTGACTAGAGAATTAGATTTTTTTGAGGCTCTCAAACCATGACATGAGTTTTGCTCATATTTTCAATATAAGTACGGCATGGTGTTGCATTCCAACTGCCAAGTAATAAATACATATGTTGAATTACTCCTTCCTGGCTACTAAGGAAACCCTTGGATATGATGCCTGTCCTGGCAAGCTCTCTGCTAAAAAGCCTGCCTCCTACCACACACATTATTTAATACCTGCATAAACCAGTATTATGCCAAATGCATAAGTGGTTTTGCCTACTATGGGTTGGTGATTTCAAATAACATAAAACCATAAATTTGTATGTAAACTGCACTAATTTGTGGGATTCACCTTATCTCCTTCAGCAAAGCAGTTATATTTTTTAATCATTGCATTAAAATCTAACCACTCATTTTTAACAAAGCTAATGAGCTACTTAGTACTGCTGCTGCAGCCATTTGGTCTTACTGACTTCAGTGGTGTATATATAGCCACTTATTGAGAGAATACAGGAATAAAAAAGCCAATTTGTAGTGGAATTATAAAATGGCTCAGGGACAAATCCTGGAAAGTCATAGAGAATACTCAAAACTGGTAAAAAGATCATGAATTCACTGCATATGTCTATATCAATAAATTAAATAAGGGCAAGGCAATGGCTCAAATACCAACCTACACTCATCCATAACATTTAACTGCTAACATGTATACTCCATCAACAGTTGGCAATTATTATTCTTCCAGACAGTGGGAGACTAAGTACAGTTTGCAGGACAAGACAGGTCAAGGACCATGTGTTGTGAATGCATAAATAGACTATGGTCCATTTTATTTTCTACCATGGGCACAACCCTCTAGTCTTCAAGAAAGCTACTAGGAATAAGAACCAGCACTACACTCTCCCGTGCTCCAGAATCAGGATGGATATCAAAACCACAGATTGTATCAGGTAGCACCAAGGCAACTACTTTGTCCATATTCTAGAATTAGTTCTCCAATGCTCTTTGCTCTTCAGCATACATTCACTATGACACTTTACTGCTCCTTCAAGGAGCAATGAGTATGTCTGGCATTCACTACTGTAACCACAGCCCATGAAAACATTCTTGATAAATTAAACATGCAGAACCTGAATACTGCTCACAGTGCAACCACAATAAGAAAGGGTCAACCTCAGGCCAGTGGGTAGAGTTTTTAACCAGTTTCCACTGTGTCTCTTCTGCTGCAGCAGTAATGTTGACAATACCTGAGCTAAGAAGCTTCTAACTAGCTCAACTTGTTCACCCCAGTTGCAGCTGCTATAACATAGACATGCCAAAAGTCCTGTCCTCAGAAGCCACAGGGATCTTCAAAAATTTCTCTCAGCTGCTAACCAGTCCTGTAGTCCAGGTTAGTTGGAGCTCACAGGACATACACAGAACAGCACACCCTGCTCTTGTGAAACAGAAGTTGGGGTAATGTGCAAGTCCCAACAGGACTGACAGAGATCCCCAGTGGCACCTCCCCAGGTCCAAACTGTACCCAAATACATAGCAAGCCCAGGGGGCTAGCCCCGCAAATGAACAGATGGATGCAAGATTCCTCCCTCTACCACTCCAGTGATGTTGGGCAGAGGTGAACTGGTTTTAACCATGTCTATATGGGATCATACAACTTCATCAAGAAAAGCATTGCATGTTCTCCCAAAGCAGAACATCCAGAACAAAATGATGTGCCTTAAAAAGTGTTGCAGTACTCCTATCTAAATCCAATATTCACGGACAGGTCTGAGTACAATAAAGGCAAATTTTGCCCATGATACTGATATGAACAATCCACTTCCTGATAATATTTCCATAACCATAACAGAAAAAAACTTCATGCTATATAATCCCATCAAACTAGTGAAAGTCAGTGAGCAGTACCTGACTCAGTTTAACTGCCTCAAAAAAACCTGAATATAACCCTGTTACGCATTTTAACTTCTGGTCCTTAACCTTCTAAAAAGCTTTCAGGGTGATGTCTTCAATAAGCCATCTCCTGAAGTTCTGATAATAAAATTTTTATTTCTTTCCTGTAAGTAGAGAAAAACAAGTTATGCCTCTGAGTTAGGAACGAACCCCAAAAATGCTTGATTTTTTTAATTTCCTTTCTAATAAAATAAAAAACTAGTAATTCCATGAAAAAATGATAAAAAGATGTCACACAGCTATAAATGTTATTGGTATCACCATACTTGAGTAGCAGAGGCTACTCAAGTGTGTCACTTATGATATTAAGGAGAAAAAAAAAGCAACATTTCAGTCAACAGAGATTCTCACTTGCCTCATGAAAAGTCCTCTTATTTAAGGTGACATTAAACTATTTTGTTAAGTCTTAAAGAACTGCCTTAGTAAAGCATTAGTTTCTCAATTGGATCAAACTAATTTGACTTACAATAAGTGGGAGGAATGGTTTAATTAGCACTATTGAATATACACTGCGCCAGACTAGATTTTCTTCTCAGCATCAGGCAGAACTCATTAAAAAAGAGAACTCAACCTTTTGCTCATAATTACCTCTGGTAGACCAGCACTTGAGACAATTTTCTGATTGCAGAAGAGGAACTGCACAAAGCTACCATTCACATGCATCTTTAATTTAGTTTTATTTTCTGCTCAGCCTTCCAAAACTAATTATTTAACACTGAGGTTATAAAATTGGAGAGTGAGTCTCAAGAGATATGGGGCAGAAGGTCTCTTAAAAAAATTGCATTTGAGCTTTGAGGAGGAAGGACAAATTTAAAAAACAACTTGTAAAATTGCATAAGAAAAAATGCCCCCCAAACCAGCCCTGTAAAGGGCATGCAGTTCAGCATTGTTTTTGTCTTCACACAGCTGCCTTTTGAGATTGGAGAGTTACATGGTAAATTAAATTCACTGTTGATAAAAGTAAAGTTTTGCATATTGAAAAAGAAAAGAGGTTTGACATACAGTGACAGATTTTGAGCTGATCATAACAAGCCAGAAAATGCAACTCAGATTTGCAGCCAATAGAAGCCATGAAAGAAATCACTGAGGTCTCCTCTGATGAAGAGAACAACGTACATGGAGAAAAGCATAAAGGGAGGGTTTCCTGCTCTGCATTTATTACTTAGAAGACATATTCTGATCTCATAGTTCACATACAGCAATGTGCATACAAGAGACTGTATGGAGCCAATGTTTTAAATTAAATCTTAAAATAGACTTTGTGACTGTGACCAAACTACTTTGATGAAATGTCATTTGTCATCAACTAAATGATCAGCACAAGGTTCATACATCAGTGTTCCTGATGTATCCAGATGATATCTAGAGGAAAGGCCAGTAGAGTTACTAGAGAGTCACCATGTCAACCAAGTATTTCCTACTGCACAAAGAAATGCCTACACTAAGCTTAAGACTTTCTTTGGCTATGCTTACAGTACAGTCAAAGATCAAACTAAACAGCACTAATAGGACAGAAAGGAGCTTGGCAGCACCTCTAAGAGAAACCTCAGCATCTTCCAGGATACACCTCTAAGTTTGCAGCTTTTCTAGCGAGTGACATCTATGTTGTCTTGCATACAGGAAGGCTTCCCTTGCTTAATCCAGCAAATCTCTGTTCTACTGTCATTTTACTGGGTAGATCTTCATAAACACCACTTCCTGTTACTACAGCTGCATCATAGATGGGAAGCTGCTATTAAGAAAAATTATAAGCACCTTCTAAAGGGCAACTTTCTCTCTGCTAACTTTCTTTGATAGCATCTTGACTTATAAATTTATGGACAATAAATTCTTCTTTCATTGCATAACTTCAAGAATTGTTTTCTTGATAATAGAAAGAAGCAAGTTAATGCATAACATTGTTCATTACCAGCTGCTGCAGAATCCTGTAAATCTTTCAAAGGTTATTGCTTGCTGTAATGAACATATCTAAATTAGGCGTCAGTACTGACAGCAGTGTTCAATGTATTCAGTAGCTACAGTAATATTACTGTTCAGAGTTACCAAATATGTTTAATCAATTACTTTCTTGTAAGCATCAATAAGGAAGATGGACAAGATCATCACACCTCTATGATTTAGAGACTTAAGAAGAGTAACTGCGCTTGCTTTAGATCCTGAAATAGGGAAAACATTGAACAGTAACAAGAAGTACAAAGACTGATGAAAGAGTAAGTGCTGGATAATACCACTTGAAATTCTCAGATATAGTGTCATCAAACCCTGTACAGGAATGCTGTTGGCTCAACAAAGCAATGCCAAAAAGCCCAAAAATTATGTCTTCTATCTTAACTGATGAAAATCTGCACAAGACAACAGCAATCTCTAACAATACACTACTTAAATTTTAGCCAATAATTTTGTCTGCCTTAGATAACCAAATTGTCTATTTTTCATTTCACCTTAATAATTCTAGGGTTTTTTTACCACATCTTTCATACAACCTCCAATCAATCCATTCATAAAATAAGAATAATTATACTGTCCCATGACAAAAGCCTCAGATTTACCTGGAAAAATAAGGACTAGACAGAAAACCTATGGCTTGATAGCATTTTCATTTAGTTCAGCATATCTTTCCTTTAATTTCATGCCTAATTGGGCTGAAAGAGATCTTTTTCAGACCAACATGACCAATACCAGAAGCAGACTTCTTTCTCCTCAAAAACACACTTGGAATCATTCAAGTTGGCCTAAGCTTTTGATATTATTCTCAAAGAAGAGATTGATTTAAGAATTCACAGCACAGAAAAATGCAGGAAGACTAGTCTGTACTATTGAGGAGAGTAAGATTTCATCTTAAACAAAATATGGAGAAAATGCAATTTAAGAGAATGCTAATTATAAAAAAAAGGTAACGTGTTAAAACAAAAGCACAGAAATTATGATACTTAGCAAAATGTACTTTTTATAGGTGTAGTTAAATTACTATGAAGTATCTTAGGGTGAGGCTTGAACATAAATGGAAAGAAACAAGATTAAAGTTTAAATCATAAAATTTACTATATTTTATGGTGTTTCACCAGAATTACATCTAACAAAATACTGAGTTATGTATTTTCATAAGCATCATTCATATGAAGATTTTCTCTACAAATTTAACTACAAAAAACCCTATGTTAGAACCTAAATAATAGTCTCTATTTTAAATTCATCTGTAGTACCCAAATGACTAAAAATTCAAAATCATTAAAGGAAGAAATCTATGTCAGATTAATACAAGAAACACATTTAAAAAGCCAAAGATCTTACATCAATGAGCCAGAGCATTTCTATGCCTCAGAGCAGCATACACACGAGCAATATTCTCTATGAACAGAAATGTTAGTACATGTGTATCACTGTTTGGGGAAAAAATATTGGGTTTTTTGTAAGTTTGTATCCCCTTTGCCCCTACAAAAGAGTAAAGATATAAAGAAAAACATGTTTGCAAAAAACTAAAGCCCCAGACGCATTTAAAAATAATTACGGTATGCATCTTCCCAAATGTAAAGGTCCAAAGGATTTCTTAACTCCGAGGAAGCTCAGAAAAAATCTTTCAGTCTATTAACCTCTTGCAGAGTAAAGAACACTAAATGCCTGAGAGGCAATCAAGAAAATTTATTTGGGCACCACTTTCTGCAGTCTTAAAGAACATTTCTACTCAAGACACATAAGTATGTGTTAACTAATGGAATCTCCAAATCTTGTTATTTGTTCTTTTTTTTCATTATTTTTTAAGTCTCTTTATCTCTCCTCAGAGCTTTCCCCATACATGATGTAGAAGGCTAAACACAGAGCATCGAATTACTCTTGGATAACAACTTCCCTGATGTCTATGAATGTTTCTATGTACTGAAGCAGGGGAAACAAGCAGAACGTGCAAAACACTGAGGCATCCTGCTATTGCTACTCAGTCTGTGGCAACAGTACCTCTAGAGAAAAGCAATCTCAAGGGTTGAGACAGAGTCAGATGACTAAACAGAGAGGTACTGCCAGAGCCCAAGCAGACAGAACAGTATTTAGCTGACACCACTTCAGTACTGTCAATAATGTCAAAATACTATCAGTTCCCTGCTAACTGCTTTATATTACTGCCCAGTCTCCAAACTGGGACTGCTTTTTTCCATATATAAGTAATATAAATGTTTTGTGATATAAACGTAAGTCCTTTTTAAACTCCAATTTTCATACCTGCCTGGTGCCTACCCAAAACTTCTCTGAGCATTTTGATCCCTGAATTTAACCCATCAGTTCTGACTGACCCTCAGCCTCAGTTCTTCTCCAAGTACGCTTCACTATGTTCTCCCAGGTCACGGCAGGCCTCAGCAGAACCTTCAATTCCCTGCCTATGCTAAATGTAAAAGAAGGAAAGAGAGAAATTCTGTTTGCTACCTACCAGCTATGTGGGCTCCCCAGACTGCTCAGGTCCTTCTGCTCTTTTTGCTTGTGCTCCAGATAAGAGCACAGCATGGGGGAGGAAGGAAGAGGGATGAGTTCAGCATACCTCTGTAGCAGACTTACTTGGATGTTTCTGCCTCTGAAAGTGAGCAAGCAAGGCAGCAGAAGGCACTTTAATAAAAAATAATAAACTAGAGAGGCTACAATAATGGAGAGAAAAACTGAAGATCCTAATTGCGATTAACATCTCATACACTTAAAAAAATTCAAAACACTGACAAGCTATCCACTTTAACCAGATATTCAGGAAGTGTCAAATTTAGGTCTTCTCAGGAGCAGCCATCAGGCTCATAGCAGGACACAAAAACATAACCAGAAGCAATACTTCATAAAGGACTTTCCACATAGATCTGCTTTCATCCACAAGGCAGTGCTGTTCAGTGGACCCACAGCCTCTGGCAGAAAAAGATGGAGAAGGAAACCGCAAAACATTGAAGACAGGGAAAAAAACCCTCTCAAACCACTTAAAATGGCAAAACTAAGATACCTGGTGAGAAATGCTGTAGAATCAGTGCCCTGAAAACTGATTGAAATAGTTTTTTCCAGTGTGTGCTGAAAGGTAGCTGTCCATCATCTTCAAAAATATTCATATAAAGAGTGCTGCAGATAGACCTTTTCAGTAGTAAGATATGGCTAAGTCTCATGTGGCATTACAAACAAAAACAGGGAAAGGGGAAGGAGGGTGGAGTTCCATCACATCAAATATTTCCATGTCATTGAGTTTGTGAAGGCAGTATGTACATTAAAAGTCAGTATGGCACCTAAAAGTTGTGGGGAAAGAATAACTGAGGAAAGAGAAATTTAAAAGGACAAAGGACAAGAGAGTTAAACTTTTGTACAAAACCTGAACTTTCTAATGCCTGTGTAGAAAACAAAGTCCTTTGTTAATGATAGCAACAATGTAGTCCAATAAATCAATGAAAAGGGCAACTGGTGCAGAGTTTACAGAATTTAAAATAAAAAGAAAACCCACGGAGGAAATTACTTGACTTTCCCTGCAAAATGTTCACCATTTAATATTGTGTTATGTACAACATATACCATTAAAACTTTTCTTAACCATCTTTGATTCAATATCTGTATCATGTAGTTTTCCATTTGAGGATATCTTTAAGAAGTTTATTTTGCAATTTCTAAAATACCAGTTTCTAGTGTTTTAATTAAACTTCAGTCAAGTAACAGAACTAATAGAACTTTTCTAAAACATAGTGCACATCAATATGTTGTATACATCATTTCAGTCAGTCAATCAGAAAGTTGAGCAACTGAGATGTGAAATAAACATACACTTGAGATAAAACTAGAATTGGTAGATTTACATTTTAGTCACAATGCTGCATTTCTGTACTGTGATCTTTTGCTAAAATATACTAGTATTCTGCCTGTTTTCAACAGTGTGTGCTTCATTTCACTTTTAAATTTACTGGTGTTTACTTTCATATTTCAGAAATAAAGAATATAGAATTGCACAGGAACACTCAGAATAAATTCAAGATAATTTCTTGTTAGAACCATGTAGAGAAATACAATTGCCAGCTTCTGAGAATGGTAAGTGCCTCCCTATTTGAGGGAGATTGATCCTGACTGGACATCACATACCCAGCAATGTGGCTCTGTCACTCTCCCCCTCAGCTGGACAGAGAGAAAATATAACAAAAGGCTCATGGGCTGAGATAAGGGTAGGGAAGATCACTCACCAGTTGCTATGATGGGCAAAACAGACTCAGCTTGGGAAAACTGGTTTCATTTATCACCAGTCAAATCAGATTAGGATAATAAAAATAAACCCCAAATTCTAAAAACAACTTTCTTCTCCCCACTCCTCTCTTCTTCCCAGGCTCAACTTCACTCTCGAATTCTCTATCTCCTCCCACCTATTGACGTTGGGGGATAAGGAATGGGGGCTGCGGTCAGTTCATCACACATTGTCTCTGCCGCTCTTTCCTCCTTAGCGGGAGGACTCCTTACACTCTTCTCTAGCTCCCATGGGAGACAGTCCTCTATGAACTTTTCCAGTGTGGATCCTTCCCACAGGCTGTCGTTCTTCAGCAACTGCTCCGGCGTGGGTCCCTTTGAAGTGCAGTTCTTCAGGAATGGGTTGCTCCAGCGTGGGTCCTGCGCAGGGTCACAAGTCCTGCCAGTAAACCTTCTCCATCATAGTCTCCTCTCTCCATTGTTTCCACAAGTCCTTCCAGGAGCCTGCTTCAGCGTGCTCCCCACAGGGTCACAGCCTCCTTTGGGCATCCACCTGCTCTGCCATGGGGTCCTCCACAGGCTGCAGGTGGATCTATGCTCCCCCATGGACCTCCATGGACTGCAGGGGGACAGTCTGCCTCACCACAGTCTGCACCAGGGTCTGCAGGGGAATCTCTGCTTCAGTGCCTGGAGCACCTCCTCCCCCTAACTCAGCCTAAATCTAACTCACAGTCATATTAAGTGTAAGATTTATGTCTGCAGTGTGTTAATCTAGGATGGAATTCTTAATCAATTGTTATAACAATTAGTTCTCAACATCGTATCATTCCGATACTCCTTGATAGATAAAATACAGACAAAATACAACAGAAATTTGACATTGGAGTGGCCAGTAAAATTCATTCCTCTCATGAAACCACAATCAGAAAGATCGTGATTTTTTAACAGAACTGCCCTCATGTCATTATACAAGTAGTGTAAGTACTTCTGGAAAAGTAAGAGTTTGTTCAGGAAGGAATGAAAACACAATATATTAATGACAAGAATGAAAATAGCAAAAGGATTTCACATTATGCTATGAACATTTCGATTTTTTAATCTGTCCTGCTTATAGACAATTGTACAAATTGGGGACAGAGAGAGAATGCTTAGGTTTGATTAAAAGACCGGTCAGAAAAAATTGAACTTTACATATGTCTTTGAAACAGCTTTAATTTTACAAATAGATATATGACAATCTAGGTACAAAATTCAATTTATCATACTACCTGAAGAAGCAACAATGTAACATCTGTTGCAGACTAATTATTTTTAAAAGCTGTAAATTAAAGTCATAAGAAATAATCTCTGCCACAAACACAGAAGACTTGCAAGGAGCTATTTCAAATAAGACAGAAAAAAATTACATTTGGTTAACAAGAGATCTCATATAACAGCTAATGAAAATGAGAGCAAAACTGTAACTGAGGATGTTTAATTTGCCTCTATATTAAAATACACAAAATGGATTAATAACTATTCCATTTAACTTTTGGAACTGCAATTTTGGAACAACTGCTGCTGTGATCTCTTTTGAAAACCTAAGAGGAATGCAAATTTAATATTACTCTTCTGATCAAGTTACATTCAATTACACATGTATGATAGACCCATTCATAGTTGACATAGAGGAATGGAATAAATTCTACTTAAATTACAAATTACAAGCAACATGTTTTGGCATGTTGTGGATTCCTGTTTCAAAATAGCCCTTCTTGATATTAAAAGTAGAAGAGTAGACAGCTAAACAAGATCAGATAAAAGAAATCAAGGAAGGAAAACAAAATGGGGTGGGGGAGAGGTAAAAGGAGGAAATCTGTTACACTGCTACACTAAACCAGTACTAAACTACTATGCAAGTAATTTTCCTGGTGAGAAAACAATAGATTCTGGACAGAACAACTGGGACTGGAATTAAAATCAACCATGTCCTGCTCTGTGATAAATCTTCTATTAGCTTTGTTGACTTAGAAGCAATATTAAAGACTGCAGAATAGTGGGAAGATAAGAATCCTCTTGGCAAAAAACAAAACCAGAAGACCTTGCAGATGAAAGTGCTAGTGAAAAGATAATTGGAAATGATGGCAGCTCTTACACTTTCAGAAACACTCTCCTGCTGAAATAGGATCTTATCACATATTTGAGTCTTATACAGGGATGAAGAAATTCTCATTGTGGCACCAAAGAAAGCCATGACAGGAGTGTGCCAGGTGGCAGCTCAGCAGAAGCAGCAGGTCCAGGTAGAGGACACATCAGAACATAACTGTGGTGGAATCCTCCACAGACACCCCAGATACCCAGGTTGCCAGGTGCTTCTTCCCTTAGACATTCAGAGCAGAAGTTCCCTTTCCATCCAGGTCCACCCTGGACCCACTACTTCTGCTCACCTGTTGTGGCTGCTCCCCCATGAGGTGTGCAAAGGCTTGATCTTTCATCCGTGTCCAGGCTCTGCTCGTTTGCTTTTTCATATGAGAAGATTCTTATACAAGTGAGTAAGCAAATATTTACCCATATAAAACTGGTAGTTAAAAATTACTCGGTTTGAGTTTTTCTATGTTTCTGCTCACTGATAAAGAATTCAAAGCAACAGAAATATAGGTGTCAATTTTCTCTACAAGTCTAGACCTTCCTAATATGCAGGAACTCACTCCAAAAATTTCTTGAGCTTTCTGGTTGGAAACTCCAGACTTTCCAGCTGGAAACACCAGACCTTTCCTTAGTGCCACAATGAGAATTCAGGCATTATTTTAAAGGCTGTTCATTTAGGTGTTACATGTGGAATTAAGTATATTGAAAATGCAAAATAAAGGAGAGTCTTTTTTTCCAGGCAGATATATTGCAAACTCACAGCATACCACAGCATTCAGATAGACTTGGCTGACAGGATTTTTTCTCTAACGTGCACTTCAATAAATTCATGTACACACCAGAAAAGACTGAAGTTGTTTTCTTTAGAGGAATACTTCAGTAAACTACACTTAAACAGAAACACAATACACCAATTACTGTGAAAATTCTTGCCGAAGTGTTTTAGCATTCATTTTGAAAAGCCTGGCAGTAAGAAGAAACAATGAACTCATACCGATTTATAACATTTGAATTACACTGCAGAATTTCTTGGCTATTAGAGCATCCCAGTATGACTGCATAAAGTCAGACACTGCAAAGACAGCTACTACAATGCACTATTCTCTTTGCATCACCTCATTTATTGCATTTCAGTGTTGAAAGTCAAACAAATGAGAGTACTAATCAAGGAAGTGACAATGCTAATCTGTCTCTTCATCTGAGTTTTGAACAGAATGTACCTCCTTAACGATTACACGCTCTCAAGTTTATTGTTACTCAAAAAGCATATATGAGACAGTACATTAATTGTGATCTGTAACTGTCCCTATACACCAAATAAGTGTCTGTTTTATAATTTGCTCTAAATTAGATAACATAGAAAGCAGAGTGAATTATGCAGCAAAAACTCTAATTTTTTAGAAGTTTTCAGTCATTTACTAGCATTATATCAAATTGATAATGTTGCCTTAAGGGGTTTTTTTGGATTTTTGATTTTTGATTTTTAATTTATATGTTTTAGAAGTAGTTATGTAGATATTAGAAGCAGCTGCATTTATTCCCTTACCCTTTAGCACAGTAGTTACATATACACCCAATTCTCTTACCCCATTTCATATTCCCCATATCAAGTCCCCTTAAATTCCAGTAGCATATTTAATCTTCTTTTCAAGGTAGGCCTTCATTTTGTTTAAGAACATCTGCTCCCTGGCCTGGACCACCAGATATCACCCAGAACTTTGGACAAGCTCCAAGTACAGTGTGCCCTGAAAAAGAGGAAGATGATGAAAGAAGGGTCCCAAAATGACCCCAGACTCAATTTGCGAGGGGCAGGTTGGGGGTGGAATGGGGCAAAGGGCAGGGGGTGGATAAATCAGGGATTGGATGGATATTATTATAAAATTGTAACACTGGGTCGGGGGGCAGCGCACGCATGACTTGTACCCCAGTGCCTGAGAGGCATCATTAAAACCTTCCCTTCCCATACCTCCAAATTAAGTTGCCCTGGAGTTTTTTCCTCCCTGAGTTTTCTTTAGGCAAAAATAATTAAGCCTGGAATAAGAGCACAGCATTACTGGGCTGCAGTAAGGCTTTTACAACTAAGCGTCATCAGAGACTTTAGAAACCAGGCCAAATACTGTTTAGTAGATAGGCAACTAATCTTCTGTATGTGGCTCCCAACTGTGCTCCATCAGACAGAACTCTGGACTAAAACTCAGGACACCTAGGTTCACTTCATGACCTTTGACAATGCTCTTCACATCAACGTAGAACAAAACTAAAAATGCTTATCTGCTTTTGAGAGATAAGATTAGAAGAAGACAGGCTAAACAATAAGTGGGCTGCTAGTTGAAACATCCATTTTAACTTCAATATGAAATATTACCAAACTTTAGCCTATTTCCATGCTGCATCTCTTCAATTCCATGCTTCTCTTACAGCTTCTGCACTTCCCACTCTCGCATGAAACTCTAATGAGGTATCATTCAGTTTTTCTGCGCCTCCCCCTCACTATAGAGGAAGTCTGACTTCTTCCATGCAAAAGATGGAAAGACTCCTCTCCTGGGAGTCACCCATTGCAGCAGTCTTCTGTTTGTGGGATGCCTACACCCTTGATTACAAGACTTAGAAATGTCTGCATCAAATGAGTACCAGGATTGCAGGACACAGAAGGATGGTCACATAGTTAAGGAAGTTCAATGCCTTCCTGGGAGACCTGACTGAACTTGATCTTTACCTCCTCTATCCTGGAGCTCTCAGTCTTAAGTAATCTAAACTTCTCATAGCTGATCACTGAATTTTCTGTGCATCCATTTGCTGAGGTTCAAATTTACAGAAATGTTGATCATGCAAAAAGGTACATCCAAAGACATTGGGAAGTCTATTATCATAATAAAAATAAATAAATAATTCCAAGCACACTGTGCCTTTAAAAAAGCCTTTAGAATTAGAGAACGTGACAATTTTAGGTTTAAATCTCTTTGTACCTCATTTCCTTCTCTGTAATATGAAGATAGATTAGTTCCTCTCAGCATATTCTTTTCACTGCATCTCTGTGATACTTGTGAAACTCATAGTACAGTAGGAAACTTAGTGTAAGAAATTGTCTCTTCAGGAGAAAATTTAAATCATTCATTAAATAAGGCACCAAATGAGGTATGGAAGTGTTATGTTCCTTTTTTTTTTTTCTATTATGGCCATTTAAAATAACCATCAGTGCAGAAACTGCACTCCTGTTTGCTGAACACTTTAAGGTTTGTACTTCAACATTATCCTAATGTTGAACTAATTTAAATTTCTGTATTTCCTAGTTTTTGAGCACTTACACTGCCCTTCTGCTGTCCTAAAGCTCAGTAAGCTTTATATCACAGGAAAAAAATATAAAAGGGCACAAAAATGAGAAATATTTTTGGAATATTAGAAACTAACTGAGTTCAGCTTCAAGTTCAGATTGAACTTTCACAGTAACTCACATTTTATGTACTCCTGCTCATCCAATCTCAATTAAAACTTGTACGTTTGCCAATAAAGATTTAGAGATCATCAGTTCATTTATCACATTTTCTTGAGTTACTCATTTCCAAATCATATACCCATTCCAGCTACTTACCACACAGTAGTGTTAGAAGGACTTATCAAAAAACTTGGTTTCTGTTGCCAGTGACAACTACAATAAAAGCACTTAAAAGGAGGAAGAATTGGATCTAGTGCCATGTCGCGACGGAAAGCTCTAGACACCTCAATGTGAGAATCCAGGAACTTCGTTTATTGTAGATTGACAGTAGCTTAATATACACTCTATAATAGGTTCATGAATATTACAGAGATCAGGCTCATTATTGGTACTCAGTTAGGTGGTGATATCATCGTAACTGCCTTCCATTGTTGACACAGGTGGTACTCAGTTGTTTTTTGTTTTGCTAATCACAATGTCCTGTTTACCAGCCTATTAACACATACAAGGGCACTCTAACTTTGCTATCTAAGATGTTCTCACGGCCTAGGCCAGCCCTGTTCTATAGCCAATTCCCTACAAATACCCCTGTTTTTTTATTCTGGGCCAACAATGTTTTCTCTGTTATAGCACTTACACGTTTAACAATACAAGAAAAATCAATATGAACTATTACTAAAATTATAACAATTGTCAACAACCATCGTAGGCTTTTCTTTAACAAAACATAAAACTCATTCAGACATAGAACCAAAAATAGATTGAAGCTATGAGTCTATAGGACTAGTTGTTACTGTTACTTTCTTTGTGTGTTCTACTGTTTCACCCAGGCTCTACAATTCTTTTGTGTACAGGTTAGGTAGTTTGTGCCAGCTGGACAAGTCGTGGCTTTGATAAACACTTAATCTAGATTGAAATAATCTTAACATAAAACAGGTTTGAGTCTCATTATCACTTGTGTTACGTACAGACAGTGATCTCATTAAACTTAACTCCTGGGGATCTTTTGCCAGAGTAAGACCTCGAGGGTTAGTACTAAAATAGACAGTACAAGCACGACAACAATCTGGACAAGAGACAACAACTGAGTGAGCAATAGAATGAATTAAGCTAAATTGACATCTGAAGGTTTCTGTATGCTGTGTTCTCCGTTTCTCACCAGTGCCTTCCTCCTTGCTCTCAGCCCTGTCACGAGGCTCAGGCAACATGGCCGAGGTGGGTGCTGAGGCCAGGCTGAAGGACGAACTGACATGCCCCATCTGCCTGGACATTTACAGGAACTCTATGTCCCTGGGGTGCGGTCACAGCTTCTGCAAGGAGTGCATACAGAAGGAACAGAAATACACCCGCAGGGCCCTTCCCAGTGCCCACTCTGCCTTTACCCCACAGGCCCCCGTCCAGCCATGAAGACTTGCCTGACTTACAAGGCCTCCCTGTGCCAAGCCCACCTGAGTAAGCATAGCACAAAGAACACTCAGAAAAAACTATGTCCTGGTGGGGCTCTGTGGTGCCCAGGTTTTGGCTGAGAGGAAATCTTCCAGCACGGTAAACTGCTGGAATGCTACTGTGAGAAGGACAAGGTCCGCACCTGCACACTGCGCTCCGCCCCCAGCTCCCACAGGGACCACAAGACCATCAGCTTAAAGGAGGCTTTTGGCCAAGCACAGCGTGTTTTTCTCAAAACTGTAAAAGAGGTGAAAAACTATGAAGCTGCACTGGATTGAAGCATAGGAAACTTGCTGGAACAATCCTCTGCAAAGGAGTTCTTTAGAGTACAAACAACACTTGAAAATTAAGACTTGGCATAACTGGTCTGCTCTGGCCTCCAGCCAAGAGGCCTGAAGACACACTATCCACAGCACTGCAGATGTTTTTGAGAAGGCACGCAGGATGGCCTTGACAACCTAAAGGCTCCCCTGCAACGAGCTGAACAAACAAGGCAGCAACATCGACAACTCCCGATTTAAATCTTGGAAAACACAGAAAAGCTCAAAATGACTCTCACTACTGCCATAGCAGATGAAAATGCAGTTATTTGATGGTTTAAGGACCTCACCCCGGCACAAGCCTGCATTATCTCTAGCTAGTTATGTAACTAGCAACTTCTGTAACTGTCACAAAACTTGTTTCTCTACAGCGTCTTGCAGCTTTTCTACGAATTGTAAGAATGGTTCCCGGGCACCTGGATGCATAGTGGTGCACCCTGCCTCGGGCTCTGCCAACCTTGCAGTCTGCACCAATGTTTGCTGGCTTATGGTTTTTACTCGCTCTAAAACTAGTGGTCTCCTGCGCAGCTCGCACAGCTAAGGAACAACAGCAGTAGAAAAACTCTACCTGAGATTTAACTTCCATAAATTTCTGAAACAAGGCAGAAATAGAACACTAAATTTATGTAAGAACCTCTTATTTAACCTCAGTTCAGATCAAACAGCTAGCTGGACAGGGCTAGTCTTGAGATAACTAAAACCTCACCACTCATGGTGGGAATTTGAAGAATTCATATTCAGGATAAGGATTCACTATGGTTCAACAGAATCGTGTTACACATCTCTAAAATCTTGACACCGGCAGAAAGTATTTTTAAGTTTACACAGTCACACATTCATGTAGCTTTTTTCTTTCACACAACATTCAGGTGGCCACCTCAGACATTCTCCTCAATCACACACACATTTTCAAGTAGTCATTGGCTGCGCACTTCTTATCAGTTTCATAATTCAAAGGAAATTTATGGCATAGCCGCCATCAGCAATCTGCAAATCCTGCATAACTCTCCATGTAAAAGACAAATACAGCAAGAAAGAACAGAATATTATCTTGGAAATCTTCAACCCTTCTTATAGAGCAATGCTATTTTATCATAAAGACAATAAAACTACTTTTGCAGGGGGCAAGACGATATCCCCTTCTGTCTCATCGTTCCGTCTCTAAATCTCCTACCTGCACCTTGCCCCTGGGGGAAACAGCTAAATTTTATGTAAGAGAAGCAAAATGGCAAACTATAGGAAATTCTTAACAACTTTCTGCAATATGCAAAAAGCTAAGCACGGATGTTCTGTTATTTCTAATCTTACTTCAAAGGATTTTCATCAGTCTCCCTGTTTTGAAGAAAACGTTTGAGAATGCCATGAGCACACTGCATGCTTAACACCTATTGCTGTAAAAACAATGCAATCTTATTTGATTTATAAGTTGGGATATTGTTAATTTTTTTTTTCTCTTTTGCCTTTTTTCCGTGTTTTACCGTCTTTGCCTCCCCCACGCTCCTCATTGCCGAAGGACGAAGGAGGGGGAGGAGGGGCTGGGCTCACCTAGAGAGATCAGCAGAAGGAACTTAATCACAGGGTCTGCTTAAAAAGAGACAAAAACGTAGGAGAGGGAGAGAACAGCTGCAAACAGGCACGTTTCAGAGAAGGGGTGATTGGTGTAACGGGGAAAAAGAGAAACAGCTTTCCCTCTCCCCCAGCTGCACCCTCTGAAGCTTTTGCTACCGTCATTAACTCTAGGAAGAGGAGCAGCACCAGGGAAAAACCACTCGCTGCAAAGAAGGGAAGGGGAACGCACACCCCCCGGGCCCATGGCTGTCAGCAGTGCGGGGAAAACAGAGCCCCCCCGCCGCCCGCCGCGCCCGGGGCCGCCGGCGTGCACGCACACGGGCGCACCGCTCCGAGCCGGGGCCGCGCAGGCGGCGCGACCACCACCATTGCCCCGCTGCTCGGCGCCGCCCCGTATTCACTCAGCACGGCGGCGCAAGCACCCAGCGCCGTGAACACAGCCGCAAATGTGCAGCGCAGTCCCGCAGCACAGTTCAGATGAAAAGCTGGAAATGTCTTAAGGTGGAACTCAGTCATAGTGTTCGTAAAGTTCATTTCTGGTCTATCAGCAGTACTTTCACACTGCAGCTGTCGTCTTCGATCGTCCTGGATATGCACTGCCGAGATGCTGGCACCGCATTCATGTTGGCGGGGCCGCCCGGTTGTCCCCGGCCCCGATCTGTGATCTCTGGTCCCGCACCGGCTCCCTTCAACTCCGCTCGACTCCCTTTTTACACGATTTCTCCGTATGATGGTATCTAGTAGCATTCTAATGTCCTCAGACTGTGCTTTAATGTCTTTTACTGTTCTAGATAACAATCGCCAAATTGTAAGGAGGGAAGCAGCAACTTTTTCTCCCTTATAGGTAGCAGTAAAGAGCTTATCACTAAGTTCTTTCCAAGTAGAGATAGTAAAGGCAGTTACAGTGTTCGCTTCATATCCCTGGCCCTTACATGAAAGCAGCATCTGCCTCAAAGCCAGTTCGTCTTAACTCCCCGCTTTCCCAGAAAGCATTGGAGCAATGATAGTGCCGCCTGTCCCTCCATTACCTAAAAAACGTGTTACCACGCTTTGTGCAGCCTTTTCCACGAGACTTTGCGGCTTTGTCGGCGGGCCTCCTTCTTCAGGAGTCGTCCCGGGCGCCGGGCCCTGGAAGCACGGAACTTAACTCTTTCGCCGTCCGAAATCCCCGAAAGGGAGGCGTCCGGCGGCGGCAAGTTGAGCTCTTTTTCGTCCAGCCCTTTCGCCTTCTTGTGCTGCACGGCAAGACCGACCGAAACTCCTACGTCCGACCGTGGCTGCGAGAACCCGACTTGGCTCTCGGGAGTCCGACTTGACTCCGAGTCCGACTTGACTCCGACCCAGGAGATCCGACTTGATCCCCTAGGGACCCCCCTCTGGTCCCTGCACACGGGCGCCAAATTTGTCGCGACGGAAAGCTCTAGACACCTCAATGTGAGAATCCAGGAACTTCGTTTATTGTAGATTGACAGTAGCTTAATATACACTCTATAATAGGTTCATGAATATTACAGAGATCAGGCTCATTATTGGTACTCAGTTAGGTGGTGATATCATCGTAACTGCCTTCCATTGTTGACACAGGTGGTACTCAGTTGTTTTTTGTTTTGCTAATCACAATGTCCTGTTTACCAGCCTATTAACACATACAAGGGCACTCTAACTTTGCTATCTAAGATGTTCTCACGGCCTAGGCCAGCCCTGTTCTATAGCCAATTCCCTACAGTGCCATGACAGTAATGTGCTGAAATACAGCAAAGTTTTTAAATCTCAAGATGAAAGTATTTTTCAACAAGACAGATGCACTTACCCTGATAAAACTAAGGCTATGAAAGCCTGGCTTCCTAAACACAAATCCTGTGAGTTAAAAAAAGACAAATCGCAATGTACCCATTTAAAATTAAAAATGTTAGATATTCCAGTAGCCAAAACTCACAAACATATTTAGTTTGTTTATGGTTTTCTAGAGAAATATTGTCTTCATGTTCAGATTAAGCATGAATAATCCAGAAAGACGTGGCAGGGAGCAAAGGAATTAACATGCACAGGGGAAAAAAACGGTGTGCTGCAGGGGTAGGCATTCCTGAGATCATCCTGATAAAGGACTCTAAATCTGCTTGCTTGCTACAGAAAACTCAGTGCTCAGCTGTGAGCTACTCTTCCTTCTTTCTTACAAACTAAACAGTTTGAAATCTAGCTCTTTTTTTTGTTAAGTCAGTCATGCCTTAAGCAGCTGCACAGCGCATCGTAAGGAATATAAACCTTTCATCCACTTTGGCAAAAGCTCAAACTACAGTGACTGAACACTTAAGAAAAGAGGAGAAATCAAAGAATTACTTCTGACTTTCCAAGAGATTCTCCAGGATAAAATGAAGTCGTACAAGATTAGGAGCATTCACACAACCCATTCAGGGAAAACTCCCAAGATATTTGTAAATGAATGTCCTGAATGAACAACGCTTTATCTCATTTCTCTTTTTTTTTCTTTCACTGTAGAAGTATCATGTAAGAATAAAATACACTCAGTCAAGAAAGCGCACATCTCAGACATGTTTTTATTATTCAAATAGACGTTTTCTGACCTACACTCTCAGTTTCCCATACTTAGCAAAGTTTCTCTCAGATTTACTAAAGTTTCTCCCTGCATAGGTAAGCATGTGGAAACAGAACACTAAGAAAGTTATGTGGCAATAACAGCTATGGAAGACAGCTGAAAACCATCCAGTTGAAAATTCCTGATTTTAAATGAAGCACGTGACATTTTGGTAATCAGGTCATGATTATATACTGTTTAAAGAAAGGTGTGCCTGCATGCAAGCTTTTCTGTGAGTTTGATTTTTTGTTTGTTTGTTTGGGGGTTTCCCACAAAAACCCACCACTATTTTAGATCCTACAACTTAGTTGCTCTTTGTTGCCATCTCTTTTACTATATGGACACAAATATGGTTCTCACTTAGGAACAAACTGTGAAAAAAAATGTTCATTTGTTGAGTTTTTGGGATTTATTTCTGGTGAAAGGATTTATTGATTGTTAAATAACATATGGCAGTGTTAGATTATTTAGTTATTGGTCCAAATATACTTTTCTAATGTTGCTCTTTTTCACCTACCAACAACACCTAAGTTATCCACCTTCATGCTCAGGACTTAAAACTGTTTACTGTACTGGTGAAAGTCTTTGGCATAACACCGGTATGAAAGTACTCAAATATTTATTTGTCAGTAAAAGTCCTGGAGGCAAATACAGATTATGACTATACTATGAATGCAATTGCTATATCCTTAATTCCATGTCAAGCTGAGACTCAAGTACTATAATCTGACCCTTTCTTTCCTCACTCCTCCAAGTTATAAATGAAGAAAACCAAACACCTGGACCCAAAGAAGTTGGAAAGGAAGAGGAACACCCCAAAATCCCCCTGCTTCTCAGTCCAGGCAGATACTTTTTGATGGTGTATTTAGACAAGTAGCTAAGTTATTTGAGCAATGTGGAAAAAGTATTTTCTGGCAAGGATGAACTGCATCTACAGACTTTGCTAGTAAAGCCAGTATAGATTAGATTCACATATCTCTTCCTTTACCATTCCTCTCTTAACTTTATCCTGCAGTCTCCAGCAGATTCTTATATTTTATTCAGGTGTGAAATCACCTCTTAAAAATTGGATTAAGCAGCCTGATAGAAAAGATGTAGGCTTCTCTTGGATCTCCTTTTTGCAAAGGAAATCTCTGGGAAGGAAGTCTCACCTACAGTTTCAGAGGAGTTTAGTCAGCTTTTAAAAACTTTTTGCTAAACCAGGAGGGAGGAAAGAGGAGGGAAAATGGTTTTTTTCCCCATGCAGTTTTATTAACACATCTCAACCCAAAATTCAATCCCAGCAACAATTCACAAATTAACCAAACTAACATTTGTTATCAAAGCAGTAATTGGGTATAATAGGAAAAGAAAACTGCAGTTAGAATTGGAACTCAGACCCCAAATGGAACTGAGACATTCAAAGAAAATTCCTGCAGAGTGAATTGTTCCTTCTCTAAATATTCAATTCAGCAAGCAAATAAAAATGCAATGTAACACTCTAAATCCTTTCCCCATTAGAATTTTCTTCAAGATTTTGATGTTGGCTTTGGAGAGAAAGAGGTTTCTCCTATCTCATTATCCTTTTTCATAGTATAATAGATTTCTGTGTTTCCCAGTCAACAAAAGGGGCTTTCTGTTAACATGAAACCCACTGGTAGCATGCAATGAGCAAATGAATCACATTCATATGGGTGTGGTTTGATTCAGGCTTTTGAATTCAGACAATAATGAGACCTTAATCCTATATTAATAAAATCCCAATGGTTTTCCTATTTGGGGAGTGGAGATTTCAGTCAAGGATCAATAAATCAATGCCATTTTCAAATTCTCTATGCAAAAATGAATCATCAACTCTTTGAATCAGTCAAGCCTTTAAAAGACCATACGGAATCTCCTAAAAAAAAAAAAAAAAAAAAAAAAAAAAAAAAAAAAAAAAAAAACAACAACAAAAAAAACTCTCTTATTAATTCTAGAATTCTTCAACTACAGATAGAGGAACAAATCCCTTGTAACTCATTCCCTGTCAGCAGTATTTCTGAATATTTATAAACATGTCCATGCAGGTAAATATAAAATGCAAAAAAATGAGTTTATATAAATAATACTCTAAGCTATTGTTATTTTTACATTGTATATATTTAGAAGAAATACATTTCATCAAAATATATCTGATGTTTTCTCTTGGAGAATTAATGCTTCAGGAAAGGTCAAAATGTACTATCATATTGTAAGAAATGTAAGAATATTTTCCCAGGCTTTTAAGGAAAAAAATTACATATCCTAAAAGTATGCTTATTGTTCTGTTTAAAAAATAAATAAATCCAAAGTTTATTTGACGGTTATCCAAATAAAATATCACACTTTGGTAAACAGGCAAAAAATGAGATTTTCTAGAATATGAGTGGATAACATCTCAAAATAACTTTCCTCATAACTATAATTTGCATATTATCATTTTTCAAATATCTTTTCCTATATCTCTATGTTTTACAGAGAAACCTAGATAAGGAAATGCACGGTTAATGACAGAATCAAGAGGAGCATTAGCAGAAGTCATATGGTTAACAGGACTTGGATCTCAGTGCCTTAGATGTCTAGCCTCTGCTGAAAACAAAATGTCAGGCATGGAAATTTGTTTGAGAACATGTGACAGGATTCTTAATATAAACCTAGACCAACATAAGCCATATAAACTATCATCACATTTTAAAATATCTGTATAAATGCACAGTCTTTGCCAACTTCCACACAGAAGAATTAAACTTTATATCCATTTTCTACTCATACCTCAAGAGAAAGAATTAATTATGCAGTTGAAAAAGACCTTCGATATAGAACTCTTGCCACTACTTATACGAAAAGAGAAGGGGAAATTTCAAAAAAAAAAAAAAGGAATGAAAGAAATTTCTAGTGCATTTCCAATTACACAAGAAACCAACGATCAAACACAAATAAACTAGTTGGCTGCAACATGTGAAGTGGAGAACTGGGGAAGTCATTCCTATTTTCTGCCCAGGAACCACGTCCTAAGTTCTCTTTAGCTTTCTCAGATACTCAGAGATTTTGTTTTACAGTGTACAGACTCAGGAAAATTGGTCATATCTGCTTTAATGCACAGGCTAGTTTTCCACCTTCAGCATGGAATTGTGTTTATCTCCCCATAGCTGGAAGGTAAGGCTAATGCTGCAATAAAACATGTCCAGATACAAGTTGGGGTCTTTTGTTTGTTTGTCTCTACCAGAAAAAAATTGAAGCAGTTAATAAAGTAAAACTTAGGAGGGTTTATATAGACCTTGATCTTCGCTTTCCACGATATTCTCCACTTTTCATATCATCATGTTAACAAGTACCCTGAATTGCTCATCAGTGTAATAGTCTCTCCAGATATCTCATAAGAACCTTGAGATAACTCAAAAGCAAAGGAAGCATTTTACTGACTAAACTAACAATATCCAAGATCTCCACTTTACAGGGAATATTGGGCCATGTTAAGTTTCACATCTAACATTATCAAACATTCTGTTCCCTTACTGCACAAAATATTATTTCTTCTTAATATTTGTATTCAAGACAATAATTAGAATGAAATACCGTTTCAGCTGTGAGAATATTTATCTGTGTATGAGATTTTTTTAAAATTCAACACAACCGAGTAGAGACCAACGATAGTAAAATATTGATCTCCATGAAGTCGTGCAACAGCCTTCTGAAAGTAAATCAGCAGACACACAGAATCACCACTGATACCAACTAGTAGTAGACTGGTCATGTGTTTGTCCCTTTGTGAGTGGCACTCTGAAGGATGCTGAGTTTAATGGTTGCACACATAACCTTGCAAATGTAGCACTGAACATTTAAAATGAAAAGGTAACTTCTTCAGCTTGAAGAGATGTTGGGTAGTGGGGGTAGCGCAAGATTTGAATAGCCATGATCTTCTCAGCACAGACTTTAATGTTAACTTGGTACTCCACTGATAATTTTACAGCTCCAGCAGTGCTATTCAGTGCTATCAAATTTATGGCTGATAATTCAGCACAAACAACTAACACATCCATTTGTTATGTTAGCCAACAGCAGAACAGGCAAGTGGGTGCACTTAAAACTTTACAGAATAGGAAATTGAGTTCAGAGTACCCTAATGTCATAAAACATCTCTATGTTCATTTCCAAGAGGAAAGAAAAGTGCGTCAAAAGCCTTAACTGACCTTGAGATTGTAAGATCCCAAATCGAGTAATACTGAAGCTGCATTTTTTTCCCCACACTTCCTAAATTGTAATTATGGGCTGTAAACACAAATATTCATGACAAGTTGAAAGCTGAACTCTTTAGACAAATAAGCAAAAAACCCATAATACAAGGCTATATAACTCCCACTAATATTGGTACTAGTTAACCACTAGTAATAGTTGTGCTACTTACATTTAATAATTAACTTAAAGGTTTGAATTGTAATTTAGCTTTAATTGACACAAACTTTAGGTTGGAAAAATATTACTGAAATAAAAAAAAGTTTTTTAGGTTTTTAAAAAATAAGATTTGCTTATTTTGCTGTGCTTATTACAGAAAACACTTTACCTATCTCAAGGCTGTTGGCGAATTTCCATGGTTGGAGTAACAGAGGTTTCTAAGGACTTGAAGGTGAAATAGTGTACATTATCATCACATTCATTAATCTCCCCACAGAGACAGTATTGAAAGTTCGTTATCTGTCCATGAGGTTTAACTGTGATTTGGAAAATTCTCATGGGGGATTTTTAGAAATTACATTTTCTTCAGTCTTCAGTGCTTTCAGACTGTCTTGTACAACAACTTTCTTTTTATGAAGTTAACTACACTTTTGAACTACAAGCCAATCAAATCTACTATTACAAGCTAAAATAATCAGCAGATGCCAGAAAACACATTCATTACAGCTACTGGTTTGCATTCTGATATCTGCATAGTGGTTTGATATTTATTCTTCTGATCTATCAGCTGACACAACGTGATGCACAGCACAAAGGTTATGTTCTTCATCAAGACTGTTGTGGCAAACGTAATTAAGTATATGCCTTGTTTGGCTTGACCCTCTACACATTAAGTTCAATTCGATATAGGGACATAGAACAGAAAGATAGTTCAAAGAAGCATCTTATTCAAATAGGCAGAGCGATTATTCAGCACAAGATTGGCTTGATAAATTTATATGACCTAGCTTAGAGCTGTATCTTTAGAAATGGAAGAAGTATGGAAAATCTGGAAGGTAGTGCATTGTTCAAATAATAGATGTATAATTTTTTAAATGCAAAAATATGCTAAGATTCTAAGCATTGATCTAATTGGAAAACTATGCATGTGTCTTTTGTATTATGCCAACAATATATTACTGCATAATAGTTATTAGGCATTACCAAAAGACATTGTCTTCACAGAATACAATGCGATGATACAATGAACTGATATTTCCCTACTTAAATCATAAACCTTTTAACTTTTTCAAACAAATCTGGTTTTTAATTCCCTATGCATAAAAAACTGAGGCATGTCTTTTCTACCTCTTCCCATCAATCCACATTCATGCAACTATTTAGATAAAAGAAAGATGAATGAATTTTTGTGAAATTTTAAAAGAGTTGACACCAGGCTGAAACCACATGTGATGAACCTCAAACCAAACATAATCTTTTGTGGAATTTAGACATTTCCAAATTATAAAAGACATTCTTGTCACCTAACATTATAGTTTATACCAGCAATGCCAACATGTTATGCTCCTCAGAAATTAGTTTGTGGTGTCACATGATGACAGCTCCTGATTTGGCTTGCAAGCGTGGGTGTCACAGACATGATTTTTGAAATGTACAGGAACTTAGGAGCCAAATTCCTACTAGTGTAATAATCTTCCTTGAAGCAAATAAAGTTGATGAAGAAATGAGCTCCACAAACACCTGGGGAACCATTTAATGGTCTCCACTGAGACATAGTAGGTGTAAGAGAAAGCAGAAGGAATATTCAAGAGAGATTTTTAGATGAACATGTCAATATTTTGGAGAAACCAAGGCATTGCAGTGAATGGGGTAACATCAGACCTGTCACTAGTGGGATTCTATTGCGCCTCATCTTAGTCCCTGTGTTCTCCAATATCTTTGTAAATTACTTGGACACAGGACTGGAAGGATTACCAGGCAAGTTTGCAGACGATACAAAACTGGGAGGAGCTGTTGACACCCTTGACGGTAGGGAGGCCCCGCAGAGAGACCTCGACAAATCAGAGGGCTGGGCAGTCACCAACCATATGAAGTTCAATAAGAGAAAGTGCTGGATTCTGCACCTGGGACAGGGTAATCCTGGATGTTTGTACAGACTGGGGGATGAGATGCTGGAAAACAGTGCTGTGGAAAGGGACCTGGGGGTCCTGGTCAATGGCAATATGGGTTGAATATGAGTCAGTAGTGTCCTGGTAGCCTGGAGGGCCAACCATGTCCTGAGGGGCATCAGGCAAAACATCGCCAGTCAGTCAAGGGAGGGGATTGTCCTGCTCTGCTCTGCCGCTGGGATGGCCTCACCTGGAATATCGTGTGCAGTTTTGGGTACCACAGTATAAGAAAGATATTAAGCCAATAGAGAGAGTCCAAAGGAGGGCAACAAAGATGGTGAAGGGCCTTGAGGGGAAGCCGTATGAGGAGCGGCTGAGGTCACTTGGTCTGTTCAGCCTGGAGAAGAGGAGACTGAGGAGACACCTCATTGTAGTATACAACTTACCCATGAGGGGAAGAGGAGGGGCAAGTGTTGATCTTTCTCTTTGTTGACCAGTGACAGGACTTGAGGGGATGGCCTGAAGTTTCTTCAGGGGAGGTTTAAGTTTGATGTTGGAGAAAGATTCTTCACCAAGAGGGTGGTTGAGCACTGGAACAAGGTCCCCAGGAAGTGGTAACAGCACCAAGCCTGATAGAGTTCAAAAAGCATTTGGATGATACTCTCAGGCACATGGTGTGACTCTTGGGTGTGGTCCTGTGCAGGGCTGGGGGTTGGACTCGATGATCCTTGTGGGTCCCTTCTATCTTGGCATATTCTGTGATTCTGTGATTGGAAGACCAAAATTCAGAATCTAAGCAAAGAACACAGAAACAAGTAGGAACAGAAATTACAGGAAACCAGAAATACAGTGAAAAGAACTAGCAGGATTAAAGAGGGTTCTAGGAAAGGCAAAGCACAAAGAAACTGACAAGTCCCTTTGCTTTCCAGCCAAATGCTAGTTGCAAGCAAAACAAGAATAGGGGAAATAAGGAAGCTAAATCAGGCAAATGAGTTTCCTCCTCAAATGAAAATTTACCCTTTTTCACCAGCTCAGGAATACTGATGTTTTTGCAATCCCCTTCCTGTCCCACAGACTCACAGTGATCAGAAAAAGTCCTGGAAAAAAGCTGAGGGCTGAGCTACAGCTGCTCTCAACATTGAGCAGCAAGGCAAATGAAGCTTCAGGCAATAGAACTGCACTGACAGGAAACTAAATGGAAAGTGTTGTATTAATTACCATGAAATAGATATGCTACAAGAGTCAATGATGCCAGCAAGATCCTGTCATTCCCCGGTCCTAAGCAGTTAACAGTGGTTCGAAGAGCTGAGTCCATCTGTTCTGTTTCATGATAACCACCACTAGTAAATCTTTCTGCAGACCTCTAACAAAGAAAACTCATCTAGAACATTCTGGGTTTAAAAGGAAAATCTTAGTTAACATTTTGACAGCACAACTTTCAGCTGCAAAGCATTTCAAGAACCTTTCCCTTCTCCACAACAATCTTCAGAAAAAAAAACGTGAGCTGAGCTGGGCTAAACCTTCTGCTAAAATCTGAATCATTTGTCTTAACAGAAGTCTACATACAAAAGAGTAATGAAACTAAAGAAATAAATAATATCTATACAGAGGCATTTGGCAATCTTTTGCATTGGTTCACTCAAATTCATTGCTGGACATAGCTCACAGTCTTATCAGCGAATTCAAAACCTGGCAAATGGCCACAGCCTCAGATTCTTCCTGGCCCAGTTGTAGCTGTCCCACTGTCCCAAGATGCACAACAATGTCACAAGACACTCAGTTACTGACTGGCAGAGCCAGAGGTTTCTTAATAAAAAGCAAACTCTGAAAAGGAGGAAAACCAAGTGTCCTGATTTCAGCCAAACAATGAAGAAACATTTAAGAATGGAAGGGCAAAAACTTTGCAGTTGAATTCCTATTATCTGGAATGTAACAAAACATCAGTGAAGTGGTGGTTAGAAAATCCATCTTAAGGGGAAAAAATCAAAGTAATTAAACAGAAGCTGTATACGTGAACTATGTAAAGATTTCTATCATCAGAGTTTCCTGGTAGCAGATCAGAGTTTATCTTCTGTACATTTCATAGAATAATCTTAAATTGAGGCAATAGGTTTTGCTTTCATAAATGAATTTTTTTTCAGATACCAATGTTTCTATTGAGCTTGAATATTTGTTGGGGCCTCTGGTGGTCTAGTGGTTAGAGTGCTTGACTCTCACCTCTGCGACCCGGGTTCGATTCCCGGCCCCCTGGGCAGGTGGAGCTCGTCAGCCTTGGTAGGCAATCCACCTAAGAGAAGGTCACTCTAAACAAACCTACATCCTGGGGACCTCACTGCCACTGTCCAAGCTTTGCTCGGCCCCGGCAGATGAACCTCAGGACTAAAGGGTGGGCTCAGTTCAGCGCACGCTGTGTCTCACCTAAAAATCCACTGCGCAGGCTGGAAGGGTTAATGACCTTTCCCAAAAATCTTCGCTCGCGAAGACTGGCCATTATATTTGTCTGGTAAGGCAGTTCCTCCCTCTTGACTACTTAACCCTGAAAGTAGTTCCAATGGTCATTTAAAATTTGTAAAATATGTCATATTTAAGTCTGAGCATTGATTTTCAGTTTCAATTGATGTCAACAGGAGCTGGGGTACTCTCATCCCCTCAAAGCAGATCAAATACAGCTCTCAATAGAAGGTGAGGAATACTTCCAGATTCTCTAAGTCCTTGACAAAGCATATAGCTCATGGTGGTATGTGAGATTAAGCAAAATAGAACATTTAACATATGTCATAATCAATGTGGGAAGACACTTGTCTAAATATAAACAAAAGACCATTTAATGCTACACTTAGGCCCCATATCCTAAGGTGCTCCTTTTTTCTAATCCGTGTGCCACAGACTTCACACTCCCCGCATATTCCATCTGTTGGTAACACAATGGTATTAAAGAGAAGGCAGCAGAAACTTAGGAGCAGATTTTAAAATGACCAAAGAGACTTCTACAGAGGACATTGACAGAACTCACACCGCAAACATATTGCAAACCAACTGTTGCCAAAGAAATACCTGTAATTTATGTTGGATATTCGTTATCCAGATTTTTTTACAGCAGTCAAAAGGTATCTTGAAGCTATTGTAAAATCCCCTTTGGTGCTTACAACTATTGAAGAGGATACTTAACCTTCAACAACCCTTTGTGTTTTCCACTGTTTTCTGCAAGTACTTCTAAAGTTTACAATGTCCAAACAACTGTCCTGACAGATGTCCGAGTAAAAAATTTATGAATGCATAAGAAAAACTTGGGATTTTTATAGATCTATTTCTAAGACAAGTTTTGAACAAATAAAAGGCAAAAAATATGCAAATAGTATTTGCCCTTCCCATAGCTGAAATTTCAGCCTTTAAAAAATAATCAACTTAAGAACTTCAGTGTAATTTTATCCATACTTACATAATTAAATTCATGACACTTGAATAGTAATTATATTTTTTAAAATTAATAACTCACTATTCTTCTCCCAGACTACAAATTGCCAGATATAGCACTATCTTAGTAATCATCTGAATACTTTTAATGGCTTTTTTAAAGTGCATTCACCTGCCTGAAGTAACATAAAGTAAACTTTTATCTTCAACTTTTAAAATAAACTAAACACAAACTCAATATTCATACACATTATTGACAGATTACCAAGTTCAGATAATGACCTCTATTCACTTTTCCAATAACCTAACGCAGTTATCTCTCTACTTATATGCATTTTTCCACTCAAAGATTAAACATGCTTCAAATTTTCTGATGATTGCGTGGAAGTGTAGAACATAATGTAGAGACAACTGTCTTTTGAAACCCATTTTTCTGAAAACAGAAGACATCTCTCACTGACTAAACTCATATCTCCAAAATACTAATAAAAACCTTAATTTCTGATTATTCCAAAGATTATCCTTAAGCCTATTTAAAATACAACAACTGCTTTTATAAAATTTGCATTATTTGGAAGATATTGTTATAAACCTCCATCACATCAGGGAAAAAGCTTAAAAGTTCTTATTTTTCCCCTCATGACAATGTCATCTGTATTTTTTACAGTTACTGTCCATTGACTTTTTTAGGACTGAACATAGTTTTTGAGAAAGTAGAAAATGTAGCTAAACAAAAATTCAAAGAAATCTCATGCAGAAGCTGATACTTCAACTTCACCTTTTTTTTAATTGCATCCATTGATTTTCCTGCAGTAAGAAAATCAAAAGCTCTCTCCAGTTGTTGTACCTACATGACAACTTAACATTAGACAGCAAAATCTCCTTGCTGAACTTGCTCTTAAGAAATAAAAATCCTTTGTTTCCCTTCACCAAGATCAAAGCAGAAACTCTTTGTTATGCAACAGATTTGAATACAGTAAGTTATGATTTTGTGAAATGTCTATATGATGTCATATTTTTATGAAAAATCAACTACTAAAAATGTAGCTAAGCAGGCAAGTTAAGGACTGACTGAAATCAACTTTTTGCAAGTGTATGCATACATGACCTCAAATCATTGCAGTGAAGGCAATGGTTTACTCAACAACTCATTTTTGTAAAAAGCTGTTTACCAGAAGACTAAAACATGAGGTGATAAACTGCTTGAATACTTCTGATTTTAGAAACACATTCAAACGTACTAATTTCCTATATAAAGAAAAAGAGTAAGTTCTTGAAAACCTTCCAACTACAGACTTCTACCAATAATTACAGGAAAAATATGATTATGTAAACCAATCATCATTGCTTTGTCATGATGTTCAAACATTCAATGAGAAAGTCTTTTTCAGGATGAGCAAATTATGTGAAAATAAATATGCTACAAACAGATTTATATAGGAACACTTAATAACAAAAAGCAAGCACTAGAGCACACAGGAACTGAGCTGCAAGATTTACTTTCAAATTATAACATTGTTGGTATTACCCAATTTTTGTTTTCTTATCATTTACCTTGATGTGACTAGCAAATTTACTGTGCTTGAAATTCTGTTTGCTTTACAAAGTCACTTCATTGCTATAAGAACTGCAATTTAAAACCTTAACACACTTCCCATTCTTTCAATTTTCATGTCAAACTCTCTTCTCTTTAGCATCTGGATTTATTAATTTTCAAATAACATCCATCTTCACAAAGTAACATGATTTTGAGTGTCATTCAATCACAGATTTTGAATTGAATTTGTGGAAAGGAATTGATGACTGACTGTTAAAAGTTTTCAAGCAAATTACATCAAATATGAAATACCTTATTCACCTTCTTGGTGTGAATGTAAGATTCGAACTTCTATAAATAACAAAACAGGCACCCTAGTTCCATCTACTGACCAAGCATTCTCAAGTAAAATATATCAATCTCTTGTCATAAAAAAGACTAGTTAGATATTTTATAATATCTCAAATAATTCTTAAAATGAACTAACAAAGATTTTTGATTAATTACCACACATTATATTTTTGGTTGTAGCACTGTGGTAGTTAAAATTTTGTCAGGTTTTAGTTTCTGTCATCCCAAAGCATATTAAGAAAATAAAATATTTCAAAAAGAAAAGAAAAAACTCCACATATTTAAAATACAGTGGACTACAATAAGTATATGAACATGGTATTTCACATTTTCACCATGCTACAACAGAATGCTTTACTGAGTTATGCATTGCAAGAGACGATAAAATAAAACACATCACAAATGATGGCTTGTTAATAAATTGTTAATTATGCTCCATATTTAAGTTTTTATATCAACTAGTTTATGCATACCGTAAATCAAGATATCCTTTTCAGTTTACATATATCACATAACTGGTAGTCAGAGCTATATCTGCCTCTCATTTAAGTCCAAAAAAAAGATTTACCATGACAGAAAACACAGCCTTAGTGTTGCCTGAAGTGTTTACAGGCAGAAAATGAAGAGGTTTGTCCTCATCATCAACAGTGTCATTGAAACTTGGGAGCTGGGTGGAGCAGGTAGAATCATGCCCAGTGTTGGCAGTGGCCTTTTCCTGCATTCTTTGCACCCCATTTGGGTGAAGTATTGAGGAACATGTGTAGTGCAGGTAGCTCAGTGTGCAGCTACAGTGGGAGCTGCAGGTTGAGCTCTGGGGGGCAGCAGCCCAAGGCAAGAGGCCATGACCTGCTGACCCTTTGCACAACAAAAGGCACAGGGACCTATGGCCCAGCCGGGGGACTGGACACTCAGAGACACAGAGGGAGCCAACAGGCCCCAGACTTTCCTGGGCTTAGACTGTGAGGGTGTAAAAATCCAGGGTGTCCTTCATTTGGGGTCCCTCCTTGGAGGCACCAGCTTGAGCTGTTACTTAGTTGTTAAGTAACAACTGAGACTGCTATGGGAAAGCTGGGGTTGGACCAATGAGGAAACCTGGTCTGATTGTGTGAATGTGGGGCATGTAGCTGAGAAGGGGCCTCAGTCCCAGCTCAGGTGGTACAACTGTGACTGCCAGAGTTGCTCCTGGATGGTAACAGAGAAGTTTCCTTCAGATGAAGAAGCACGGAGGAGTAGACAGCAGATCCTCAGTAGGGAAATGCTGGAGCAAGGCCTCCCTAGGACAGAGAAGTTTCCATATCACTTCTATACCACGATAATGCATAGAAAGCCCTGATTTGCTGAAAATATGGGGAACACAGGTGACACAAGAAGTGAGCAGAGTTTAAAAGAGTTGCTGCTTAGTTTATGACTGGATGCAGAGAAATTGCTTCATTGTTGGCTAGGATCTTACTGCCTGCCAAAGCTGTCCTTCAGTACTAGTTACCGAGATGTGGGACTCACAATCTGTTACAATTTCATTAAATTCTGTCAGAGTAATTTGAGGAATTCACAGTAGCTCAGTAGGAATCAGCATAGCTACATATGATCATATCAATCCCCACCTGCGAAGGTTGTCTGCAACTTCAGTACTGAGGTCAGCTTCAATTTCCTTGGGCCAAACGACAAAGAATTGTTCAATCAGCTAAAGGCCAGCAGATATGAAAGAGTAGTAGGGTCAGACCAATGACACTTCAGCAGGATTTATCACTAGGAAAAACTAATTAATATCTTGACTCCCTCCACGTAGATTTATTTCAGGAGATAGAAAGTTAATTCTACTTTGTAAGTCACTGAACACTGCCAACCATCAGTGTCTTGCCAATAGCAAGAAATAGGCTCTGAACTGACCGACGTTGCCACCTCTGCAGCACGCATTTAAGAGTAGGCTGCACCTCCTCTTCACATCCAGTACTATCTGTAACTACATGTCATGTTTGGATTTGGCCTGGTGGCATGCACTTACCCAGTTTGTTTCAGAAAATACCTGGAGACAGCAATTACAAGAACTTAATCCTTCCAGAAGAGGCAGATACCCATGTGAAAACCCCTGTGTGAGCATCCAGGTTCTCCTCACTTGCTGGACATGCACTGAACTGGGACTTTCAGCTGTCAAACACTTTTATTTTTAATATGAACTGTAGGACACACTTTTTTAAAAACAGTTTTTATCAGCATAATCCATACTCCTCAATGCATGTAGACATAGATATGTATAGATAGTGTAACAATTCCGAACCAAGGAAAGCAATTTAAATTAAGAGATACACATTTCTTCCCTATCCCTTGTCAATAAACATTTTGAAAGCAGCTAGCATAGAAGCTTCTTGCTCTTCAGAGATTTCATGTTTTTCAATTCAGTTGGCCTTTTTGCATTTCCCATTCCATTCTTGGCCATTGGCTTAAAAAGTGTATTGATTTTTACTTAATCTTACGGCTCTCACTGTACCAACATGGCATGACAGTAGTAGTGCAGGCTGAACATTCAGGAGTTACTGCAGCTGGATAACACTACCTAATTGGCAGTAACTACTGCTCTCCCTGTCCCCTTTTCTTATGTAATTCTAATAGTATTAATTACATGTGTTAACATATTGAACCAAAGTAGTATTCTGCATAAGGTGATACAAAGGAAAGTCTTTCAAGCCTTGGAGCTGGGGAAGGGCTCTCACTAACCTTTCAACTGGGGGGAGGGGAGGGAAACCCAACCTAATAATTCATGTTACTATGTAGAAAAGAGTCTCAAGCAGCCTTTTCTGTATACCCATTCTGAATAGTTTCATGATATCTTTTCATGATTCAGTGACCAGATGCAGAAATCAGCAATGTTGTTTACTGCACTGTTGCTTTGACTATGTTTACTTAACTAATAGATAAGCTATTTGATTGCCATGGTGAAGGTAGTGTATTTGTTCATATGTTGCTCACTATGCATTTTCCTGCATAAGGCAGAGAAAGTATTTTGTCTTAGGTTTGTTCATATTTAGAAAATATGTCAAGTTGTTGCCTCATATTTTAGAAAAATCAGACACAGAAAATAATCTAGCAAGAGCTCACACATGATTTCAGCAGCCTGTTTTGTAAGTAGACTAATATAACATCCATCATTGCTGTTTTTGAGCTGGTTAAGCAGATCACTTCTGAAGACAAGACAGTAACTTTACTTAAAGCCAGTGCTTATGTCAGAGAAAAATGAGTCTGAGATTGTCAGGACAGAAAGTTATAAAGGCAAGAGCTGTTGACACGTCATACCAACAGAGAGCTTTTTCATTCAGTTCCACATGCCATTTTGATGAAGGATAAAGTTATTAAGGCTAAAGAAAATAGTTCTTCTCTCAGATCATCTCATTGGTACCCATGAACAAATATAGAAATAAAAATGAGAAATAGGCACATGTAGGCTTACTAATATAGGCTATGACAGATCAGTCTGATGACCTCATAAAAATTAAGTTTCATTTATGTTTAGTGAAGTGTACTCAGGGAATTAAGACACAGCCCACTCACAAAGGAAAAAAAATAATTATAAGGCAAGTAAAACAATAAGATATGGAAGTCACAATACCTACGCTGGATTGAAGCTGATTTATATTTAATACTCCCATAAAAACATATTTAAGTTGTTCGAAGATGGAACTTCTCTGTCACAAGAAAACGGAAAGCATGAAAACAGTGAACCCTCACACAAAAATAGGCCCAGATGGTAGTAGACAACGTAAAGTTGTGTACTTCAATAGAAATAATGAGTTTTACTATTAAGTAGCATGTATAATCAAATGAGAGGGATCCACATGCAGTTAAAAGCAGTAAGCAAGAGACATCAAATATGTTAAGAGCTAATAAAATGGTAAGACCAAAGAAAGAAAACCAAAATAATAAATCTGACAGGCACAACCACTGCAAGTGCTATGTCTTACAGTTGTAAGCAGTAAGAAAGCACTACATTGCATTTGCCCTTTCTATCTTTGGCTCCATCAGTTGTGAAAGTACACAGGTACTGCCACCCTGAGGAGCAGTCATTTAGAAAACACATTCTTCCAGCTGTAGACACAGGCATGCAGTTGCAGACTTCATTTTAATCACAGCATTACCACTGATTACTTTGTGGTCTTGAACAAATTAGCTCTTTGCTAGTTTTTGCAATTGTAAAGGGTGAAGATAATGCCAGTCAACCCTACAAAAGTGTTGCTAGATTTACTATTCAGTAGCAGTTTGAAAATGAATACTATTGTATAAACATTGCATTTTACTGCAGGGCTGAATGCAAACTAATAACTAGCATTCCAACTGCCGTCTTCTATGTGTACTTTTATTTCTTTTTAAATACATGCAAACAAATTCCCTAAAGTTAATAGGCACAACACATACTTACTGAAGGGAGAACAGACTTGTGTCTCCTTCTCCAATCTAGAAATCTCTGTTCAGTAACATTCAGCTTAGTCTATTGCCAGAGTATTACTATGAGAAGATTATTCTTATATTTTCATTATATTAATACATTGTGATATTTTTACTGAGATATAAAAGAAATTATGCTACTGTAAGGACCAACATTTGGTTTTTGATATTTCCCAAAAAGGCAGGCAGACTGAGAAAGTCCTGCTACTCCAAGCCTCCATACTAGACCCAGCATCAAACCTCTTGAACTGATCTTAAGCCACAGGTAATTGTACAAAGTCTTTGTTGAAAATCAAGATGTTCTTAGTCCTAGTTGTGGTCCTGACAAATGGCATCTGATACAAATGTATCAGCAACAGGAATTTCAGAGAAAGCCTTCTCACCTCTACTGGTACAGGATCTTTGTGCTGTTAGAGACTTTCCAGAGTGGAAGGGAAGCCCCTCAGTGAAAGAGCTTTGGTCTTAAGTTTGTGCTGGAGAGGAAGAACCCCTGTGTTAAGTCTTTCCCTCCACTGAAGGGAATGGGTTGTACCAGAAACAAACCACAATGTAAAATTAAAGAACAATATTCTGCTACTATTAGGCAGAGAGAAAACTGGAGTGAATTTAACCTTGCTTTGCAGAGTTCAAAAACTAGGGGAGAGATCAAATTCAGCAGCACTAAAGCAGTCTTTATAAAAGCCTGTGAAAAACATTAATGCTTTGTTCCATCATGCTACGACAGTGAGCTTCAGGAAGTCTTCAGCACCCAGAGCCCACTCATTTCAGTGCCTTCAGAGACTATAAAGATTTCTTAGTCAGACCTTTGAGACAGCTGAAGCTAAAACTGACCCTACTTTCACCAAAATATAAGGCAAGCAGGCCCCACTAGGCCTATGGCCTAGACAAAGCTGGAAAGTAACGTGGCCATTTGGACTAGCAGCTGAAAGCCAAAGAATATATTCTGATGGATGAGGTTGAGATGGGGGCTGTTTATTTTGTAGGGGTGTGGGGTGCATGTAGTGATCAGGGAAGATCTAACAATAAAGGGAAACTGAAGCTCAGCACTTTTGATTGGGTTATCAGCTGTAGAACTTGAGCTCCAGTATCCTAGGTTCAGTGCTGCTTGGACACACTAACAAGAAAGCTACATCATTCACAACCCTGATACTTATAAGCTTAGACAGTGAATGACCTACATATCCAGCACCAGGAAGGCAACACTGTCTCACCAGGGTAATAGAAGTTCTCAAGGCCAATAAAACAGCTCCTGTGTATTTTGCATAGAAACGGAAAGATTGCCAACACAGATTCTTCAGGCATACAACAGAATAGAGAGACAAATGAGTGACAAGCAACATCTAGTTTTGTGCCTGTGGAAATGAAAATTTTACCAGAGACAGACTAAAACAATACTATACGAAGAATCACTATTGATCAGATATCCTGAAAGGGATCAAAGGTATGCTTCAACATCTAATTTGTCCTTACGCCTACGAGTATCACTCAAGAGGAAAAATGTCCCCATTCCAATCATCTGATGTTCACAGTCTTCCAAAGTACAGACAAACATGAAGAAAACAGAAAATAGCTATAGACAAAACCTCATGACAGATCCAGCATCCCGGCTTCCTGTACATGGAAAGCGCTTAGACTACTTCGTTTTCATGCAGTAGACAAATAATCCTGGGAAGAGTGCTATTTGATCAGTGTTTCTATTAGAATAATCAAACAACTTAATTCAGAGTGTATGCCCAGGAGACTCAAAAGAAACATTAACTTCTTCTAAGTAACTTAAACCATTTTTAAGTCAGTCTGGATCTGACCTACAATATACTTCATGCTCTCTGGTAAATAAGACCCAGTCGCTGAAGCAACTTTTTCATATTAGAAGCTGTTTCCCAATGTTTAATTTCTAAAGGTGATAAATGTAGTTTCCATTTTAATTCTGTAATGTTGACACTCCAGAGGGTTGAGGGGTTTTTTGTATGGGGGAGAAAAGGGTAAAGAAATTATGTGAATTATTTCTCTATAGGACAAACACTTCAAGAGGCTCAGTAGTTTCATAAGCTCAGCCAATAATACTTTCCTACCATCATACTCTTCATCTGAAAAATAACTGTACTTAATAATTTAGATAAAACCAGAAGGTAGCCTCTGAAGATAGTGTTAGAAAATTAGCTTCTTTTAAAGCATGACACACAGTGCTGCTTTGGTACTAGTCTTCCATTCCCTGACTTTGACTGACACATCACACTGCCCACTAAAATTATAAGTACCTCAATGGCAGGAGACTCTACCATCCCTAAATAACACTAAATAACATCAGTATTTTAGATTTAAATTTAGATTTACCATCACTAAGTAACATTTGTATTTTCCCATGATGACCATTAATTTTTTCATTCCTGCTCAAACTCTTTCTAGAATTACTTCAGTGCAACATCTGTGTTTGCAAATAAACTTAATTGGTATTGATCACACCCACAAAGCTGATTTACAGATTGAGCATAAAGATATTCAGAGTATAAGTCTGGTTTCTGTGTACTGAAAAGAAGGAAGCAGCAATAAAATACACATGAACACAGATGATGAAGGTCACTGTACACCATTTAGAGAATGGCCCACTTGGACATATAAATTATTTCGATTCGTGTACACTCTGATGAACTTGAAAAAACAATAGGAAAGAGAGAAAAAGAAGTATACGCTCAAGAAGAGCTGCATAATCTTAGGGAAATCAAAAAAAAAAAAGATCATCAAACCTTATAGGCTGGAGTGAGTGACAGAGTAGGCCCCTTAGATTTTGGCTATATCCCTCACCACTCACATTTTTCTCTCCCAGAACCTTCATTATTTCTTAAGTTTTTATAATCTCCTCTTCACACTTCCATTTTCAATCAAAAAAATCAAGAAGGCATATGCAAGAGAGAGGTGTTTATGTCTCTCTGAATCTGAGTTCTGGCATGGACAGCTACAGACATTACATCTTTAAAGAGTTTCACAAATTCTCTTGGCTTTTTAGACAGCCTTCATCAGGTAGCAGTTCATCAGGTGTTTTGAAGATGTAAATTTAATGTTTAAGTAGCTCCTAATAAAAAATTAATTAGACCATTATAGCAGGGTATATATCATAAATTACCTATGATATATATCATAGAGTACCTAAAAAGATAGAATTATTAGAATGCAATGGGAATGTGCAAAACCATGCAACTGCTCTCGCACAGTAAAATAGGAAGTTACACGCTTACCAGAAAAGACACAGAGGCTCATGCATTTGTACATTGCGGAGGTTCAAAGATCAACAATCCAGGTAAGGAACAACAGAAAAGGAAAAAAACCAAAAAACTCCTCACTTTGATAAACTCATTTTCATTTAGCTAATATCTTACGTAAACCCATATTTTTAGTTCAGAGATTCTCAAATGACCGTTTCTGACACATTAAAATTTTCCAGTGGAAGAATACAACCATGGGCAGCAAATATAAACCTACTGATAGTAGATGTGCTTTTTAAATTACTTTTTGTGGATTCCTCAGAAGGTAGCCACAAACCTCAGGTTGAAAGCCAGTAATTTACTTCTTCTGACCTTGCAAAGACCTCTTTGTGCCACAAGTTTTATATGGCCTTCAAAAACCTAATTTATTTTTAAAAACCACAACATATACAGTAAGTTGAAAAATATCCCTGTGCATTTACTGGTAAGCAGGTTTTATTTCATTTTTACCAATGTTAGCAGTTCACTGGATTGCATCACAGTGATTATACAGTCTATACAGCAACTTGCAGAAAAAACATCCATCTGACATTTCAACCAAAGCCCCTAATGGAAACCCCAATATTATACTAAGAAAAAGAAGTCAGCAAAAGTCCCACCTGAACAAATAACGCAAATCCAAAGAACTACTGAAGGGATAAAAAGCCTGTATTCATTTGCCAAGTGGTGAAATATAATAAGAAAGTGAAATTAGGTACTTAAAACTCCTAAATAACCAGAATTGTTGTAGACCAAAGCTATTTTTCAATCTAAATACCATTGGGGTGGATGTGTTTTTCTTTCATCCACTGGAAACAAAAGTCATGCTATGTCAGCATACAGACTGCTAAATAAATCAAGAAGGTTTAATGCATGTTAAAACATTAGAGAGAAAAAGAACATTCCATAACATATTTAGTCTTCCTGAAAGTTGCTGGGGAAAAAAACAACACCAAAAAAACCCCCTAATTTACAGGAAAAAATAAAAGGAAATTAGATCTGAAAGTCAAACAGTCAAATTGTAAAAAGACAATATGAAAAAATAAAAGCAAACAAATAAAGAGGCAGAATTCAGAAATCAAATGGGAAAAAAATTGTAGTTATCCTTGTATAAGTCTCCCTCAGTAAAACATACAAGGGTGAAAAGAAAGATTATCATGCAAAGCAAAAAGCTGCAGAATTAATATGTTCAGTAATCTCACTCAAGGGTAATTTTTAAGTTAGACATAGTTGCCACACTGTCTTACCAAGAATTCAAGAAATCTTCTAGAAGAGACATATATTACTTCTGGAACACAAGTTGGGTCTACATTTTAAACCTAGAGAACTGCAATCTTGTCAAATGTAAAAGAAAAATAAATCAGTCAAAGTAGAATTTACTGGCATTAAATCTGATATTAGGCTGCCCTCTTCAACCGTAGAATCATAGATTATCCTGAGTTGGAAGCAACCAACAAGGGCATCGAAGTCCAACTCCTAGCCCTGCACAGGACAACCTAAAACTGAACCATTACTTGGAAGGATTCATGTCCTTTTTTGAAAAAATGCTTCAGTATTTGTAAACCATGGAAAGCGAAACTATAGAAGTATGAAGAAATCTATCAATAGTTTGTCCAAGTGTAACGGTATCAGACATGAATCCATGTCTAAGTGAATTCTCATCACAGCCTATTCTTAGTATGGATTTTCCTGCTCAATGAGAAGTATGCACAGATGATGGGCAAGTCTGTCAAACTGCCTTTGAAACAGACAAAACTGCCATACTTGGTCCATAAGATCCCTTTCCTCCTTTCCTTCCACAGCTCAAAATATGAAAGATAACCAAAATGTTGCCCCTGCTCACTTCCCCTACAGATCTTAGAATGGTACTAAGGTGCTAAAAATTTTGAAGAACACACACTTGAGAAAAGCAAAGTTCAAGTAGTTTTTTTAAAAAATATGCAGAATTCAGATGTCTATTGCCTTCTGAAAGGTGTCTGTCCTTCATGGAAGGTAAAAGACTTCCCCAAAGCCTGGGCTTTGAAACTTTTTTCCACAGATCATACTCATTCAACTGATTTGTGAAATGTGGTGCTTTATTTGAAAGTGGATTCTGTATCTTCTTACCTGGCTACAGCTCATGACTCAGAAGTAAACCAGCAGCTCAGAGGATTGGAGCAGTATTAGATTAACTGACAGAATATACTCAGACCAGAGGATAAGCCAAGTACTTCTATACACCCAGTGATACAGAAATGCCTAAAAGTCACATGATATGCATATATTTCCCAAACAAAACCAGACAGGCTTTGTTGACATTGCTGTGTTGACATTGCAGTATAACGAGCAAGCTGCCTATCAGATGGCTCTCTTGTAGCCATAACCCTCTCCTTTTTCCTAGAAAGCCAATTTATGCAAAATGGAAATAGGAAACTAAAAAATTAGAATTGCAGCACTCAGATGTTGCATTGGTACAATTTATCTTGCATCACAAAACCTGTAGGGACATAATGTGTCTCAATATAAGAAGAAAAGAAAAAGAGGAGAGAGGAGAGGGAAGGAAAAAAAAAAAAAGAAAGTCTGACTCTGACCTGTATTATTTGCAAAAAAATCAAATTCTACAGTATTTCAGGAAAGAATTACTCGTTCAATAATGTAACAACTCTTTTTGCTAAGATCTGGCAGGGCAAGGAGAGAATAAAACATGTAACTCCCAAAAGGCAAGTGATTCTACTAGAAGATACAAATAAAAATAAACTATGGTTTTTTCTGTGTATCCGAATTACTTTGGTATTGAACAGCATGTGTAGCTTGAAGATTTCCTCTTTTTGGCTTCAGACCTACATTGTAATTCGATAAGGGCAGTTCTCTTTCCTGGCTTTCAGAAGAAACAAATTTGTACTGTGAAGTAGCATATCAACAGAATCATAATACATTACCTTAGCAATTGGAAATGTATCAACATAATAATCGATACAGTGATAACTGAAGTCACAGTTAAGTATTTAATCTTGCAAACCAAATGGAGAACATAGCAAGTGATAGAAAAATTGAGGCCAAAATGATGAGAAAATGATTTCCCAGTTCTCCTGTGTAAATTAGAGCAATTTGCTTTCCATTTCACACCTAAGCCATGGAAACAGGACATACAGCACATTTCCTTACGTTGTAAGGAATTTCAAACTTTCAGACCACTGTTATTTCAATGTAGGCCCCCAAATGTAAGTGGTCAGAGGAAGAAACAGCCCTCTGCTTTACATTAAAACATTTAAAAATTTCTCCTTGCCTTGATGGCAGCACTTAGTTCTCCTAAAGCTCAGACCATCACATCATTAATTCTATTTCGCCCTCTTAACAAGTATTTCTGGAGCAGTAGGTGGTAATTAAGAAGTGCACATCCCAAAACCATTACCACAGGTAGAAATGAGAAATTCAGTTTTACCTGGTAACAGGCAAACATTAATGCAATAGAAAAATATATAGTCAAACACAGAAGAAAAAGCAAACAGTTGCTTCATTCCTTACAAAATAACTGTAGTGAACAGCGCTCCAGAAACTTGGGTCAAAGTACTGCACTGCAGATGGGTCACAACTCAATTGATCAAAATCTTTTGCGTCCTCTTCTCCTTTATAATCATTTGAGGAAGGACCCTGCTTAATTAGCTAATTTACACTTTGTGTGGTCTTTTTCCAATAGAAATAATTTCAGATTTCCTTTGTCTAAGGTTCCAGTTTTATAGCCTTGGGATATTAAATTCATCCATTTTAGATAAGCCACTGTGCCGTCACTGTGTAATAATCATAACATATAGATCATGACAGAAAGAATATAGTGTAGTTTTACAAGATGCTTTATGTAACATCGCAGTGAAAGGTTGTAAAAGCCTGCTTACCAGAAACCAACGTACTTCAGTACACAGTCCCCACATTTACAGTTGTGCCTTGCCACGCGAGGCTGAAATTACCTCTCCTTTGCAGACTCCAGATACATTTGCCCCTTTTTTTCCCTGTTTTGTATACCTTATCAGGACAAAACCATGCCACTGCTCCATTTCAAATCCTCAGTGTAGATTTGAATTTTAAATTCCCCTTCCTCTCCCCTCAACCAAAACCAAAAAGCCTGGGTGTATCATTGGTATCATTGTAGGCTATGCATCCCAAATAGCACACAACTTCTCTTCAAGCCAGATACTATTGTCCAGCAAATTTGCTCTCCTGACACATAATAAAATGTCACAGACTTTGTATTTACCTGAAATTATACAGTCTCAGCACTTCTCTTGGCCTGAGATAATTTTAGTTGTGATAACGACTGCCTTGAAGTCAGGTGACAATTGCCTAGCTTGTTTTAACTTCATTCTATGGGTATCATATATGCCAAGGTCTGACAAACTTACATAGTCACTGCTTAACAAACAGGCTATATGTTAACTGGGGCCAAGAGAGGCTTTGACCAATTGTTACTGGGTGAAAACAGTAAAACTTTACTTGGGAACCAGAAAAAAGAACAAGTAAGCAGATAATGTTTTATAAAACATTTCTGTTTTATAAAACAGAAAAGTGCTGTAACCATGGTAGAAAAGAAAAATGCCAGTGCAGTGACAGTGCCCCACTGCAAACCAGCATTGGCAAAAGGACACGGAGAACTTGCTTCATTTAGAAGGAAAAGCCATGCAGCGATACCATGGGTTTCTGAGATCTCATCAGATGGTATAGAAAAGTAGAAGGGAAAAGAAGTCTGATTGAAAACCTTCCATCTCATCTCCCATCATAAATTAAAATATGTTCAATCAGATTTAGCCAAGCTAGCCAGAACAACTAGCTCTGGAATCATAGACAGCCTTCAAACATTCAAGTAAGCAACTCTCATCCATACCTTTATCCAAAGTTCGAGCACACAGAAATGTTGACACTTCACTGACAAGTAAATGACTTCTGAAACCCCTTCCTGAAGCAGAGGGGTTAGGAAAAATTATGGCCATCTGCAAAGGCTTATACCAATAAGAGTTCAGTAAGAGCATACTTCTGCAGTTTGTTTTCACATAACAAGTGAAATTAAAATTCAGTAATATAATGAGAGGCTGTACTTATGTTAATGAATAAACAACTTATTATATTTGCTTCTTTTATCATACTCAACTATTAAAGGTACACATTCAAGGCTCAGGTGTGAACAAGTGGTATCACCATCATAGTCTACCTGGATCAGTTTTGTGTATGCAGTATTATGCCTACTTGCCATACATAATGAAGACATTTGGGAACTACAGCTCATTTGAGAAGCCACTTTGTTGTTGCTTCCAACACCAACACCAAATGCTACACAGCATCAGAAAGAATAAATATATTAAGTTCACCAATTTGAGCATTTTATTCACATAGAGATTCCCCCTAACAGTAGTGGTCTGTGGGTTTTATCCCATTTTCCATATTAAAGCTTTCCACTTCTATAAAACTTTCTCATAATTTTTACTAGCTATATGTCATGTTTCAGCTAGGATAGAGTTAATTTTCTTCCTAGTAGCTGGTAGAGTGCTGTGTTTAGAATTTAGGATGAAAATAACGCTGGTAACATTGGTGCTTTAGTTGATGATGAGCAGCATCTGCCCCAAGCCAAGGACTTTTCAGTTTCCCATGCCCTGACAACAAGAAGGCGTTCAAGAAGCTGGGAGGGTGCATGGCCAGAACAGCCGATCCAAACTAGCCAAAGGGATATTCCATGCCATTGTGCCTGGTATATAAACTGGGGGGAGTTGGCACGGAAGGGCCAATTACTGCTCTGGGATGGGCTGGGCATCAGTCAATGAGGGGTGAGTAATGGTATTGTGGATCACTCATCTTTACTGGGTTTTACTCCTGTCTTTTTCTGTCTCTCTTTTCATTGCAATTTTTAATACTATTAAATTTATTTCAATTATTAAACTATTGTTATCTCAACCCATGGGTATAATCTTTTCCCCAATTTTCCTTCCCATGACAACAGGAGAGTGTGAGAACTGGGGCGAACACCTGTGTGGTACTTCATTGCCAGATGGAGTTAAACCAGGACACTGCATTAAGCCATTTAACTATATCTTTCAGTAACCTTTGTTTGCTTTCAGATAATCAGTGCACTTCAGTTCTTTAAGCGAATATATATTATCTCCATATGCTGGGGCTTTATCTTATCTTCAACAGGTAAAGTCAAAGTTAAAAACTTCAGTATAAAAAACAAATTAGTTGTTTAGGATTCTCTCTCTGGTGTAATTTCCAAGTTTTTTGTTTCACATCTTCTATAATGTTTCAAATCATAAGCCCACACAGTGTCTATTCCCTCTCCAGTAGTATGATCTGGAATCCAGCAGGGGAAAGGAAAGCGACAGGCAATGATTCTGGCATTACATTCAAGTTCTTCTTCCAGCTTCTTCTCCAACTGTGGCATCTGTTGAGTAATAATAAAAAGCTTTCAGAAGCAGTAAAAACACAGAAGCATTCTGTTTAGAATCTAATTCAAGTGTTCAAGAGAAGTCCAAGGTTTGAGGATTTTTTTAAACTCTTACAAAAGTATGATATATATTTTAGCTTTGATGCCTTGACAAAGAATATCTAAAACTAGAAAATGGCTATTGTGCCCAATTGGTGACATCTAAGTTCTAAAAATTAAATCAAAAACTTATCCCTTAGATTAAAAAAAAAGACAAAGAAAAGACTTTGCATGTTCCAATTCATGATTCCCTTCAGTGGGATTCTCCTCTGTAGAGAATGAAAGCTCAGCCCTCTGAATTTATGCTATTTCTGACACCTCTAGGTTCATGAGCTATTGTGTGGAACTCAAACGTCACCAGTGCTCATAATTTACAGTCTAACCCCAAGACAGATACTAGGACACCCAAAACATCACACAGACAACAACTGAAAGCAAACATTCTGCTGTCACTGTAGGGAGAAGTGCTGGTATGTGAAATGCTATTGAAATTGAGCTTTGATGAAACCACAGCCTGTTAACACATGCAAGTCCCTGCAGCAGCACTGCATGAAACAGAATATAGAATCATAGAATAGTTTGGATTGGAGGGGACCTTTAAAGGTCATCTAGTTCAACCCCCCTGCCACGGGCTGGGACATCTTCAACTAGATCAGGTTGCTCAGAGCCCCCTCCAGCATGACTGCGTATTTACAGTGATGGGGCATCTACCACCTCTCTAGGCAACCTGTGTCAGTGTTCCACCATCATAAAAATTTTCTTACATCTAGTCTGAATCCACCCTCTTTTAGTTTAAAACCATTACCCCTTTTTTTCCCACTACAGGTCCTACTAAAAAGTCTGTCCCCATCTCTTCTAAGTACTTTAAGTACTGAAAGGCCACCACAAGGTCTCCCCAGAGTCAAGTCTTCTCCAAGCTGAACAACCCCAACTCTCTCAACTTGTCTTTATAGGAGAGGAGCTCCAGCCCTCGATGCTACACCCTCTGATCATGCTTGTAGCCTTCCTCTGAACCTGCTCCAACAGATCCATATCTATCTTGTACTGAGGACCCCAGAGCTAGATGCAGTACACCAGATGGGGTCTCACCAGAGCAGAGCAGAGGGGCAGAATCCCCTCCCTCGACCTGATGCCCACACTGCTTTGGATGCAGCCCAGGATACAATTGGCTTTCTGGGCTGCAAGTGCACATTGCTGGCTCATGTTCATATTTTTTATCCACCAGCACCTCCAAGTCCTTCTCAGCAGGGCTGCTCTCAGTCTGTTCATCCCCCAGCATGTATTGATACCAGTGTTGCCCCGGCCCAGATGCAGCACCTTGCACTTGGTCTTGTTGAACTGCATGATGTTCCCATGGGCCCACCTCTTGTCCAGGTCCTTCTGAATGGCCTTCCATTCTTCAGGCATGTTAACTGCATAACTCAGCTTGGTGTCATCTGCAAATTTTTCTGAGGGTGCACTCAATCCCACCATTTGTGTCATTAATGAAGTTATTAAGCAGGACTGGCAGACTGCTGAGGAACAGCACTTGTGATCGATCTCCATCTGGACATTGAGCCACTGACCATTATCCACTGGACAGAGCCATCCAGTCAATTCCTTATCCATTGAATAGTCCATCCACCAAACCTATCTCTCTCCAATCTAGAGAACAGGATGTTGTTACATACCACTATGTAACTCTCCTTCGTTGAACACCTATGGTCTAGCTTTCCTCCATTCCCAAAAACTGAGAGGATACGAAAGTCAAGGGAAATACCACTACTTTTCTAGAACAGAGCAACACCCTTCCCAGTCAGATGCTCTCCTCGTAAATTTTGCTATGAATTAAGTGAGAAATGAATTAACGCACCTAGAAAACAAAGATATTTCTTTCTCATCTCAGATAGTGATTAGGTTCTGGATGAAAAAAAAGAAAAAAAAAAGAGAAATTTAACAGATTTAGCCATTTTTGTCCTTCAGAAATTTTGATGGCATTGGCATGATTAAGCAGATCAGCAGTACACAGCCATTTGGAGTTCCTTTTATTCTTACATACTGTATGTATCTGAATGAGTAATTACAACAGCAAACTCCACAGGCTACTTCTATTATGTGTAAAACTCTATTTACTTTGATATAATGATGCAACATTTAGATACTAAAAGGTTAAAAGGATAGTAATTATTTACAAATGTAGCTCACCTTAAGACACAAAATATATAAAAATTTCACAAAAATGAAAAAAAAAAAACAAAAACAAACAAAACAAAACAAACAAACAAACAAAACAACACAAAAACAAAAAACCAGAACATTATTAGAAAACAAGACTGACTGAAGAAAATGTGTTTCCAAAGGGTGCAGGTATCTTACACTGTCACATACATGCGGGGTGTGCCTTTGATGTAATATCCTGTTATAGTTGCATTTAAGCTTACAAGAGAATATTTTAGGAACATTATTATAGTCATAGACCCAATATATCAAGGAGTTGCCTCCAAATATTTTTAAGCATTCTATGCTCTGATTTCGTCCATACTGTAAATGCTTTTAAACATTTTTGCTACCGCACCTTGAACAAACTAGAAAAATAAGCCCACTGTGGTACCTAAAACTAAGGGGAGACAGCAGTAGAAGAAGGTCTAATTTGTTACAGAAATTACAAATAGAGACATGGCCTAATTTTTAATGAGTTATTATGAAAATTAGTCAAACTGCATATCTATGTTCCCTTAAATTAGAAAACATCATTAATAGTTCAAACAGGAAGAATTGCACCCTTGAACCACTCAATTTAGTTTTTAAGCTAAATCTATCAGCTACTTCAGGTGCTAAATCATACTGTATTTTATTTATATTATGTCAGGCAAAGGCTGGGATAGATAGTTCAGTAAACCTTTTGAACAGTATATAATCAGTTAAATACACAAAAGCTGTGAACATGAACACCTGGTAAGAATTCCATCATCCAACCTGAACAAGTAAAAGTCTCTCTCTCTCTACAATGACTCAGAAGCAGATGCTTGCAAGAACAAGAGAGGTCTTAGTCTTCCCTGAAGATCAATAAATCCAAGTTTTGTAAGCTAATCTTGCATATGAAATAAAAGCACTGTGTGGCAGCATCAAATCAGACCAGCATTATTAAAAAAGCTAAAGAAATCTATTGTCCTCAGTAAAAAAAAACAAAAAAATGTATTAAGGCTTCTAAAAAACTTAATTCAGTCACTGCAGAGGGCTGTGACTGAAGTAAATTTAAAGGGGATCATAAACAAATGAATGCTCAGGAAACACAGGTTCGTATGCTTGCATCTGTTGCATTTATGGCAGTATTTCTACTGAAAGAATTTAGCCTAGGATTTACAGGTTTTTCTGAGCCCTATAGTTACTCTTTCTATCACAGCTGTTACTAATTTATCCCACTTTATTACATTTAAAGTTAAGTCAGTATTTCTGCTGGGATTACCCACGTTTTCCCAGGGTATTTGTTAATTTCTAATTCACCAAAGCTGCCTTCTTCACCCACACTTTTCCCCCTCGGTGCCATGGCAGAATTCCTGACTGCAAATCCAAACGTTTGTACTGCCCCCTGCTGGAACTCAAGTAGGAGAGCACTAAAGCAGTCTATCCAACTCAATTTCTACACCAGTTTTAAAGAATGCATTTTCCCCAGGGACACACTGAACATAGGCTAGAGAGCTACTTGAAGTATTTGTGTACCTTCCCAAACCCTCACAATCCACACGTGGACAAGGGGTCATTTCAATATATCAGCTGCTGGCCTACTTGAGGTGATCTGGTTTTTGGAGAACATAAGCAAAGTTCAATACTCTCCTCTAACAAGGCTCCCAAAAATCAGTTGTAGTGAATTTCCTACTTCATCTTCTCCCTGCAAACTCCTTTTTTCAGAATGAAAAACTGAAATTTCCAAGAACCAATTTATCGGCTTCCCTCCAAGCAACTTTAGCACAGCAGTTTTCATTTGATTCCAAACGAATGGACAGAAAATTCTTCTCAAAAACAGATGTATTTTCAGAGCTCCAGTCTGTATACTGTCACAAGTTTTACCAGGCTTTATCATGGACATTAAGAAGCAACAATGAAATAGCAAAATATTATTATTTGGGATCAAGCACACCCTCAGCAAGTTCATTGACAACACCAAGCTGTATGCTGCAGTTGACATGCTGGAGGGAAGGGATGCCACCCAGAGGGACCTTGACAGGCTTGAGAGGTGGGCTGACGCAAACCTCGTGAAATTCAACAAAGTGCAAGGCCCTACATACAGGTCACAGAAAACCCAGACACACCTACATGTTGGGCAGAGAAGTGATTGGGAACAGCCCAGCAGAGAAAGACTTGGGGGTGATGGTTGACAAAAAACTCAACATGAGCTGGCACTCCCAGTCCAGAAAGCCAAACATAATCCTGGGCTGCAACAAAAGCAGCACGGCCAGCAGGTTGAAGGATATGATTCTGCCTCTCTGCTGTGGTGAGACCCCATCTGGAGTACTGTGTACAGTTCTGGTGCTCCCAACATAAGGACGTGGAACTGTTGGAGCAAGTCCGAAGGAAGGCTGTGAAATTGATAAAAGGACTGGAGCATGTCCCCCACAAAGACAGGCTGAGAAAGTTATGGCTGTTCAGCTTGGAGAAGAGACGGTTGTGTGGAGACGTCATAGCAACCTTCCAGTGTCTGAAGGGGGCCTATAGGGAAGCTGGAGAGGGACTCTTAGGCAGGAACTGAAGTGATAGGACAAGGAGGAATGAGTGCAAATTGAAAGAGGGGACATTTAGGTTAAATAGTAGAAAGAAATTCTTTCCTGTGAGAGTGGTGAGACCCTGGAACAGGTTGCCCAGGGAGGCTGGGGGTGCCCTGTTCAAGGCCAGGTGGGATGAAGCCTTGACCAACCTAGTGGGAGGTGCCCCTGCCCATGGCAGGGAGGACGGGACTAGATGATCTTTAAGGTCTCTTCCAACTCCTTAACATTCTATCATTCTGTGATTGTTACTGACTACCTGTGACCTGCTACAGGTTGGTTCATTTTGCAGATAAATGTACTATCACTGAATGCCTTGGTATTAAAATAATTAAACAGTGTAAAAATAGTAAACTTACCATCTGAGGTACGCCAAAAACAACAACATTTGTATAATGGGAAAAAGAAACCTAAAAAAAAAATTGAGAACGAGTCTTAATGAAAATGGCATTTATATTTGGAGACGTTCTCACCATTCTTTTCTCCCCATCCCTCTAGCTGCACTTCTTCCAGCAGGCATTTAGACCAAAAATATGAAAGGAGATCCTATGTCAACTTTTCATCACATAAATTTCCACATAAAGAAAATTTTATATTGCTGAACAGCAAAAAATTCTACTGTCTGGCCAAGAATATGGCACCAATCCTAGTAGCACAGGAAGAATTAATTTAGAAAATACCTACATGATTTTATTTATATCTAAGTTTAGAGTTTTTTCATAGCTTCTGTAAATGTTAAAATCATGTATAGTTTAAAGTTTTTGTTAAATGTTAGCTAGTTATAAAAACATACCAGGCATTCTAGTGCCTGGGTTCTTCCAGTCAGTGCCATGGAGTTTTCCTATGTTCCTCTCTGAAAAATAAAAAAATAAAAAAAATCCCAAACCCACAAAAAAAGCCCCACGTAATTCATCAGCCACAGGCCTGCTCCAGGAGCCTTTACGGATAAAGGGCAGCACATTAACAAAGCACAGAACCAGCAGAGCAGCACAGTAAGCCCATAGAAACTTGACTCCCAGCACAAGTACTTTGCTCAAAGCCCAATATAACACCTTGTTGCCAGTCAGCATTCCAGTTCCTTCAGAAAAATATTTCCAAACTATGAAAATCTCTCAGTCACACCAGATTCCTTCTTACATACTTCACTACCTACCTTCCATAAGTCTGAAATATAAAATTTGGTATTCTGATGTACTCCATCTCTCCAGGCTCTGTATCTGGAGTACCAAACTAGCCAGGGATTTAATTCATAACCAACAGCTTTGAATCCCTTTTTTGCAGCTGCTATCACCTGCAAGAAAGAAAACAAATTTTCACTTAGAAACATGAAAGTCTATTCATCTAAACAGTAGCACAGAGTTTTATTTAAAATATAAATCAAAAGAAAGCACTTGTGTAAGTCACTCAGGTTTAGATGCCCAAGAGTATAGTGTAGTATAGTGAGCAGAAACTCAAAGCTGCATTTTACTATTATGACTAATCCAATTGAAATTAGTATATTCAGACAAACAAAATGAATTCGTAAACATTCATAGGGCAAAACTGTGACCTTGTAGTACACGTATGACTTACATAAAAGTTTAATTAAACACATTCACGACACTATCCTGGAATTAAACAGTAGCAAAATTGACCATGGAGAGAACAGTGAAACACACAAGGAAAAATGTTCAAAATTAGGCCACTTATTTGAAAAGCAGTGAGGGGTAGGCACTTGAGCAACCTCTGAATCAAAGCCAAAATGACATACTAACAGCAAGAGTCTGAAAGTAACTCTTGATCTATATTTAAAAAAAAAAAATACAAAAAGACACCAGTTTCTAGAATAAAGGTTTAAGACATAATTTAAAAGGTTACTGACAAGTTTTAATCCGGAAACTTCTGATAAACTATGAATTTTTATTCTTGTAATCTATCAGTCATTTCTCATTCCCCTTTTCTCTTGTCACCTTTATACATTAAGCTTGAACTGCAGCTCCAAAAGCACAGTGCTATTTAATCTCACAGCGTCACTTGCTGCAGCTATACACCTATGTGGAATCACAGCACCAATATTTTGATGGCATCTGTCCATGTGAATGCAGTGCAATTCCCTCCAGTCACCACGACCAGGTTATCATTTTGTATGCTGCCTTGGTCAAGCTGCAAGACTGGAGCAAAAAGTATTTATTACTCACCTAAACTTTCTCAACTTTGATCCTTTGCATAAGACTCAAACAAAACCACTGGATGCCAAAGACAAAACATTCCTAAGTATGAGAAAACGGCAGCCACAGCTACCGAATTTGGTACTTTTTTGAGACACGGTATGAAAGGAAGGCAATGTCCATAACTTACAATGCGGCCATCCCCGCTACCAATGTCAACTAGGGGGCCACTTCTATTTTCCAACATTTTCAGCACATTCTGGACCTGAGTGGCAGTTGCAGGAACAAAGGGCAGGCACACCTTCCTCAGGGCTGGGGTCACAAAGGGGGTGACCACAGCATAGAGGGCCACCAGAGTCCCACCGACCCCAGCCGTGACCAGCAGCCCCCAGCTGCTCCTCCTGGAGCTGCCCTCACCATCCTGCTCCGGGCTCTTCTTCGCTACCGCCTCGGACATCGCACCTGGGGGATGACAAAGAGTATTTTCACTAAGAGCTTTATTAAATGCTTACTGGAGATAAAACAGTGTGTTATATCAAATAGAGAGGACATTCGAAACAAAGCAAAACAAAACCAAAAAACCCCAACCAAACAACCCCCTCCCCCTCCCTTATATTCCTTTAGCCGATTCCCAGACCCTAGGGACATGCTACAGTTGCTGAGAAGCCGAGGCACGAGGTTACACAGTTTCCATGTAAGCCCACAGCCCCCGCCCACCCGGGAGCATCTCGGAACAGCTCAAGGGCGGCGCAGGCAGGGACGTCCCTGCCAGGGACCGCCCGGGAGCCTGCGCCCAGGAAAACGTCCCGGAGGAGCTCTTGTTCTTCCTCCCAGGAGAAACTTTTTTCCAGGGGACGGCGACATTCACCAGTGCCCGCCTGGACACCTCAACCACGAATAAACACTCTAAAACCAACCCACAGTCACCCTTGTCCCACGGGATTTATAGGGAAGGGCAGTACCACTTCGCTATGCGGGGTGGGGAACAGAAACCTTTCTGAAAGTGCTCCGGAGAGGAGCGCCGCGCACACTTTTTTCGTCGTGTATCTGTCTTCACTCTGCCGCACACACTTCTTCCGTCGTGTGTCTATCTTCACTCCGCCAGATTTCACGCCACCCAATGCGGGCCACTGCTGCCGTGCTCAGCGCCCATATTCCACCCCCATGGAGGAGATCCTCCCTCCCCTCCCCCGCGAACTGGGGGATGCCACCTCCCCCCGCGCCGGACGCTTCCAGAAGGGTCCGCTGGGGGCGCCACAAAGGTTCCGCCCGCGAAATATGTCCCGCTGGCGCCGGCTACGCAGGCGCAGGGCTGTGCGCGGCGTCACGGCGGGCGCGGCGGCTTCCGGGAGGAGCGCGCGAGCGGCGGCGGCAGTGGCACGAGCGGGAGCCATGTCGGCCATGGGGACTCTGGCGTTTGACGAGTATGGGCGCCCCTTCCTCATCCTCAAGGACCAGGAGCGCAAGACGCGCCTGATGGGGCTCGAGGCGCTCAAGGTGAGCGAGGCGGGGCGGCCGCCAGGGCCGCTGGTTCGCCCGTGGGCCCGCCCGTGGGCCCGCGCTGGGTGGGCCGCGCCGCGCCATGCCATGCCATGCCATGCCGTGCTGTGCCGTGCCGTGATGTGCTGCTGAGAGGGGCAGGAGGACGGAGCCCCCTGTGATAAGGCGGTGCCCTGCTCTCCGGCAGCCCCGCGGATGGCGCAGGGCGGATGGAGCCCAGTGTAAGCCCGCAAGCGTGGGACGGATGGAGGGAGAGGAAAGACATCGCCCTTGGGGCCGGGAATCCGCGGCACAGCGTCCGTGCGGTCATCGTGCCGTGAATCCGCCCCGGAGTTGCGGGCTTTTGGGGCCGTAACCCCGCAGGTGGTGCAGCGCGCCCCTCCCCGCGGCTCCCGCAGCCCCTCCCTGGGACCGCCGCCCCCCGCCCGGCGCGGCCGCTGCGGGAAGGCCGGGGCTGAGAGAGTCGGCACCGTGTGAGAGTGCGGGTGATACAAATAGCGAGGGAAAAGCGGAGTAAGCATTGGCACAGGTTGCCCAGGGAGGTTGTGGGTACCACATCCCTGTCAGCGTCCAAGGCCAGGTTGGATGGGGCTCTGAGCATCCACCTGAATGGAAGGTGTCCCTGCCCCTGGCAGGGGGTTGGAACTGGTTGATCTTCAAGGTCCTTTTCAACCCAAACCATAATATGGTGATTCTACGATGAGTAAAATTGCGCTGACTTCTTGTAGAGTTGCCTGCTCCTGTTGCTGCCCTGCTTTAAACGTGGATGCTGTCGCTTTGGCTGCTCTGCCTTTGCATGCTTTAGCAGAGCCAGCACAAGCAATGCAAGAAAAAACATAGGAAATGTTTCTGGCATAAAGATAATACACATATATTGATGTCTTTTTTCAGTCATAATTGGTTGTTCTCAGTTGAATTACAGTATTTGCGTTACTGTATCTTTCTTAGCTTATTGTTATGATTTCAGAATGCATGGTAATGATTTATCTTCTTTTTCCTTTGTTTTTTTAGTCTCACATAATGGCAGCAAAGGCTGTAGCAAGTACTCTAAGAACATCCCTGGGGCCCAATGGTAATAATGAAACACTTCTACTGGTTCTCTCTTAGTAATTGTTTTGAAGGATTTTCTAGGTTTTCCTTCATGCTTTGAACGTGTATTTTTAGGCTTGGATAAAATGATGGTGGACAAGGATGGTGAGGTGACTGTGACAAATGATGGTGCTACCATCCTGAATATGATGGATGTGGATCACCAGATAGCCAAACTTATGGTGGAGCTGGCTAAATCTCAAGATGATGAAATTGGGGATGGAACTACTGGAGTTGTTGGTAAGAAAGTATTTTAAACTTAATTAAGATTTTCCAGCTTTAAAATCAAGTTTCTTCAGCTGTTTTGAGAAATTTTATGTGAAGTAACAGTAGCTTTTCTGTAGCACTTCTTTAGAGTATTGCTGCAGTGTCCTTTTAAGTTCTTGTCTTAGAAATGCTTTCATCAGAAAGACACTTTTGTGTCTTTTCTAAGTATTTTAAGGTAATACTGAGAGCCCTCTTTGTACTTTAAACATTTTTCTGCATAGTTTTCTTCCATAATCTTCTACCTGTCCTGCCTTGGTGCCTGTGCTTCATTTTGATCTTAACATTAATGGTGTTTTCTTTCTAAGCATAGCAAGTAGGAGGTTGTTTAGAGTTACTTTGTTATTTAGGAAACCTTGAACTCCTATAATATTACAGAAAAAATGAGAAACCATGCTTTTTAATGTGTTGATAATGTATTAAAAATGATGGTCCAATCAAGAGTGAAACTTAATTTAATTTTTTTTTTTTGTAGTTCTGGCTGGAGCATTATTGGAACAGGCTGAGCAATTACTAGATCGAGGTATTCACCCTATCAGAATAGCAGATGGTTATGAGCAGGCAGCCCGCATTGCTATTGAGCATCTAGACAAAATCAGTGACAGCTTTCCAGTTGATCCACAGAACATCGAGCCTCTGATCCAGACAGCAAAGACGACTCTGGGCTCTAAAGTGTAAGTCGCAAAAACTTCAGAATATTTAAACTTCCCTTGAAAACTCTTTGAGTGGAAAGGAGAAATCCTGTTGTTTTCATGAATTATTAAATTGTTTGCGTTGTTGAAGTGCTGCTGAAGGCCCTCTTATGTTTCATTTTGGCTAATTTCTCAGTGGACTCAAGTTGTGAATCCATTGTCTCTAAGTGGTCAACTCCATAAAGTTAAACAGCGCAGAATCAGCTTCATTCTAACCTGTTAGTTCCAGATTTCTGCATCACAGCAAATTCCAAGAGTAATGTAAATCTCATAAAAATAATTATGTGTAATGTTTCAGAGGTTTCGTTTGTTGTGGGTAAAAAAATCTTACCTCAGAATAGTTCCATAAGTTTATATTCCTTTATGGATTCTGTCTGTAGTTCAGACATTGGAAGGGCTTCCTTTGCAGGGCTGTCTTAACAGTGGTTTCTGTCATTTGAATGCTTATTGGTAGTTAGTGCTCCTCACTGTATCGAGACTATGTCCACAAAGGCTGTTTACACCAACCCTATTGTGTGTTCTGTTTTCTGCCATATCCAGCACCTTTTATTTCTGTGAACAAGCGGACAGGACCCTTACTTCTAATGTAGAGTGCAAAAGTTTCTAGCTATAGTGATACTTTCTGCTGTTTGAGATTGATAGAATCACTTTTTTTTTCCCAAATTGAAGAAATGTAATGCAACTTAATTGTATTTTTTTTTAAACGTAGAGTTAACCGTTGTCACAGACAAATGGCAGAAATTGCCGTGAACGCTGTACTGACGGTAGCAGACATGGAACGTAAAGATGTTGATTTTGAGCTGATCAAGGTACAAGGCAAAGTGGGAGGTAGACTGGAAGATACACAGTTGGTTAAAGGAGTGATTGTGGATAAAGATTTCAGTCATCCACAGATGCCTAAAGTAAGTGATGTCCCTGTGTGTGTCTGTCACGTGTAATGGCTTAAATAAGATTGTCTTCACATGCTATCCTGGCATTTGTTTAATATTTAAACAACCTTGTGGTTTGGCTTGGCTTTTTACGCATGTATCAACAGAGGAAGGGGAGGGCAGTGTGAAATTCTTCGTGTTGGAGGTTTAGAATTTACAATAATATTGAGAGATTATGGCAAGGGGAGGAATTGCTGTCCTCCTAAGTGAGGACAATTGCAGAGTTCTACATTAAAGCAGAAATAATCATCCATAGTGTGTGATAGGCTTAATATGCTTAATGAAAGTTAATATCAAGAAGTGTTTCTTAATCTTTGAGTTTCCATGTTGTGCTGTTTGGAACACCCCAGAAACTGTCTTTGTATTATATTTAATATAGATAAGGTCTCCAGGTCTTTGGGCAGTGGGCAGTGTACTGGAAGAAAAATGGAGGCAATTAAAAATTTCTGTTATTCTTAACTATTTTTCTAGCTGTTGACACTGTTTATTCTGTAAAAAAAGGAAGACTAGTGAAAAATATCAGTCACGTAGTACTTGAAATGTTGCTATAAAAATTATTAGTATTCTCAGTCATCACTGTGGATAGGGCAAATAACAATTTCATTGAATTTTTTTCTGGTTTTTAAACTTTAAACTATAAAAAGACATCACTGTTAAAGATTGTTAAGGGCTTAAACAGTGTCTAATTTATTCTAAGAGGGTTACAGAAATTATTGGCAGAATTACTTAGTTATCGTTTGTTCCACTTGCGAATAAGTTAGATGGTCTTCGCCTTTCCTCCTATGCCCATGTTTATAAAGATATGTCTGTAAGTTTTGCAAATATAAGAAAGAGGTGCTAATGAGGTCAAAACTCAACTTTTTGGGTTTTTTTGAATTGCACAGGAGCTAAAAGATGTTAAAATTGCAATCCTTACTTGTCCATTCGAACCACCTAAGCCTAAAACCAAACATAAGCTTGATGTCACATCTGTGGATGACTACAAGGCACTGCAGAAATACGAAAAAGAGAAATTTGAAGAGATGGTGAAGCAGGTAGTCTTTAGGATTATTTCTGTTTTCTTTGTCTTTCGTAGCCTTTATGCAAAATAGCATAATGCATTGATTTATTCCTGGAAATGCCTCCTTATAGGAGGCAACATACAAGCAATTGTAGTGCTATGAATAAAAGCACTATGAATAAAATTTAAGTTTATGTAAGAAAGAGATACCACATTGGTTTAAAATATATTTTGATCTCTATGTATGCCAGAGGGTTCTTCTTCAGAATTCTATTTTGAGAAAATTATGAGAATTAAAACCACAAAGAGATTGTTTTTCATTTCTGTGTTAGTTCTGATCAGAAGATTAATGATTTTTGTTGCTTTCAGATAAAAGACACTGGTGCAAACCTTGCTATTTGCCAATGGGGTTTTGATGATGAGGCAAATCACTTGCTGCTCCAGAATGAGCTGCCTGCTGTTCGTTGGGTTGGTGGACCTGAAATAGAAGTAAGTAAAATTGGGCTTTGTACCAGTTGTCAAACATTTGTTAAATAATAGGCTGTACCAGCTAAAAGTTCAGGCTTTCTGGGTAGAACTGCGTAATTGTGTGCATGGGTGGCTATTGGAGAAAAATCTTTGGGGATCTATGGAGGAACATACAGCGAATGGGATTATGGTTTAAAATTGGAGTTTACGTATATGACTTTAGATGTCTAGGAACGTTTCTGCTTCGGTCTTGCAGTTTGCAGAAACAAAGCATCGCCTGAAATACTTTCAAGTGGTGGGAAGATAAGCTTTTGTAGTAGGCATTTGACAGATTCTTTTTCACTGTTTTTATGTTATGAAAAACACAATGGAAAAATCTTAACTGATGGTTGTTTAACTTCAGTTAATCGCCATTGCGACTGGAGGACGCATTGTTCCTCGCTTCTGTGAACTCACACCAGAGAAACTGGGTTTTGCGGGTGTTGTCCGAGAGATCTCCTTTGGAACAACAAAGGACAGAATGCTTCTCATCGAACAGTGTCAGAATTCCAGAGCTGTGACCATTTTCATCAGAGGAGGAAACAAAATGGTGAGATGCTTGGTTTGTTACAAATGTTTGATACATAAGTTGCAGAATGTGTAGTTTCTTTCTAAAGCATGCTAATAAACTCCTCTTGATTTTGTCTACATTTTCCTTGCAGTGTGGACAAATAGAAGGTATAAAGGGTTGTAGGCAGTCATGACTGTGTGTCAGAAGTCACTTATTAGATTCATATTCTGTGTTTATAAATAAAAACTTTGCTCCCTCTCTATTAGACCGTATAGTTCATAAATATAGAAATAATTTTACCTGTGGATTCTCTTTTTTTTTTCTCATGAGTCACTTTTATGAGTAAATACTAGCATCTTTGAAAGATTAGGTTTTATTGTAGACCTAGTTGTAACACTTCTGATTTAGTCCACTTAAAAAAATGAAAAATAAAAAACCCAAGCCAAAACACACCCTACACCCCCCACCCTCCCAGAACGAGACCATTTTAAATGCTTATGTACTTAACCTGGGATTTGGTTGTGCTATTAGCACTGAATTCTATTTACTATAGGTCAAGTCCTACTTTGAGTGAAAAAACTTAGGAAAAAAGAATGTATCCTGAAAAGTTCTTTAAGGAATCAAACATACTGCTATAAAGGTTAGCATAACTTGTTATGTTTCTCCTCTGTAACCACAGAGCTGGACAGCTGGATTGACAAATTGTATCTCGATGCCGACATACTTGTCCTGGTGGCAAATTCTGAATCAACATTGATGCAAACTGATAAGCAGTTCTTTCACAAGCTGAATGAACATCTGTCTCAGCCCAGTATATTTATTTGTTAAATATGTTTGTTAAATGTATGTTGTTAAATATATAACATGTTAAATATATGTTTGTTAAATATATGTTAAATCCTCCTATGTCTACTGAAGTTGGGAGTTGACAGAAACTGCAGTTGAAAAAAATGTTGGCATTTAAATCTTGGTGTTTTGTGTCTTGTAAATATAGCAGATTAAAAACCCTACAACGTAAGTTTTTGTCCTTCTTAATTACAGATTTAACAAATAACACTGAAATGATACATATATTTTTATTCTTTCTTTGTCAATGGATGTCTAACATTCTGTATTTTGAAGTAATATAGCAGCAGTAGAGCTGCATTAGAGCCATGAGAAGATCCTACAGTTTATTTCCAGTTTTCATTTCTGTATTAGGAAATATCTCTTCATAGCCTTGAGATGTGTATATTGTAAAATACATGCTTTTTATAATTCCAGATCATTGAAGAAGCAAAGCGTTCTCTTCATGATGCATTGTGTGTAATCCGAAATCTCGTTCGTGATAATCGTATTGTGTATGGTGGTGGTGCAGCTGAAATTTCTTGTGCCTTGGCAGTCAGTGAAGCAGCAGATAAGGTGAGAAAGGAATAGTTAAAACTGTCTTTAATTTATGAGAGATTAAGTCTGCCTTTAGAGATTCCAGAAAAACATCGAAGATCTTCCAAAACGTGCATGTTGTGGAACTTTTTGACATTCACTGATAACCAGCATTAAAAGTTTTCCTTCCCTTCTCTGTAAAAAGTCATTACTAATACTATTTTTTCTTTTATGATAAGAACAGTTTAATTTTTTTTTTAATTTGCAAGTAGTTATCATCCAGAGGTATTAGCTCAGTTAATTTATTCCCAATAAAATCTGCATGTTGTGCGTATATATTTTATAGCTAGTATAAAAATCTACTTTTACTAACATTGGCATTAATAGCTTCTGAATTCAAATTTCTTTTCCTCTAGTGCCCATCTTTGGAGCAGTATGCTGTGAGAGCTTTTGCAGATGCCCTGGAGGTAATTCCCATGGCACTCTCGGAGAATAGTGGTATGAATCCAATACAGACTATGACCGAAGTGCGGGCTAGGCAAGTGAAAGAAAATAATCCAGCCCTCGGCATTGATTGTTTGCAGAAAGGAACAAATGGTAAGAACTGCAGTGTGGAGAAGGAGTAGCTTATAGGCTTTTCTTTCCCAAAAGCTCAAAATGCTTACTATGTTTTTTTTTAAAACAGTTTCAGTTATTCAGACTCTTGCACCTTGTCATAATAAATGGGAATGCAGGTGGAGAGATACATACATGTCTACCAGGAAGAAAATATATATTGCTTGAAAACCTTTATTTGGTGGCAAGATTAGTTGAAGATGTGTGCTGACACTGTAGCACAGGAAAAGAAGAAGCTGCTCTCATAATGAGACGAGCAGGCTGTGTTTTAAATACCGTAGTTTTAGTGATCCAGTTTACACTGCAGCTCTGCAAATAACTGTGAGGTAAACAAAAGGCTGAAAATATTTTCATATGGTGTTGCTCACACCAATAGGTCTGCATATATAGACCTGTAACAAGCATGTGAAGACTAAGGATCCAGTGTATAAAAACTTATTTTCTTCTGGATGTACACTTTTCAAAAGAACAGGGTAAAGTGCAGAATTTGTCAATTCATAACCTTTCTTTGATTAGGTGTTTCTGTTTTATGGCATTTGAACTTGTATTTCTTTAGTAGTTGCTCAGCCCTTAAGGTGCTTTCAGTATATCTGTATAGAAACTGTGCTTTTCAAAAAGTAATGCAGAATGGTGAAAAGTTACAGTTAGGGAAATGCTAGTTGGGAAAAGAGTTGGGTCTTAATGTCCCAAGATCTTTGGTAAGAACCCAGATGTAAAACTAATTTGTACAAATGGTGTTTGTAAACTACAGTGGCCAAGAATAATAATTTCAAAACATTCTATAAAATTGCATGGAAATTACTACTTCAGGTTAAATATAATATCTAGACTTGAGGAGAGTGTCTAATTCTTCTGCTTTCCTTTGGCAGATATGAAACAGCAGCATGTTATAGAAACCTTGATTGGTAAGAAACAGCAGATTTCTCTGGCGACTCAGGTTGTTAGAATGATCCTGAAGATTGATGATATCCGTAGGCCTGGAGAATCTGAAGAATGAAGGTTGAAAAGCAAGAAACATTAAGGGGCCACAACAGTAGCGAAGACAGTAGTATACTGATGCTTCATCTTCAGCTATTTATTTTGGACGCTTTTTGTTTCACATACTGTAATGGCTAATTGTTGGAAATAAAACACAATTTAGCTCTGGTGATTTCAAGACTTGTTTCAGAAGTATTGGTGCATCTTTTCTTAGACAAGTGTGAATATTCATAGAAAACACTGAATGTATAGGGAAAAAACATAAATAATGCAGCAGTAAAATTCCATGGGTCCTTTTCCATTGCTCCTGCAGCTAACTGTTAACTGCTTATGAGCAAAGCCCACATAGTCTCATTTTAAGAGGTCTGTCACTCTTCAGTGAAGCAAGCAGAAATTATTAAAATAAATTTTCATTTCATTATTTAATTACTAACTAATTATTTTAACCTCCAGTAATTCTCATATGTTAAGTATATCAAGTATGAAGGTTCAATCTGAAGATTTAAGGGAACTGTATTTCATGATTCCAGTTGCTTCTTTTTCTCTTGTTGGTACCCTGTTCCTGATTTATGTGTGAGGAGGGTTTTTTTCAGGAGTAAACACATCCACCTAAGTTTTTTTTCCCCAGAACTATGTCTATAATACCACAATTGAGAGCGTTTACTTCAAAGTTCCCCTGTATGATCTTAGAAAGGTAGAGTAAAATTGTTAGTTTCACAAACAAGGTACCTTACTATCAGCAAGAAACAGGTGGTAGACCAGAACCTAATGTACAAATTTTTTTGCATATTTCAAAAGCAAGGGAAGTATTGTAAATATCAATTCAGCATTACTTGTGTTACATTTCACATGCGTAGTTTTAAATTTTCAGTGTAGTGTAGGACAAAGGAAACTTTTTCCTGGTTACTGTTTGCTAGCAGGTCTGATTCTAATTGTTTTTTGCTGTGACTATAACTCACTTGTGCCAAGCAATGAGTGTTGATAGAGGGAGAAGGGTAGAAACAGCAAGTTTAGTTGTTGTGGGACTGGTTATATTCCTAGAATCATGCAAAGCTTTATTGTCATTGTTAGTGAGTAGTGGGTGTTTCCTTGTTACTCTTTTACCTTTTCCCAACTTAGCTTCATTTATATGCAGTTCACTGGACAGCAACAGTTATTCAGTTTTACTGCTGCTGAACTCTGGCATTCTGAATCAGTTCAGGGTTGTAAGTGTGAATCTAAAAGCCCATCAATACCTGAGCTCATGTAGAGCCATCTCTTTGTTCACTAACACAAAAAAACCCCAGGTGTAGCCAGAACTTAAAAGGGAGTAATGTAGTTGTACTGATGTACCCCTTTCACCTCAGTGAAGTTGTACATGTCATAGAGAGTAAGTGAGAAAACAGTTATTCCCATTTTACTAGTTTTTTCTTACACCTCCTGTCCCCTGTAGTTGTGGTTTAACCCAAACTGGCATCTAAGCCCCACACAATCGCTCAATCACTTCTTCCCTGGTGCAGTGAGGGAGAAAATCAGAGTAGAAGTGAGAAAACTCATGAGTTGACATAAAGACAAGTTTAATAGGGAAAGTAAAAGCCAGGCAAAGCAAAGCAAAATAAGGAATTCATTCACCAGTTCCCAGGGTTAGGCAGGTGTTCATCCATCTCCAGGAAAACAGCTCTATGACACACAACAGTGACTTGGGGAGCTTTGGCATGCGCTATCCCTGGGGCTAATTCAGGTCATCTGCCTGGTTGTGACTCCTCTCAGCCTCTTGCACACCCTCGGCCTCTTTCCCATGGGTCAGGGACAATGTTCGACAATAGCAAATATATTGGTTTCAGCAGTGTTTTGGTCACAAATCTTAAAGCACAGCCCCATACCAGCTATGTGAAGAAAATTAATTTCATCACACCCAGGGCCAGCACACCTGTCTGTCCACATTGGTGAATCCCATTACTAAATTATTTCAGTTTCACCTATCAACTCTTTTTCAGTTACTTTTCCTTTGGCATGGCTTAGATATTGTGACTCCTGAGATGTGAGGTGCCAGGAAGAAATGGACAGTACTGCACACCACTTTTGGATGTCCTGAGTGGAAGATGTAGAGCAGGCACAGGAGGGAGAGGTCCATGCAGGCACTGCTGCAAGTGGCCAGGAGGAAAGTTCTGCAGATGTGCTCTGCAGATGTGCTCTCCGGATGGTACCTAGGGTTGGCTGACAGCAACTGGGAGCTGACTATAGTGTTGGACAGATCATCAGCAGGATGAACTGGTAGTCTATAAGAAGGTGTGAGCTGAGACCTGGTCAGAACTTGGTGGTAGTATGTTGGGTTTGGGTGGTTTTCTTTTTCTTCCCAGGGCAGATTTTAACTGTAATCACTGCTTAATTCAGAAGCCTCTAGGAACACAGGACAATTTATTTTGAAAACTGAAATTGTGGCTTTGCTGATCTTACTTACGGAAATAAACATTTTGTGCTCTGTATATAAATATTTTTTAACATTTAAATAGATCTTAGTATGAGAAGTCTGAAGCTTGGTAATAGAACTTTTACAAAATTGTAAGAAATTTAAGTGGGTAATTTTTCAGAGGTTTGTAGTTCAACATATATAGCATTAGCACTGTCAGTCATGGCTGCATGGAGGCAATTGCAGGACAAATGGCTTTCATCACAGCACGCAACACACAACTGAAAGTATTAAACCAAATTAAGGAAACCAGTGCAGCTCAAACTGGTACACTTTTGTGGCAGGAGTAATTAAATTTGTGTTTTGACAGAACAATGGGAATACCTGTATTGGGACTTTGTGTGCGGGTCTGGTCAAACAAAACAGTAAATGTATCTGAATAACGACAAAGTTGTGGGAGACAAACACTGTCAATGTTCAAATTAATAATGGTGCGTTTGTAACCACATGGAAATAAAAGCCTAGTCTAGTGGTGTGTTTGGGGCTGCGGGCCCCAGTCCCTTCAAGTACTACTCCCTTACTCCAGGGAAAATGCGAGGTTCGCCACAGGAGGGCAACATATGCCTATCACTGCCGTAGCAAACTGTATCCAGGTTTTTTTAAAAACGAGGTGAGGCAGCCGGCAGGTCTTTCCCAGTATCGCTGACATGGCACATATATGTCATCAGCAAGATCTGAATCTTTCTGAATTCCCCTCAAGGGCTCAGTGACTTGAGCTAATTTCATGACTGGCCCTGTGTCCTCGCTCACATCCAAGTTTTCACATCTTCCTAGGACCCTCACCAAGCCCTGCCTCTATGTTACCAACCTCATTTCTTATTCTCTCTTGTTGCGTTCCCAAGCCTTGGCTTCTTTCCTCCTCTGATCTCTTGCATCTCTATGCTGACCCAGTGCTTGTCTGTGTGAGCACACAAGGCAAGGCTGCCAAGAGCACAGTACACAGCACAGCATGTAGATTCCTCTCCATCCCTCCTGCTCACAACCAACCTGCAGCAGCTGTGGGGTGCAGTGGTTCTGAGCTCAGGGCCATGCTTCTGAGCTTAGAGCTGAGCTTCTGACTTCGAGCATGCCACAGTGATTCAGAGAAATCGGGTTTGAGTGGATTTTTTTTTCAGGAATAGGGTTAAGCAGACCTGTGAAACAACACTGTTGTTTCTCTACAGCCACTTCTTATAACTAACACATTTTTCCTTTGTTTAGGAAAAAAACCTGCTGTTTGACCATTTCTGCATACTTCATGGGAAAAGATGCCTCATAATGTGAGCAGTTCCTGTCTGAATGATCCAATCTGACAAGCTTGCAAATGGAGTCTTTAGTGGAGCAAGTCAAGCAGTCTTGCTAACACTCTGCTAGCTATCTTACTAATATCAAGACACCTGAATATTAGGATACCTAGACCCAGACCTACCTAAACTAAGCTGGGCAGCTCCAGAACGTGTCAGGGCTGTGTTTTTATGCTACATCTGTACAGAAAAGAGGGCACCGTGGAAGCTGTTCCCCTCTGTGGCAAGATGGCATGAGTGTCCCTTGCACTGCTAAAAATTACTGTTACATTGGCCATGAAGATGGTTATTACATTCTCTGGGCTCAGTTCACCATCATCCAAAGAGGGATGATTCAATTGTGAGGTTTGGGTCTGGGACACTAGCCTTGTATGTTCTCCCTCTCCATTTCACATCTTGGAGGTTTTCCCAGGAACTCTCTGCCAGGGAACATTTCTCACCATGCTAAAGAGCTAATTAAATGGACTGACAGTGTTTGGTTTGTAAACAACTCATCTCTGTGACACGAGAGAGACAGTTTGCTAAACTCAAATGACTATGGAGTAAACCTTTAGTACATTCTCTGTAACACAGACTCTGTGATTCCTGCCTAATGTACATGCACTAGAATCTGCATCCTCATGAGATTCCTCCCTGAGCTATTTGGGACCAGTAGTTGTGTTGTGTTGTGGTGAGGCTCCTGCCTTGCAGTGCTGAACAGCAGCAGCACAGGCACTGGTCCCTGCCAGCTCTCTGGTGCCTGAGTGCTCGTGTAACATGGGACACTCCTGTCAGGGCCTGAGTGTGCTCCCCTGGCTTCCCACACCAGGAGATTGGCTACTTGTCACCTTAATCAGACTTCTGGGGAAAATGCTGGGAGTGAAACAGAGCTGGGGAAAAGCTCTCCCACTTTTGCTCCAGAGCTGCATTTAAGCTCAGCCCATGCCCTTGCTCCTTGGCTGAACTGTCTCAGCTATGCTTGTGCCTTGCTGATACTGATGCTGGATTGACTTCCCAGCTTGTCCTTAGCCTTGCCTTGTCAAGTCAGACTTGCCTGATGATCTTGACTTTTCTCTGACCCTGGTTACTGCAGCTGGACCTGCTCTGCTTTTCTTGCTTGGGTGCAGTGATGTTGAGGAGCTCTGGAAGAGAAAAGTGACCAGAAGTTGTCTGGAAAGAGAATGTCAGGAGGCCATTGAAGGAGTCCTTACTTTTGGCACGGGCAGCTCTCCTGCAGTGTACAAGCAAGGTCTAGGAAAGCAGAAGTGGAGCGAGCAAAGGAAAGCTGGGGAATCTCAAGGAAATCAGCACTTGATTATAGTGAATGGTGGGCACTTGGAACTTTAGTCAGGTAAAGAAGAACAAAATATTAGAATTAGAAAACAGATATCAGTATGAGTAATGCTATCACTGTTTGCTGAAGACATCAGCTCTCTGGGATGGGGTACTACTATAAGCTCTCTTGCTCTCTCAAAAAAGTCGAGCAGCTGTGAACACAGGATTATAAACACTTAGTGTGTATTCTAACTCTTTTTCTGTTTGCAGTAGGGCCCATAATGGGATACAGTGTTTTCTGCCAACAAGAAAAGATCACAACTGCTTCAGCTTCATTTTGAATTATCCCGGTGCAGTGTTTAAGGAGGGAGCAGCAATGAGGAACTTTAAAACGCTATGAGTGAACTACGATGCTAGACTTGGTGACTGTTGTGTCCCACTCCTACAAAGAAGGGAGCACCCAAGATTCATAGATGTATATGGTCAAAAAAGAATAGCAAAAGCCAAGAGGATCCAGAGAAGAAAGCTCACAAAGTTTTATTAGCAAAACACACTTAGCATGGAAATTGATAAATGTTTTGCCCCTACTTTCTAATAATAAGACAAACAAAAGACTAAAAGGAAAGAGGGAAGAAGAGGAAAGAGAGATCAGAAAAGAGAAGAAAGAAGACCATCAGCCAATCCAGCCGACAGATGTCCAGAGTCCTGAGGAAGCCACCCAAGCTTTGTGGAGGCACCTTCTAATAGGTAATTTTTCCCTGCCCTGGGATGGGGTTTCTTACTCTTTGTGTGAGTGAGCATGAGCAGTCCATTCTTCTGGACCTTTCTGGAAACCAGCTGAGAGTCTTTGAGTGTCTTTTGGTGGTCTTGATCCCCCTCTACTGGTCTTGCCCACTCCTTGACCCCACTTCTGCGCTTGTGCTGTCCTGTGTTGTGCAGTCTTCATGGACCAGAACAGAGAAGTTGGCTCCAGAAGGGTGCTCTCCTACATCAGTACTTCCAGGCACATCCTGTTTAACTTGTCAGCTGCAATGTTCACTGGTGTTTGAGGCAGAGCAAAGCATTAACTCCTCACTGCTTAGTTACTCATTTGAACTGTGGTCATATCTCAGGGATTCCTATTCTACTTAGCTGATGCTTCACTTCTTCTTTGCTTCCATCCAAATGATGGCAGATTTCTTTCTTCCTTCTCTCCGTGAACTGGCTGCACTGCCAAGGACTATATATTCCCTTCCCTACACTCCAATGTGTAGTTTCATTCTCAAATCCATGGGGGAGAAAAATCTATCAAGGACCACTACATTTGAGGTCTCCATTTATCTGCAGGCTCCTCCTAAGTCAAAATCTGCTGAAAACTGGGCATCGTTGTCACCATATACTTGACCTGTTCTTATAACTAATTTTTAAGGGACAGGATATTAGATAAGACGAGATGTTTAGTAAGTATAAACATTTAGGAAGTATAACTATGTTGAGGCAAGCTCTTCAAACTTTGTGCTATATAGATAAAACTGGCTGAGGTAAAGAACAAGGAGTAACTGGCTAACACTGGTGAACTGGCAGATAGATTCTCATAAAGCAATTGTCAAAATTATGTAGTTGTCTAAGACTTTTAAAAAGGCCTTTAAATGTACCTCTTTTCTTGGAACACAATCCAAAGTTACAGGAAGAGTATATTCTTCCTATACCCTAAGTTCTGGTAGAAAATAAATAAAATTGTTTTATGTTTGGGTCAATATTGTATCAGTTCAATAAGCAAAAAACTTTAGCTCAATAAAATTTACAGAGATGACACTAAAGCAGCATTGCTTTCCTTCTCTAAATATTTTTATTAGTTGGATATCAAATGAACAGTCTTGAAAAGATTTCCTTGAATTCACATTTAAATTGAAATTAACACAAATATTTAAAACTCTGTTTTGAATTTAAAGATTTCTAATAAAGTATAATACCTTTTTAAACCATGTGAAAACCCCTAAGTTACTAAGCTGATTCCTAAAAAATGTCATTTATTTTTTCACTCCAGATCAGGAAGGAGTGGTTTCACTGCTGGCACAAACAGAGCCCATGTACTCAGGGGACTATCTAGTGTCACTTCAGCTGCTCAGATCTCAGGGCATCAGGGCCTCAGACTATCTCAGTTTCAAGAAGCTGCTTTGATTTACGTGCCTTATGACACCTAGTTCCCAGAGTATCATTAAAAAACCCTGCCCAATACAAAAATTGCTGAGTTCCCACCCTCTAACTGAACTGTCTCGGGGTGAAATTCTCTACCAGCTGCTCATATTCATCACTCACTGACCACCCTCATCATCCAACTCTCAAGTGAAAAGCCCTGTACAATCTCCTGACCTTTCTCCCACGTGTACACCACTGACTCCTCAGCTGCCTGCTGCCAGGTGTGTGTACCCGCAACCCGCTGGCAGGAGCTGATAGTCCCCACACTCATCTGGGTTTTCCAGTGAACATAACACTTCTCCAAGGACCACTGAGCCATCTCTTCACATGCTTGTCCCAGGTGGCCTCTGCTGCTCTTTGAATATGAGTCTTGCTCTGAGCTGACGTTAGCGGGTTCCTTTTTTTCACATCCAGCTACTGTGCTGGCTGGCATTTTGCAAGTGCCTTGACTAGACGCTTAGATATGAGGTCTTCTCATTAACACGTCTGTTGTGATTGAAAGAAGGCCAAAAGCCGGGAAAGGCAAGTTTCCAGCACTGCGTTTGATTTAAGGGCAGCACTAATAGTTAAGGTTAAGTGAGTGCAAGTGCTAGTGACAGGCAATGAGCACAGAGGGACAGAAGGTAATGCATGGCAATGCTGGGGAAGAAAGAGTGACTGAAATGACTGAAAATCCACTTAGGAAACATCCTTAGCTGAGTAACTTTGGCACAACATTGCAATGGCACATCCTCTTAATACTTGCCATGCTGCCTTGCTTTTTGGCTATGTTGACTCACTCCCTAAGAAAAGCTACTGCTACAAATCCCATGGAAGCTCCATTTCTGACTCCTCAGGATCTGGGTCAAGCTCTCTCTCTTGCTATTTCGTGCTAGGATCATGCAAGTGTCCACAAGGTGGACAGATGAGCACAGCCTTGCCTTCTCTTCCTTGACAAAGTTTTCAGCAATTTCTTCTCTTTTGCTAATATAAAAAGTATGTAACCTCCAGCTTCTGATTGTTTAGGAAGAGCGAAGAACAGAAAATATACCTATCCCAAAACTGGGCACTGAATATTCATGTTTTCGAGTAGAAGTGCAAAAGCTAACAGAGCCAACAAAGTTCAGTGGCTGTTCAGAAGTGATTTCATTCCTTGGCTGAAACTAAGCATGGGAGAAGATGAAACTTCGTTCTGGAGGGAGCACTTTAGAGCTGGTGAAAAACAGGTCATGTTACTAAGTCCCAGGCAAATCTGGATTCCTGAGGCAGGGATTATTGTGGGTATGGGTGTTTGAATCCTTGGCACGCTCCCAGCACTGGAAGCTTCAGCTACTGCAACACAGCAGTGTGAGCATCCAAGGGACTAAGATGTAGCAATGAGAATCCCTATAGTGAAACAGTCTCTTTAAGGTAATGCAAAAACCAGATCCCACTTTGCTTCAAAAAATTACTCTGCAGATAAGTCAGAATGGGGATAGGACAACACACCAGTGACAGTGAGTATGGGATTATAATCCTTACCTCCAAACCTGAGCTGTAGGCTCTGCTCCAGGTCATTAAAGGAAGACGGGCTAGCTACTATTAGGGTTTAAGTAGTGCCACAAATGAGATATCAGAGGTATTGTTGAGCACACAGAGAAGGTAATTCAGTGCCTCTGATGTCCTGATTGTCCACAACAGAGACCTTGTCCTGTTGGCTTCTGCTCTGATGTGCCAGGATTTCTGTGAAAGTCAGGACCTGAGTGACTAGTAACAGTGCACACACAGGCTGTGCTCCATCATGGAGGAGAAATACAGAGTGAGTGTGCTGGAAATAACTCAGAATACTCTGTGAAACTTGTGAAATCATTTACACGTATCCCAGTTTACATACTTACCAGAGTTTACATATACATATCCTCTCTGGTACTAACATAACTAAATCCCAAAGTGAAGCTATAGGCCTGGAAAGGTGAGATGGTTCAAGAAGGTTATAAAGCCCTTTCTCAGGAACTATTCTCAGCTATTTCCTAATCATACATACTATAAGGAAAGAATAAGTGTGTGTGTGAAGACAATCAATAAATGACTCATCCCTGAGGCTGAGAAGTCTGCCTGAAGACATGCATTGGCTGATTTTCCATTCTCAAATGCTTCTTTTTAGCCCCAGGACCCAAGGAAGAAATTATCTGCTTTAGTGACTGCCTAGATATGACTGGTGTGATAGTGCTTGCCTGACAAGCTATACAGAGAGGTGAGTTTTAGTCCTTTAATCTAAGTAGTGTGTCTACGTGAGCTCTTTCCTTGTCTGCAGGCTGATACATAGTAGTCTTTGGTTCTTAATTACAATAAAATGATCTGCCAATGAAATGGTGAGCAGATTTATTTCTGAAGTAAATAAATACATGTTAGAATTACAAAGACAATGAATCTAAGGCTAATGAGGGAGATTTGCAAAGCAACAGCCTTGTGAATAGCATGGAAATTCTTCCAGCATCTCATGAGACCCCGGAATAAAGGAAGGAGTCAGGAAAAAAGAGCTTAACACTATCCATCCTAAGTGACCCTGCATTGGAAATGATCTGGTTTTGCTCTTGCTAAGGAAAGGTTCCTCACCTCTAGCAAAGAGCTTTTCATTTCTCTTTCTTTTCCTTTACCATCATCCAATTAGGATTGCTATGGGAAAATAGCAGATTCCCCATGCCATTTTCCTCCAACCTTAAGAACAAGCTGAATGTTTAGAAGCAGAGATGTGAAATCCAATTTAATCCAACCTGAGCATTGGTCCTGACCTGCTACTCTCCCCTGGATAATTCTAACATGTGGGTGCTACCCAGCCATCCTCTGCTAGCAAGATGAAAAAAGTCCCATGAGCCACTGAAGAACAACAAAATCTGTATCAGAGCTTGGCAGAAGGAGTAGCCATGTCAAAAACTGGGAATACAGGAAACAGGACCTGGGCCCATACAGGCATTATTGCCCCTGCTTTCCCTAACATGAGGTAAGAAGGGAAGGAGTGGAAAGGAAAATGAGAAGTCAGAGTCAGGACTTGCAATTCTTTGCACTCTAGCAGAACAGTGATATGTCTACTGGTTAAGGAGACCTGAAGTCAGGATTACTGAGTACTGTTCCTAGGCCCAGCCTGCTGGATGAGCTGAGTTACAACTCAGGACTTTGTTTTGTGTCCAAACTTCTCATCAGTGAGGTTTCCACTTATTGAACCAAACTGATTTTTGGTGGTGGGTAGCAAGTTCCCTTCTTGAGGTCCCATCATTCCTTTGGCCAGTGCCACTTGGCAGCCCCCAATACCACATGCCATAAACTCATCTCTCTTCTGTCATGGAAAGAAAGGAAAGGACAGGGGCATCCTATTACAGCCAGGTCTCTGCCAGCCCTATCCAATTCCTGACATGCCTTTGTACAGCCAGGAATCAGTGGGAGGGTGGCAGGCTGCTCAGGGGTAGAGCAGAATCACTGCCTATCATGGCTCCCACTTCATCTCCATATTTCCATTACGAAGCAGTACAGAAGAGACCAATCAGTTCAGCAGTTCCTGGGGCAGCCCAGCAACAGTAAACTCAGAGACTGACAATGGCCACCTTCAAAGACATGCAGAGAATCACCAGGAGGTCCACCTTCCCTCTGCCCTAACCTCCTCCAGCACTGGGAATAGAAGCTGCCCAACCTGCCTGTTGAAGTCCCCTTCTATCAGCAGTACCCAAACAGCAGCTGCTCTTTGTGCAAGTGTTCTCTTATGTTTCCAGCTGAGTGATAAACAGTCTTGTTGGGATAAAGGCACTGCAGTCTTCTCTGAAGAACTAGGAACAGTATGAGTATGAGAGAGGGGAACCTGATGACACAAGTGCATGCTGCTTCTTGCTACAGCCTCCCAGATCTGTGGTGTAAGGAAATGAACTGATCCAAATGAATAGCACCTTTGCCAGATGGAAGAAAGGAGCACTGAGCACCCTGTATTGTTTCTTGAGAGTGTGAAGTCTTACAGAGTTTTGTATTGAGGGATACTTCTTTTACAGCAGGATGACCTCATCAAGGTGAGACAGTGGATAGACAAGTGATGCAAAAACAGGGCTAAAGGACTGAGAAAGATTGAGCAAAGAGCAAGAAAGAGAGAGAAGAGAAAAAGTACCACAGAAGGAAAACCCTTGGAAGTTCCTCAGAGCCTAAGGAGGAAAGAAGTCTCTGGTAGGTTCCTTTCTTCCGCATAAGGGATGTTAGTCCATAGCATCATGAACACTGTAATGTTACCAAAGCCTCATATCTATGCAGCAGCTCTCACCACTCACCTGGGGCAATCTGTACCTTAGAGCATAGCACAACTACTACTGTCATGCCTTGGTGATATGTGTATGGCTGTATGCAACAATGCTATGAGTCCTGGACTAGAACAGGCTTGTCTCTGTCTGTAGTCAGATCATCACATAAATCTGGTGTATTATGAAACTCCTGTACTCAATCTGTATTGACCAGTTCAAAGGTATGGAGGTCTACCATCTGCTCATCTTGCTTAGTTTCAGGGGTTTTGACTGGTAAGCACATCCACACCTCAGGGAACTGACCTGTAGGTGACAAAGGGCTTATCCCATCACAAAGGTACGAGCAATTAAATGTGTTTTGGTTCATTCCAAAGAGGGCTGAGCGGCCAGAAGTTATGCAGCAGCTGCAGAGAGGGGTGCAGGGCAAAGCAGAGAGAGGTTCTGCTGAAGGAATTGTCAGGAGTTAAGCCTGCCCAGGATGCCCCTGGGGAAGACAATTATAAGTTAGCTCTACATTTGTCTATCTCTTCAAGATTTACTGTCCTGAAGAGGAAGATGAAATAATATCTCAAGGAAAAGTGTCAGCTGCACCAACCAATGGCAGAACACGGAATGTGAAAGCTGTCACTTTTTCCCTACCTGGCTTTGGAGAGAGCAGATTCAGCAGATGTCAACCAGCGTCCACACATTTCTGTCCTTGCTCTGTTTTCATCTCCTACTCCACCAGTGGAAGTGAAGGTAACCAGCTGGAAGGGCAGCACAAGGACAGGGGACTGTTCAAATGGCATTTTGCAGACCATCTGCACAGCATCTAATCATGGTAATATAACTGCTTTGCCTGAAACCAGCTCTATATAACTAGATGTCAGATACAAACTAAAAAATTTACTGTTTTATCACTCTAAGATAAATTGCCTCCTGAGCACCTCACTTAAATAAATCTGTATAGTTATAGATCATCTCTCTCACTACCCCCTAAGAAATATGACAGCAAAGCTCAGGTGGAAGCTGCACTCAGAGTTAGCACACAGAAGGTCAAGAGTGGGAGCTGGAGCCTTTTGTGATTCCACCCTGAGAGAGGAGCCAGACAGAGACACGAGTCCTTGGTGGGGGGACAGCTTATAAACAGCAAAGAGGTTAGAAGTGCAATTAGTTTGTGTGACAACCGTGACCACCTTCTGCCACCACCCTGGGTCAGGCCAAATCTCCCTTCCTCCCTCTCTTGCACAAAGCTGAGCCAAGGCCCAGGGCATGAGCATGCCCAACTGCCTGTCAGCCCAGGGGAAAAAAAGAAGTGCACCCACAGCAACAGACCTATATATGGGCAAGACCAGACTACTGGCTGGTGTGGCTGGCTGTCAGACCTCAGTGGATCCTAAGCAGGGAAGTTTAGGATACAGACTGATACTAGATGTTAGGGAATTTAGCAGTGATCAATTCTCTTCTTGTGGTCAGCACCAACACAGATAGTCCAGCACGGTATAAGGTGAACTAAAATTATAGTATGGGTAGCTAAGTACTGCGGAACCCATGACAAGACACAAGATGTGGAAAATGCCAAGGCAGTTCATTTCATCTCTCTGTCCAAGGTATTTCCCTCTGGTTTACACATCTTCACCCAGGGATGCAGGATAGAGGTAAAAAAAGCCTAACACCTGAAACTCCATGAGCCATTTCATGCTTCCCAGTCAGGGACCAGGTATCTTCTGATCCAGTTGCTTTCAATGCTGCATCTCTTTGGAATGACAATGGCATTTTATGACTTCTCAGGGTTTCTTGGCTACAGGCAGCTCTAGAAGACATCAGCTGAGTTGCAGTTGCTGGCTATGTGCCCCTACATGAGTAAGAATGAAAGGTAACAAATTCCCACCATCTTTATTCCCCAGCTATTTTCTCTTTCCATCCCTGTGCTCAGGATGGAAGGTGAGTTGCTCAGAACAGGGCCATATTTTATGTTTTTTTATCAAAGATCTGGCCTGCTTTGTCTTTGAAGTGAAAGTCAAAACTCAAGAACAAGCAGTGTGGGAAGAGGCAGGCACAGGCATCATGTAGTCCTGCATCTGCCCTATCATACTGTCTGGCCTGAGATGCTTTCCCCCATTCATTTTTGGTAACTGGTGCTCAACTCTTTTGCAGTCTTGAGACCTGACATCTGAGTGCAGAGTGGACAGGGCCACGCAGGATGATCAGCATGTGGTCTTGTTCAGGAGACAAGGCTACCAGGGAATGCTGTGGAATACTACTCTTCCTCAAAAACTGCAGTCACAGTCCTAGTAATGATACTTAAGTGGTCTTAAGTGGGAAGGGATGGAAATAACATGGAGCTGACAAGGCAGAAGGAAGGTTATATACTGCAAGCTTCTAGAAATTACACTGGAAGCCTTACTGGTGAAGTCCTGAAGGCTGGGCCTCTGCCCTGCCTTTGGTCACTGGGTCAGTGTCCAATAGAGTGACTTTCCACTTCCTGTAGAAAGAGGAGATGACATCAACCCCATTATCCAACTTCGTCTTATCCTCAGTTTTATGTCCTGAGTCCAGCCAGCATCACAACACAGTCTATATGTAGAGGACACTGCTGACCTGTGGTTAGCCCAAATAATTTGCCTACAGCTTATCTTTAACGATCAATATTTTAATTCTGAGATGACTCAGCTGGGGCACTGTTTAACCATTATCACAACTTGTGGCATCTGTCTGAATTTTCACATCACTGTCCAGAAAACAGCTTCCACTTTCCCTTCTTCCTACCAACACTTCCTGCCTGGGAGAAGAGGGACAATTAAGGTATCTGTCCAGTTAACAGACCCAGGCTCAATCCATTGCCCTGCCCCTTCAATACCAAAGTGCTTCCCTACACCATGCAGTCTCTGATCTGCACCACAGTCCCCAGGCCACTGCTGAGTGCAACTATTGAGAAGCCATGTGGACTGCACAGCGCAGAAGACAGAGCAGAATCTGAAGTGAGGTGCACAAGGGGATCTGGAAAGACAGACCACACATCCCATCGCAAGCTATGGGATCCGCACTCTCAGGCTGCATGTGCAGTGTGCTGCAGGCACCAAGGCACTAGGGCCTGGATTCACACTTGGAGTCACTGCAGCCAGAACTCACATCGTGGAGTGAGCTCTGTAATTACCCAATTTATCTCTTCATTCCATCCCAGAGAGGAGTGAAGTACTGTATCTTCCCCTCCTCTTTGGAGCCACTTGATGCCTCTTTGGGCATGACACCAGATCCACCCCATACCTTGTGCCCACATTAGCTGAAGTGTTGCCCTTTATGGTGTTGGGCTCCTGGCCAGCCCTCCCACAGCCAGCGGCTGCGCGTGCAGAGGGCCAGCATGTTTGCACACAGCTCTGTTCCATTCATCCTCTCCCAACAGCTGCTCTGGGAGTGATGGGGACAAGCAGATCCTTTTTCAGACCCCCTGGGGATAGTCTTTGCCAGGTCTGTTTTTTCATTGATTTAAGAAATCCAGCTGTAATTATGATCAAGCTACTGAGAAAAGGAGCCCAGGCTATTGACTTGGCTCAGGGCAGGGCTTTTCGCCACTGTGCTCAAATCTGTGCTTGCTTCATTGTAGCCCTTCCTGCACCACCATCACATGCATGATGCAGTCACAGTGCTAGTTTCATCACTTCGCTACACATCGTACAAAGTCCGAAGGTTCTGTGACAAAGGAGACAGAGAAACAATCCTGGTCATTGCCACTCCTCACTGCCACTAACCTCTGCCACACTGACTTTGTCAGGCAGCATTGAATCCCTGATCCTCATTGCCATAATTGGGTCCTGCAAAAAAACAGCCTTGGTCCTCATGGCATTCAGCAATTTGATCTGTTTTCCCAAAGATGTCAGTGTTCCATCAGCTCGGGTTCACTTTAATTTGGATTAAACCCTAAAATCTTACTAATCCTTCCTTGTCAAGCCAGTTTCTCATCCTGTGCCCAGTTCTGCTGACCATGCTGAGAACTTCCAAAGCAGAGACATTTGGGAGCCCTAAACATCTCCAGCTACAACACAGAGTGTCCTCAAGATGAACATTATTGCAGAATCCAAGAGTGGCTTACACCAGACAGAACTTCTGGAGATTGCCTACACTAATCTCCTGCTCAAAACAGAGACATCTAGAGGAAGTTTACCATAGCCTTGTCCAATCATCTTTTGAACATCTCTAAAGACCGACACACACAACCAGCGTTACAAAGTTTGGCCACCATCACCATAAAGCCATTTTTCTTATGTTTAAATGGAATTATCTGCATTTCAGTATGTGCACATTGCCTCTTATCCTGTCACCAAATACAACTGCAAAGACTCTGGCTGAGTTATAGGAAGCTAAGGGAAACAACGAAGTCACATTTCAGCCTCCTTTTTTCCAAACTGGACAAGCCAAAGTCCTCAGCCGCTCCTCACAGGACATTCCTTCCAGCCCTGTCACCAATTTCATCACCCTCTTCTGGGCAAATTTAAGGACCTTCAAAATCCTTCTTTAATTGTAGGGCCTAGTACTGCACCCAGCACTCCAGGTGAGGCTGCACCAATACTGAATGCAGCAGGATAATCCCCTCTCTTGACTGGTTGGTGATGGAGTATATGAGGCACCCCAGGATGGGGTTTGGGCTCAACTCACACTGAGCTGCTGCTGACCAGCCCCCACAGGTCCCTTCCTGCAGGGCTGCTCTCCAGCCACTCCTCTCCCAGTTTATACTACTGCCTGGAAGTATACAAAAGTATAAGATCCACCCTGACCCTTCTCGTCTCCAGGCTGAACACTCCCCAGTTCTCTCAGCCTCTCTCCATATGATGGTTTCCTTCACTAGGCAAGAGCCCTCACTGCTGCAGTGTTGAGGCTTACTTGAATGTGTTTGGCTTCACCCTCATGGGTGCTCTTGGACCTTTCTCAGATTAAAACAGGTCATTATTAGGTGGTATTTTCTTCTCAGTATTCTATACCATAACCAATTCACCATCCAGTCTTCCTATTTTAGATAGTTTATCTTGTTACCTTCTTTAAGACTTTCTTACAGCCTTATACCACAGCCCCACCAGGGTTCTTTTCTGAGCTGTCTCCAATTTTCCAGCTTTCCCTGGGATCTCCCCATGAGATATCAAATACTGATCACTCACTCCTGCTTCCCATGCTCACATTTAGGCCAACATGACTCCAGCCTTTGCTGGAGATTCGACCACCCTGGCTGTCTGCCCCTCTTTAGCTGTGCAAGGAGCCCATTAGATGTTTTGACAGCACAACACGAGGAGAACTCTTGAATGTGTTTCTCCTGTCTGTAAGAAAATGTATTTTGTTTGAATATACCCAACTTACCAAGTTATCCAGATCTCTTTGAGTGGCCTGTTCCTTCTCCTGTTTATCACCCTATTCATTTTTTGTGTCATCTGAAGGGTTTTACCTGCAGTGGCTTTTATTTTCCTTAAAATCATGGTTGAAAATGTTAAATGGTTTTCATTCAACAATTGATCCCTGCAGAAAACAATCAAAATACCCAAAGAGCATTCCAAACTGACAATTATTTCTTCTATCCACTGAAAGTTCTCAATCCACTTAATCTATGTTCTATGTACCTTGCACAATGCATTTTCTGAATCAATACAGCATATCATAATTTTCTTTATATCAATAGGTCAGGTTTTACAAAAACTGTGTACCATAACCCTATGAATTTAGTTTATCAAACACAAATTTATTATAAAATTGAACGCTGAGTGTCGCATTCCAAAAAGCCACATTACTGCTATAATTCTCTAGCATATGTATCAGATTTTCCATTATTTTTCAACGGATAGTTGCCAGCTACCTGGCTTATAGATCCATTGGTCTAAGGGCTCCTCTACTTTAAATACAGGAACTGTGTTGGCACCTTAACATTCCTCTGCTATTACTACAGTAATCAGAGAATAATTAAAGCCGGAGCTCAGCAGGCCAGAGTTGAGCAGCATTTTTTATGATTCAGGGTAATGAAAGATTCTAAGAGATGGAAGTAAGAAGAAGCAGACTTTGTATCTTGAACACAGTGAGCATTCTGTTGGTTGGTAAGGTAAGTTGGGGAGTGGGAAGGAAGGCACAAGGCACAAGTGATGTAGGGAGCAGGAATAGTACAAAATACTAGTACAGAGGTGATGTTGCTGAGAAAGGAATGAGCAAAAAGTGTTCACCAGGTGACAGGTAGTGGAAACGGAATGTTAATTGGGAAGTTAAGTAATGATAAAATGCCAGTGGATGAGAAGAAGCTGGAAAAAAAGAGCTGGAGGTCGGCAAAACACAGGAGTGTGTGCAAGAAGAGGCCTGAGATGAAAGAAAATCTGGGATGCTAGAAAGTGTAGTGCTGGAACACTGCATTTTTAGAAGTTATGAAGCCTCTGAGATTGGAAACCTAGCCGGGGATGTTTCCAGCAAAAGGACCAGATTAAGTGCTGGAAGGGATTACCAACAACATAATTCTGGGGACTGGAGAGAAGTAGAAAAGTAAGAAGGGCACTAACCCCTAATTCTCTCCTTGCTACCCCTTTCCAGAATTAAAATGTGAACCTAAGAAGACATTAGGAGAGGCGTGTGTCTGGGGAAAGGTTGAAGTAGTGATAGGAAACGGGAGAAGAAAAGTCTTCTAGAGGGGTAACCAGGCATCTAAAAGACCATGAAGGACATTGTCTTAGGACCTGAAGGCAGTACAAGGCAGGAGACATACTAGGGCTCATGTCATATAACCTGAATGTCATAACCATTTCACAGCTACCATCCACAGCCACATGCTGGGAGCTCCACAGCACCTCCACTCCACCAGCCTGAAGCCAACTTTCAAGGATCCTGGTGGAGACCCAGGTAGCATTCAGGGATGGCCCCTGCCTTGAACAGTTTGTCCTGAGATAGCTGCATTCTCTGTCATGCTCTCTGCTCCCCGATAGCAAGTGGGTCCCAACAGGCATTTTTATGAGAGAAAAAGAGCCACATACAGAACACAAAAGTACATACTTTGCTCTATTTTGAGACAAGGCAGGTGCTGCAGCCTAGAAAACTCCCTGGAGTTCCTGTGGCCAGGAAATGAGAGGATGCCTCACACATTTCCAAGAGAAAGGAGATGTTTTCAAGTCCTAAGGGAGCACAAGGAGGTGGCACTGGGCAGCACTGAGTCATGGGGTGAGGACCATCAGCTGGGGAAGGAGTTTGACTCTGGCAGCAGCAACAATGCTGCAGAGAAGTTGCTCTGGGTCACCATGGCCTCTCATGTCCAAGCAACTGAGGTGCCCCAAACTACGAAGTCCTTTGCAGGGTGAGACCCTCCTTCACTCCTGCGACACGGGGAGCTGGCTCTTGGACTTCACAGCAATTTCCTCACTGTGCCCATCCTCCAGCCTCCAAGGGCAGTCAATGTAGCTCAGTACCCTACTGACGGGGCCACGCTTGGCAGGATCTAGTGCTAGCAGGCTCCGCAGCATTAGGGCAGCCTCAGCTGTCAGCCGCTTCCAGTGGTGGGGAACGTCCTTCTCTAGGCCTGTCTCCTGCCACAGCATGAAGTCCTCAAAGAAAGGGTCGTCTGGCAGGCTCTGTTCCCAGGGGAAGTATCCAGTCAGCAGGCAGAAAAGCAACACACCGAGGGCCCAGGCATCCATGCTGCTGTCAATGGGCACCCCCTGGGCATCAGTGGTGTTGCTCAGCTCGGGGGCGGTGTAAGGGATCACCCCAGCCACCAGCTTAAGCTTGGTACCCCTGGGCCGCGTGAGGCCAAAGTCAGTCAGTTTGATGAGCCGACAGTCGGGATCAAAAAGCAGCACATTTTCAGGCTTGATGTCACGGTACACCAGCCCCCGGCTGTGGATGAACTCCAGTGCACTCACGAGCTGCTTGGCACAGTGCTTTGCAGCCGGTTCAGGGATCCCATCCTGCACAGGGAGAGACACAGGCAGTATGGCAAATGTCAGGCACTTTGGCAGCCCTGCCGGCTGGGCCCTCACCATCATGCTCTTCACTGGGAAAGACCTTTACCTTTCTCATCTTGCAATCCCAAGGCTGCTTCACTGCTGCAGACCCCAGAGAGACCCATAGCCCATTGCCTTTATCTCCCTCCCTCTGAGCCAGCCAGTCTGCACACTAGCCAAACGTGCAGCCCCAGTCCTCACAGCCTTGTGGCAACACTCACACGGGGCTTGATGATAGAGATGAGGTCTTTGTGCAGTGCTGGTTCATAGAGGAAGCCGTAGTACTGGCTGGACTCAATGGCAATTCCAAACATGCTGATGATGGCAGGGTGGGTGGCGAGGGAGAGCGCCACACAATACTCATACAGGAAGGTGTGCAGCTTGGTACTGGCTTTGGGAAGCAGCTTGAGAGCCATTAGAGTCCCTGGAAATGAGAAGAGTGGGTTAGGCTCCTCTGAAAATCACTCACACCAAGACAAGACAGAGAGGCCACTGAGCAGCCATGGGTCCGGGCACTCACAGCCACAAGGATGTCTCTGATCCAAAGCTCTGTGTGAGTATACCCTGTGGACACCAGGTTTGGGAGCAGGCATTACCACTGGTGTGAGTTTTGAGCCAGTCAGGGCATGCACAGGCATGCCCTTCTTACTTTTCTACTTCTCTCCAGTCCCCAGGGCATGCACTGGGCAGAGCAAGGGACATTCAGGGTATGTGGGCCCATAAGTCTGAGCTGAGACTACTGGGGAAGAGCAATGTTAGGGCCCTGTGGGCACTCAGATGGCCAACCCAGGACCTTCATTCACATCCTCTGTCCATGGGCCTTAGGGCACCACTTCAGCTGAGTCTTGGGGCTTCACTCCCTGCCTGAGCTCTGTGGTGGGACTGCTGGTTTCCAGCCATATCACATCCACGCTGGTGCCTAGCTGTGAACTCTATTGATCCTGACTTGTGCATTGACTTCCCAGCTTGATCTTGGACCTGCCTCATCACCATAACCTTGCCTGACCTTCTAGGCTGCCACCAGGCATCGCCTGCTCCCTGGTTGGGTGTAATTGGATGGTTTCTGGCTGGGGAGGTCCTTGTCCTTCTGGTCTCCCTGGGGATCCCCCCACCATGCCTGGTGCCTGGCCCTAAGGAGTCAGAGCCTACCCCGTGCCCTCAGGAGCAGAGAGGAGACAAAGCACAGTAGTTCACGGGGCGCAGTCATTTCCTTACCTCTCTGCCTGTGGGTCACTAGCATCACGTGGCCATACTTGCCCCTGCCCAGCTCCCGAATAACCTCATAGTGCTCAGTCACCTCGGCGCGCACCAGGCTCTGAGCAGTGATCTCCAGGAGCTCATGCAGCATGGTCGGTGCCACTGTCCCTGACACTGCTGCAGTTGCAGCTGAGCTGTCGGCCATTGCTGAGTGCTGCAGAAACACCACAGTCAGAGTCAGGGACATCACAACATGAACAGAGAAAGCCAGATCGGACATGCAACACAAACCATGCCATGGCAGGGGATATTTCTGCCACTTGGAGCCTGAGCACTCTTGCAGCTGTGCTGGAGTTGAACTTGTACTTTCATTCAGCACAGCTCTGAGCAAAGACCCTCACCATATAAAAGGTCCCTGTACTGAAGGGAAGCTCTTTCAGCCCTCCAATCTTTCTGCCTAATGTTTTGCCTTTCAGGCAAAACATTAACAGAGTCTCAGACTGTCAAGTGTAACCCCTCTTGCTCCCCTTAGCCCACTGAAGCAAGACTTTGTCTCTCTACTCAGAAACCCACCCTTACTCTCAGTGAAGAAAATCCTTGAGGTAGCAGCAGAGACAGACCTGCCTCTTAGGCAAAGATACAGCTGGCATATGAAAAAAAAGGGATTACTAGTCAGAGGCAGTGCTCCAAGGAAGCCAAAGGGAGCTCAGTACCTGACATGCCTGCTGACATTTCTGACTCAAAGTCACTTATCTGTGCAGCCAAGAAACTTAGGCAGGAAGTAAGCTTGGACATCAGTGCCATTTTGAGCTACTGCCAGTTGCTTCAGACCCATTTCAGAGAAATACTTTTTCAGTCCCCCCAGCCAGCTACAATGCAGCATTTTAAGGACCCTGTGGCAGCACTCCCTCCCTGTCTACCTCCCCGACCTCTGAACACAGGCACCTTGGGCCTGGGAATTCCTCCTGGTTTTGGAGCAAGGTGACAGAACCAAAGTCACAGGATGGTCAAGGCCAGAAGGTAGTTCTGGAGATCATCTAGTACAAACTCCTGCTCAGAGGATGATTAACCAGAGCAGGTTGCCTGGGACTGTGTCAAGTCCAGTTTTAAATATCTACAAGGATGGAGACTCCACAACTGCTGTGGGTAATCTGTTTCAGTGTTTGATCACCTTTATGGTAAAAAAGTTTTTTCTTATGCTTAAATAGAAATTCTGTTTCAGGCCCACAGCCTCTTGTCCTGTCACTCAGTATCACCTGATACTGTGATACACCTGGCTGTGTATTTTTGCAGGTATTCATATGCATTGATAAGATGACCTGCTCAAGTCTTCTTCTCTCTTAGCCTCTCCTCCTATGAGCAATATTGCAGTAACTTAACTGTCTTCACAGACTGGATTTGTTCCAGTATGTCCACGTCTCTCTTCTGCTGAGGAGCCCCACTGCTGCTACATCCAGTCATTCTTAAGAATACAGAAATTTAGAAAAATAATTATGTAAATGTAGGAAATCTAGAAGAGGGCTGGATTTGTACAGGAGACTGAGACTATTTGTGGGAAAGTTCCCCTTCCCTTCTCTCCTACACTGCATTACTAAGCCTTATCCAATTCAGAAGTACCAAGTAAATGGCCCTACTTTTCTGCAAAGGCTTTGGCTTGGTGTGAGAGCCAACAGCAGTCCAAGTTAGAACAGTCTGTAGGGAGTACAAAAATGGACAAGTGCCTGCATGGGAGGGGATGAAGGCTGGGCAGAATTCACAGGGACAGACAGTCTGGAAAATATTTTAGAGATTTTGCTTTGATGTCCTCCTGTTGGCTGCCCAGCCAACATGGCTTGTGAAAATCCACACAGCAAGGGCATCACAGAGCCTGCAAACAGACCCATGCTGCTAACAACATCTCCAAACTGGCAATTCTGCATTTTGGTGTTATATAGAGAAAAAAATAGGTGGTATATAAAGAAAATACTTAAAATGTAGTAGATCTGGGAAAGGCATAGACCTCCCATTGACATTAGATAGACTAAAGCCAATTAAATAGGTGGTGGAACAACAGGAGAGATGTCACGTGCAGAACACATTAGATTTATATTTGTGAAAAAAATATCAAAAGATATTTTCTGTGAGACAGTGTTTCTCCTATATCAAATTCATGGTCATATACAAGTTCTTGTCAGCAAATGGTTCATGATCTTCTCAGATAACTTCTCAAACTTGAGTTAGATAAGATTTCTCCCATTGCATGCTGGCCACCTGTTGGTGTTATCTAGCCCAAAGGTTAGAATCTTCTCACTGCATCCACTGTAAGTATTATTCAATAGTTATATACTTTTCAAATACTTATAAATGAATATGTCTTTGTTTACATTGAATTATTTATAACATGATTCATCCATTTCATATGATTCATTACTTCTTTCCTATTTACTATGTGAAAACTTGCTTTCATGAATGGAATGATATGCTTTTCTGCATATTCTTGGTTCTCTCTTCAGGTTTTAGAGTCAAAACATTTCAGTCCATAAGCTTTGGCAATTAAAAAAAAAAATCCATAAACTCCTTGTGTCCTTCTACTCCACAGTTCAAGTAAACTGCAATATAGGTGACACAGATCCATACCTCCATTCCTTGCCCCTCTGGCATGGGAGGGCAAATGGTCTGGGTACAGAGTAGAGCATTCGTGAAACAGCCAGCTTGGAAAAACAGATCAGCCATAGGATATGGGTAGAGTTTCCTGACGGACAGTGACCTGCGTGTCTGATCAGGGCTCCATATGAACGAAGCCCCAGCTGCAGTCACCCCAGAACAGTTTGCAGACTTTGGTCCTTGCTGCCCTTGAAGACATTAATTACAAGACATAGTCCATACTTCAGGAAACCACAACAGTTCTTTCTCTGAGATGCCACTGCCATTAACGAGGAAGATAAGTGAGGGACAAATTTGGGCCACCACTGAATACAGGGTGTCTGGGCGCTCTGCACCTATCTCTGATACCTTCTAAAGTGCCCTTTGCAGAGTGACAAGCACTGAGGAGGAGGTCACCAGGGCCGTGGCCAGGATGCATTCACCATTTGTCTCTGCTATATTGAAGGCAGCAGGCAAAGCCCTATTCAAAACTGTTCTTTCCTCCCCTATACTTTCTGTGCTTCATCCCTGCTAGAGGTCCTGTTTCCAGGCTGTTGACTGTGAGAAACCCTAATTCCTCAAAAGAATCTCTAATTACAGCAGCAAAAAACTCATATCCTTTACACCATCTTGAGATGGTTCTGAGCCACCTGAGAAGCTGAGGACAAGCCTATGGATATACAGTGCCTTAGTCTAAATAATTTTGTTCTGGTTCTTCAACCAAAATTGTTAATATACTTAGTGCAGAAAAACACTTCATACCTGTCAAGAGCCAAAACCAGTGTAATGTCTGTATAACAGATAAAGAGTTATGATGACAGAGTCACAGAGTTGTTTAGGCTGGAAGAGACCTCTTGAGATCATCTGATCCGATTTTCCTATTCAAGCATCATCAGCAGAAGCAGATTGCCTAGGAAGATGTTCAGCCAGGTTTTCAGTATCTCCACAGATGGAGACTCCTGGCAGTGACCACTACTAGGAAGAGTCTGGCTCACTTTTCTTCACTCCCTTTCATCAGGTATTTATACACACCAATAAGATCCCCTCTGAGCATTCTGTTTTTCAAGTTGAAGAGTTTCAGCTGTTTCAGCCTCTCATATCAAAGATGCTCTGTTAAAACTGGCCTTCAGCATATGGCATGTAGGGTCTACTTTCTTGTGTGCCCTCCTACAGAGCTTTAACCCAACCCAAATGACAAACAGCATTTGGGGCATCTCTTACAAAAAGTCATTCAGTCTTGATCCAAAGGCAATTGGTCAATTATAAATGCCAGCATGAATATTCTTGCTGTTACATATTTATATGAGACCCTAATCTGAACTTATCTAACCAGCTGCTGAAGTTTCTCAGATAGAAAAAAGAACCTTTTAATACCTGTTAATTTTTTCTGGACTCTGACAGGATTTATATGCACTGCGATCAGAGGTATAACCACCTATGAGAACATATTTTCAACTAATTACATTGAGTAAAACTATCAGAGTACAGACTGAAACTCAGGCTATGTATTTAACCAACACTTTACTTAGGCTTCACAAACCATCGGGTGCACTGTGTTTCTGCAATGCCCGCATCAGTTAGTTTAAAAACAGGTAAGATGCTTCCAGAAAATGTGATCACATTTTTTATTGAGAATAAACATCTCTATGCTCTACGATCAAGACACCCCTCAGACTTCTTATTGGTTCAGTGCCTTCAAATAACCTTCTGTCTAACTGTCAAACCAAGCTCTCAGGTTGCTCAGCTCAGTTGTCCAGCTCTCAGATCTGTTTTATGGTTCTTCTGTAAAGCCTCACAATTTTTTCCACCCTCCACCCCCTTGTTAAAACCCTGACTGTCTCAGGGGGAATGCCTCCTGTCACACATTCAGCTAGAATTACCCTCTGCCTCATGCTGTGGCCTCAAGATCTCCTTCTGCAGGAACACTACACAAGCTGCGCTACCTTGTACATCTATTATTACTCCAGAGTTTTTCCAGGTTACTGGGGGCTGTTGGGAGAAAAATCCACTTCCTCTTCATGTCCCTTTATGGTGGTTGCCTACCTTGTTTCTACCTGAATACTTCTGCACCACCTTTAATAAAGCACATTTTGCTCGAATGGACTTATTGTACCAAGTAATTCAGATCACTTAGTGTCTCAGTTGTTATGAAAACACCACATTCGTTTCTTCTTAGGGCTGATAAGGACCCTACCTGCAGGCATTTCCCATGAACCTCTAAATTGTTGGTGGGAGTTTGGAGCAGTTCTCATCCTGGTATTGATTCAACAATACCTGCCAGAAACATCCCATTCACTGGTTGTTTCCTGAAAGTTATCTGTACAAATTCACCCTGGCATTGCTCAAAATCAATAACGACACATTTTTAATTAATTAAAAATAAGCCCTATGGAGTGGAAAATATAGTATTTTATTGATGTTCTTACCCTACACAATTAATTTTATTAAATCCCGAGTCTGTTATAAACTCTTCTGTTATAATACTTTTATCTTAATCAATGATCAAGAAGAAAGCACTGAAATCATCCAGGAAATGTTTGCAAGTGGAACAAAAAGGGTTTGGGTAGACAATGCATTGATTGATAAAACTAGTGTGTGCACATACACGCATACCAAAGGGTTTCAAACAACCAAAGAAGTCAGGATTTTAATCTGATACTGGTTGGGTGACAGAAAAAAAAAAAAAAAGAAAAAAAA